>NC_060128.1:197356259-197659540 GCF_021461395.2 Schistocerca americana
GCTCTGGCAAAAAGAGCATTCGTTGCCAAGAGAAGTCTATTTGTATCGAACATTGGTCTTAAGTTGAGGAAGAAATTTCTGAGAATGTATGTTGTGAGCACAGCGTAGTAGGCAGAAAGAGACTGGGAAAACCGGAAGAGAAGGGAACTGATCATTAGAGCTGTGGTACTACAGAAGAATGTGGAAAATTAGGTGAACTAATAAGGCAAGGAGTCGGGAGGTAGTATGGAGAATCGGCGAGGATAGGAACATATGGAAAACACTGACAAGAAATAGGTACAGGATGCTAAGACGTCTGTTACGACATCGGGGAATAGCTTCCGTGGTGCTAGAGGGAGCTGTAGATGGTAAAAATTGTAGAGGAACACAGAGATTGAATGCATACAGTGAATAATTGAGAACTGGTGGAGGAATTTTAGCGTTAATTTACAGGCTGAAAGACGTCACTTTTGTGCGTGTGTGTCGGAGCCGCAGTTACTGCACATCCGGAACCGCAGTGCTGTACACTGCCACATGTATGTCTCACTACAGATTTTGAGCATTGCAGCGTTGCACGAGAATTACAATGAAAAAACGTGAGCTGTGACAAAGATTCCTGACATGGGCGAGAGGTATTTCGGAGATACAGAGATTGAATAATGTTAGGGAATTCATAGTTGCACGTAATAGTACAGTATATTGAAATTAATTGTTTTAATTTTAAAAAGAAAGTGAAACCACGTGAAAAACAGTAACACAAATTTACAGATTTTGATACGTAAATGTAATTGTTAATTGAAGAAGCTGATCAAATATTGGAAGATGTAAAGGTGTTGGCAATTTTTCGATAATGTTTCCTAGGTATAGGATACATAAAGAGCGCATTTCCCTTTTTTTAGTATTATCTTTCTTCTGATTTTTGTTAATAAATGAAGACTGGTACTCATTACGTGCAGCCGTTTGCCTGGCCGTTTCCATATCCAACAGGTGGATTCCAGCACCGAGTTGCAGCTTGTGTCCTCCGTCCATCGTAGATATGGTGCCAACGTATGCCAACTGGAGCGACATGACAACTTGTGTGTATTGTAATATGTATGGATGTTGGTTTCCTCGTCAGTTTTCAGGACCACACTATCATTTTACCTAGCCACTGACATCAATAAAGCTGATTCTATTGTCCTCGTCACACTGACATGCGAGTTGGTCAGTCACTCAAGGACGAGTTGGACATCGTGTTTATTGCCCCTGTTAATGATATGAGATGAGTGAACCACATTACGTATTGTGATACTGAATCTTTTGTTTGATAGAGGTTTTTTTTCTGAACAATCTTTGCTGTAGGTGGTTGAGAAATATTTCCGATTTCGTTGGAGATATGTACCATGCTTCCAGAAAAGAGATCCTATGCAAAACCATGCGGTTCATATCAGTAATCAAGTTGTTTGTTTAGTCATCAGTCTTCTGACTGGCGTGATGCTTCCCGCCACAAATTCCTCCCCTGTGCCAACCTCTTCCTCTCAGAGTAGCGCTTGCAGTGTGTGTGTGTGTGTGTGTGTGTGTGTGTGTGTGTGTGTGTGGTTTGGGAACGTATGGGCGTCCAAGCCCAGCGGCGAGGTTATCAGAGCCCTGACATCGATGAAAACAAACGAAGGTGGATAAGAGGTACAACTGTCGTACACGCATGCACCCGAAATCACCACAGAATGACTATCGCACAGGCACTCTCACATGCATTAAAACCAATGAGGAGGAAGGGTAGCTAATTGACAAAGTAAAAGAGGGAAAACAAACCACAAAAGAGCTTAAGAAACAGCACAGGGAAATGAGACTGGCTGACCAGCCACCCCGTTGACACATTAAAAATATCTCCCCAAAATCTTGTTTAAAATGTGGAACAATTCACAGAAATTTAAAAGCTGAACCACATTCATTTGAGCATTGCATAAAATAGACTGCAGACCCGCCGGCAAATCAACCTACATCCTCAATTATCTGCTGAGTGCATTCTATCTGTCTTCCTCTGCAGTTTTTCCCCTCTACAGTTCCGTCTAGTACCATAGAAGTTATTCCCTCAAGTCTTAACAGATATCCTATCATCCTGTCCCTACTTCTTGTCAGTGTTTACCATACATTCCTTTCCTCCCGATTCTTCGCAAAACTTCCTCATTCCTTACCGTATCAGTCCACCAAATTTTCAACATTGTTCTGTAACACCACATCTTCTGTTTCGGTTTACCCATAGTCCGTGTCTCACTGCCGTTCAATCCGTTGCTCCGAATGTACATCCTAAGAGATTTGGTCATGAAATAAAGGCCTATGTTTGATACTAGCAGATTTCCCTCTGCCACGAATGCTCTTTTTGCCAGAGGTAGTTTGCTTTTCATGTCCACCTTGCTTCATCTGTTGTTGGATATTTTGCTGCGTAGGTAGCAGAATTCTTTAACCTGGTCTACTAAAGGATCACCAGTTTGCGATTTTAAGTTTCTCGCTGTTTTCATTTCTGGCAGTTTCTAATTAATTTCATGTTTTTCTTATTTATTCTCAATCAGTATTCTCTACTGATTAGACTTTTTCATTCCATCTAACAGATCCTGTAATTGTTTTTTAGTTTCTGTGAGGAGAGCAGTGTCATCAGAGAATCTTATCATCGACTGCCCTTAATTTTGAATATCGCCGCGCGGAGTGGCCGTGTCACGGATTGCGCGTCCGCTCCCGTCGAAGGTTAGAGTCCTCCCTCGGACATGGGTGTCTGTGTGTTGTTCTTAGCGTAATTTAGTTTAAGCAGTGTGTAAGCCTAGGCACCGATGACGTCATCAGTTTGCTCTCATAGGAACTTACCGCAAATTTCCAAATTTCTTGAATATTAATCCCACTCTCTGACGTTACTTTTATTTCCCTCATTGCCTCTCCAATGTATAGATTGAACAATACCCTTTTTAATACAAACACTTCATTCCTGATCTTCCATTCTTATTGCTCTCTCTCTCTCTCTCTCTCTCTCTCTCTCTCTCTCTCTATCTCTCTCTCTCTGTTCTAGCACGTATTGTAATTACCCATGTTTCCCTGTAGCTTACCACTATTTTTCTGATAATTTCGTACATCTCGGACCATCTTACGTTATCGAACACTTCTTCCAGGTCAACGAATCCTACGAGCGTGTCGATTTTTCTTCAATCTTGGTTCAGTCTGCAACGTCAGCCTTTCGTGAAACCAAACTTATCGTTATCTAACAGATCCTCAGTTTTCTTTTCCGCTCGACTGTATATTACTGCTGTTTCATCGGTTGACGGGCGTCGCGTCGGATAGTGTTGTGGAAACTGCCCAATGTTTCGACAAGGCAGCTGCTCGTTTTCTTCGGGTGCCTACTGACGTGTTGATGCAGTGGCTCGTCAGTATGTACGCTGAGTCGCTAGAAAAGCGCAGGCGCCAAGGGCTTGGGCTGTAACTTCATCGTAAACGAATCATAGAGCACGGCGACTTCCAGCCGCAGCCGCAAATTACGGTCCAGCGCACGCGCGTTGGTGGTGTGCTGAGGTCCAGTTCACAAGTGTGCGGACTCTTCATTCCCCGTCTGTGTTGACTGCACGGGTCAGCGTAAAAGATTATTCTTTTAATTAAAACTTTGAAGTTTATTAGTTTAGTTAACTTGAGTCCTTAGTTATACTGGCGAGCCACTGCAGCAACACGTCAGCAGACACCTGAAGATGACGAGCAGTTGTCCTGTCGAAGTATTGCGCAGCTTCCACAACGTTCTCCGACGTCACGACGGTGTACCAATGAAGCAGTTATTACGTCGGGAAAGTCTCAGACGGCATATACGAGGGTCACTCCAAAAGAAATGCAGTTTTCATTCTGCATGTGTGAAAGATTTACAGTGTGTAGATACGTCCTTCCCGCTTGTTTTCAAACTTAGTTCAACCTGTTCCCGTGAGTGGCGCCGTCACTACATGGCTTCAAGATGGCTGCTACACTTGACGTACGTCAGAAGCAACGTGCTGTCATAGAATTCCTGTGCTGTGAAAATGAGACAGTGGGACACATCCACATGAGGTTGAAAAAGGTTTATGGAGATGCTGCTGTAGATCGCAGTACAGTTAGTCGGTGGTCAAGGCAGGTTACGTGATGAAAGCGGGCACGGCAATATTGACGACTGTCCTCGCAGCGGCAGGCTTCGTACTGCACACACTCCAGACAGTGTGCAGAGAGTTAACGAATTGGTGACTGCTGACAGACGCACCACAGTGAACGAATTGTCACGCTACGTTGGGATAGGGGAAGCAAGTGTTTGCAGAATACTGAAAGTGGTGGCGTTAAAAAAGGTTTGTGCCAGGTGGGTTCCCAGGATGTTGACAGTGGCTCACAAAGAAACAAGAAAAACGATATGCAGCGAACTTTTGGAACAGTACGAGAATGGTGGAGATGAATTTCTTGGACGAACTGTGACAGGTGATGAAACATGGCTCCATCATTTTTCACCAGAGACGAAGAGGTAATCAGTGGAATGGCATCATGCAAATTCACCCAAGAAAAAAAATTCAAAACCACACCTTCTGCTGGAAAAGTTATGGCTACGGTGTTTTTCGATTCCGAAGGACTCTTGCTTGTGGACATCGTGCCAGGTGGAACCACCATAAATTCTGATGCATATTTGACGACACTGAAGAAACTTCATGCTCGACTGATTCGTGTTCGACCACATCGGCAAAAGCAGGATGTTTTTCTGTTGCACGACAATGCACGGCCACATGTCAGACAAAAAACCATGGAAGCGATCACAAAACTCGAATGGACAACACTAGAACACCCGCCTTACAGTCCTGACCTGGCTCCATGTGACTATCATCTCTTTGGTGAACTGAAAGACTCTCTTCGTGGAACAAAGTTTGAAGATGATGACTCCCTTGTGCACGCTGCCAAATAGGTTGGTCCACAATTTTACCGTGCGGGTATACCGGCGCTGGTTCCAAGATGGCGTAAGGCAGTTGAGAAGGATGGAAATTATGTGGATAAATGGAAAAATTGTTCCTAAAGGATGTATCTACACACTGTAAAACTTTCAGACATGTAGAATAAAAGATGGATTTTTTAAAAAAATAGTGTGCACATCTTTTGGAGTGACTCTCGTATTATTCCTGGCAGTAACTTGTATGCATGAGCTGCTAAAGTGGTTGTCCTATAATTCTGACACTTATTGGCTCTTGCTATCTTCCGAATCGTGTGGATGATGTTTTTTTCCGAAAGTCAGATGGTGTATCGCTAGTCTCTTACGTCCAACACACCAACGTGAATACACGGTTTGTTACCACTTCCCCAATGATTTTAGGAATTCCAAGGGAATGTTAGCCTTCCTTCCTTATTTGATCCTAAGTCTTCGAAAGCTCTTTTAAATTCTAGTTCTAACACTGAATCTCCTATCACTTCCCTGTCGACTCCTGTTTCTATATAAATGAAGAAACGTAAATTTAAGAAAAAAATGGATCACACGGGACGATCCGTCATATTCGCGGCACATGTGTGTGTGTGTGTGTGTGTGTGTGTGTGTGTGTGTGTGTGTGTGTGTGTGGTGCATGGGGAGGATGCCCTCATGGCCCCATGAATTGATTTTCCGCGCTTTACGCAGCCGGTTATTACGGGCAAGCGAAGACAGAGCGTTTCCTGCCAACCGATAATACTGACTTCATCAGCAGCGGTGCCGTGGCGGCAAAATAACAGTTTAATGTATCGCCTGTGTAGCCGTAGGAAATGTAGTTAGTATTTGCGATGGGCGGTTCACAGCAGCAAAAACCCAAAAACCTTCTGGCTTCTCCCAACATGTTGTTTTGTTTGACAAGCGATGTATTATTGATGTCACTCGAAAGTGTTAAAGGTGAAGCTAGGTAATCGTTGTCTAGGATGTAGCCAGTACATGAAGAGCGTACTGTGGTAGCAACGAGTAACGAACCGAAAATATTTGTCAGGCTGGTAAAAAGGTCACCGCTAATGTGTTTGCTGCGACACGTAGTAGACACGCGGCGATGTACCGAGAGATGAAACTGCCGTTTGTGCCTCACATTCGTGACTGGATTTAGGATTTCTGGATGCGCAGTGCGTTGTCTTGTCATCTTGGAAGTAGAATCATCGACAGATGTAACAGGCGTGTCGCAGATTGGAATCGTTGCTGTTCGCCCATAGTGTTATACAGGGTGTTAAAAGTGTCGAATGCTTGATAGGTGGTAGTACTCATCGAAACAAGAAAAATAAGTAAAATAAGCATGGGTCCGGAAATGCATACTTTCTGCGATAAACACGTGCTTACGGGAGGTGTTCAACAAGGCGTCCATTAATGCACACCTCTTCCCTCCGGCGTAAGGAGTGACGCACTCCTTGAAGTGTATCCGGTTGTTGTCGTTGTGCCTGCTGCCACGTAGTGAAGACTCGACCCTGTAGTGTCCGGACATGGTTGATTGGAGTGGTGTAGACCAGTTCCTTCAAGTGTCTGGGGAGCGAGCAGTCCAAGGAGCGAGGCCCCCTCGACCAGTCCTGAAATGCCAGCGTCAGAAGTTCGCGTACGTTGTGACAAAAGAGTGCTGAGCGCCATCATGCACGAACCACATTTGTATTCGTTGCCGCAATGGCACATCCTCCAAGGTCGGCAATACGTTAATGAGAAAGTCCGGGTAATGCGCCGCAGTTAACCTTTGTGGTAGCACGTATGGGCGTATTAATCTATCGCCAAGTTCGCCTGCCCATACGTTGATTGAGAGTCGAAAATCTCTTGTGAACGCTTCCTCATCGGTAACTAAGATCTTGGATGTGAACAGTGGACCCGCGGTACACTTCTGCAACAGCCGTCTGCCATGGTGATCCTGTGGCCTTAGGCTCTGAACGCGCTGTGCCTGATACAGGTATGGCAATTCTTGATGATGTACCCCCCCCCCCCCTTCCTAGATAAGAGAGTGAGACATACCTCTTCTGCTGCTGCTAATAGTCGCACACTCGCCCAGGGGTTTCTTCCATCGAACGAAGCACACACTCCCTCGTGTGCGGGACCTTCCACTGTCAGTCTTCCTAGGTGCAAGGGTTCCTGTGCCCCTCAGACGCTGGAAAAATCTGCCCAACAGGTTATGAGAGGGCACTCTGCGCTGTGGATATTTTTCAGCGTAGAGGATACGGGCTCGCAGGGTACGTGCGTTTGCCGTTTCAATCGTCGAGTGAAACGGCGGATATTACTAACAATTCGTGGAAGAGGGAAAATGTACATGTACGAGTACTACACCATTTGTACGTTCGAACAGCCCAATGACAAACACATACGTGAATCTTCGTTTGGAAGAAGGTAAAACACCATGATACGTACCCAAGGTAGACAGTACTCCACAATAACGCACACAAACAGAGAATATCGTCAGTTTCAAAGCAGTTCTTGAAATTTTGTTCTAGGTTGAAAATTGTGACGTTCAGTGCTTCCACCAACCACCCTCGCACCCTGCGAAGGTTTTTCGTCGATTTCGTGTAGTGTTTTTATTTGAAAAATATACGTAATACAATCTTAAGGGTGTGCAGTAAGGTCAGTTTTGTAATTTGTTTATTATGATAGTGAAAAAATCGGGAATATCGGTTCCAGAATGGTGCACCACCCTTGTCTGCCCCCTTAAGGGAGGCTTCGTTATCGTGTTGTTGCTGGCGCTGCTCTGAGTTCAATGACACACCACCTGCACGGTGATGGCAACCGAAAAAGCAAAAATCCATCTGGGAGATACTAGGCAGGAAGGGAGATTAGGGATTTGGCGTCCCCTTGACGGCGAAGTCAGTCGACATCGGAACTGAGGAAGTTGGGAAAGGAGTCGGGCATCGGCCTGTTGACGGGAGCCGCGTGAACCGGTCGAGGAGAATCCCACGTGAAGCGTTGGGACTCGCGCTCTGTAACGGGCCGACCCCGAGTGCAGTGAGGCAGCCGACCGACCGCTGACAGCTTTCCCTCGCTGCCGGCAGACGACACCGAGTTCAGCGCGCCGTCTTCTTCTGTACAACAGGGAGCAGGCGTCACACGGTGTGGAGCAAAAGACAGCGCAGGGACGGCGACACGACCAGGGTGTGCACAGCGTTCCACTCTGAGCTGAGACTGGTAGCCGTCCCATCCAAGAGACTCCGCACCATCTTCTCCAGCCTTGTGCTCTGCCGAGTGAGGTGACGCTGTAGTTGGCACACTGGCCTCGCATTCGGGAGGATGACGGCTCAAACCCGCGTCCAGCCATGCTGATTTAGGTTTTCCATTATTTCCCTAAATTGCTTCAGGCGAATGCCGGGATAGTTCATATGAAAGGGCACGGCCGACTTCCTTCCCGGTCCTTCCATAATCCGCCGATGGAACCGATGACCTCACTGTTTGGTCCTCTCCCCCTCCCCCCCCCCCCAATCAACCAACAAGAACCACCTTCTTTTGCGCTCTCTCTCTCTCTCTCTCTCTCTCTCTCTCTCTCTCTCTCTCTCTCACACACACACACACACACACACACACACACACTCGTTTTAGCCATTTGTCCCCCGGTCTCTGGCCGTCCATCTTTACCTCGTCTATCTTCCTAGCCATCCTCTTCTTGTCCATTCGCATGCCCACATCATTTTAATCTTTCTTCCTCTTGTCTCTCTAAATTTCTCGTCTTATCCATTTTTGTTCCACCCATCAGACTTCTCAAAAACTTCACTTCATCTACACCTTACTTTCCTACTCTGCCCTTTCGTTCGTGATCCATGTTTCTGCAGCGTACATCATAACTGGTATCCGAAGTGTGAGAGAAAAGTAATGGGACTGATTTATATCTACCCAGTATTTATTTATTTTTTTGAGACAACGGTATTGTTTCCTTCAGAGTGGTTCACCTCGGCAGCTGTGCACCGGCGTAGTCGTCATTCCCAATCTTGGTGGCAGCGCTGAAAGGCTTCGACTGGTAGGGCCTTCAACATGCCGGTCACATTCTTTCGAATGTTCTCCAGAGCCCCAAATTGACGTCCTTTTAAGACATTTTTAATTTTTGGGAAAAGAAAAATGTCACCAGGACTCAGATCAGCTGAAAAAAATGGTTCAAATGGCTCTGAGCACCATGGGACTTAACATCTGAGGTCATCAGTCCCCTAGAACTTAGAACTAGTTAAACCTAACTAACCTAAGGACATCACACACATCCATGCCCGAGGCAGGATTCGAACCGTACCGGTCACGCGGTTCCAAACTGAAGCGCCTAGAACCGCTCGGCCACACCGGCCGGTTCAGATCAGCTGAACAGGGTGGCGGGGGGAGACCAACAGGAATGTCTTTTGAGGTCAAAAGTTCCGTGATGGATGCGGCCGTGTGACGTGGGCCTTGTGATGCAGCATCCATTTGTCTGCAAGTCCTGTCTCACTCGATTCACCCTTTTCCGATGCCTTTCGAGGACGTCTTTGTAAAACACTTGGTTGCCAGTTTGTCCTGAAGGAACAAACTCGGTCTGATGTTGCATGTTACAAGAGCGCACGCACACACGCGCACACACACACACACACACACACACACACACACACACACACACACACACACACACACACACACACATGTTCGACGCTTTCGTTGGTTTTTGAAGCTGAAGGTGCTCCTGAGCGAGGTTAACATTCAGCGTGTTTTGAGCCTTCCAGAAATCTTTTGTGCTGGCGAAAAACCTGTGCTCTTCGTAAGACATGTTCTCCATAGTCCTGTTTCAACTTTTCAAAGCTCACACCTGTGGATTCGCCGAGTTTAAAACAAAACTTGATTGCATCTAAGTTCCGCTGTTCCATTTCCGTACACAGACAAGAAAATCACAGCCTATGACGTGAAGGGGAGTGGCCGAGCGGTTAAAGGCGCTACTGTCTGGAACCGCGCGACCGATACGGTCGCAGGTTCGAATCCTGCCTCGGGCATGGATGTGTGTGATGTCCTTAGGTTGGTTAGGTTTATGTAGTTCTAAGTTCTAGGGGACGGATGACCTTAGAAGTTAAGTCCCATAGTGCTCAGAGCCATTTTTTTTTTTTTTTTTTAAATGACGTGAAGGCTCTACGGATCTGCAACTTGGACTGACCATCTGGAAGGGGTGATCGCAACTGGACGTTCTACACAAGCAGAACAACACAACATCGCCAGATCACTCGCATTGTAGTCAGTCTTATTTTTCTCACGCACCACGTAATGATAATACGTTTTGCGAATAAAGTCGCCTAATACTGGCTCAATAAATTTCTTCATTTATTACGCCATTTTGGTTACTGCCCTCATCAGGTATCTGCAGTTAAGGTTAAAGGAACGTAGAGTTTGGCTAAGTTTTAGGTAATAGGGCATGGTTTTTAAATTATCAGACATGTTTAACCGTAACAGCATGTTAATATTTTCATAACCGCGACATCATGTTGATACAAAATGTGTTCAACAGTGAATGTCATGCGGTTGTTGTGTAGATAATACTGTGTGGCAGACTCAGTGCAGCCTGTATTTGTTGGCATGTTGTGGTGAACTCCACGTGGATTAATTGCAGCCATCTGTAAAGGCTAATTTTGTAAGTGCATTACTATTCTAGCTCAAATAATCTTCTATTATTTGCCTTCGACTGTATGTAATTTAAAGATTCTGAGGGAAGAAATAAACATATTAAGTTAATAAAATGCTTGACAACGTCCGCGACACTAACGGCACCAGGCGGCCACACCTTAGAGCTTGTTATTTGACGCATCACAGCCTGTCACTTGACCCCTACCCCCAGTTGGGCATAGGTCTTTAATACTGACACTGAACCTTGCTTGTAACTTCTAAGTTTTTGTCGGGTTACCTTTTATAAATACGTTTTTTAATTCTTAATTTTTTATCTTTTGCAAGTTGATATTGCATAGCAAACGCCTGCGCTCTTTATCTTCCTTTAACCTTAGTTTCCGATATCTTACGATGGGAACAGCTGAAACGGCGTAATAAAATAATCATTTAGCGATCTAGACGGTAGAACTCAGAAAGTGCTCTCAATGGTCATAGAGTCGTACAGGATATTTCCTTTACTGAGACAATACGTTGTTCTGTTGCGTTCTTACTTTACCTCTCACAGATCTCGTACAGCTATAGCACTGCCTTGCTTGTTCATTAACTTCTTTAAGATTTCTTCCATACCGTTTCTCTGACGCTTCATATAAAGCTGTGAGATGGCCTTGCACGTTCACTAATCTCTTTATCATTTCTTTCATTTTCCGTTATTATTCTCCCCAGATACTCGAAACTTTCCAACGTCTCCAGCTGCTCCCCGCTCAGTGTCATGTGCGCTACAGGTCTGTCCTTCAGTTCCTGTTGCAGTAACCACCAGCTTTCTCTTAAAAGTGAGCGCATACACGCATGCGTAGTACAAGCAGTATCATGGAACAAGTGAACGTGCATCGAGTGTCGTACCCTACAGCCTGTCCCTACTTGTGTCGGTTACGCTGCCTCTGCTAGCTTCCACCTGACGCTACAAGACGAGTCAACCTCGCCACGTGACGTGCGCCCTCGCGACAGCGCCGGATAACAAACACAGGGACTCCAGTTGATTTAAACCATATTCTCGTTCCTACAGAATATGAGTCACTTCTTTTTACAGCTGATACGCTAGTGTACTTCAGATTTTAACATGGATTACATTTCGATACCTGCACAGTACTGTGTGCAGAAGAACTAGCCAGTAAGGAAGCAATGGTTGCCTCATTGCTTATATACTGGAGAGCGCTATCCCACAAACCTATCTCTGATACGATCATTATGAGACTTACTAATACACTCGTGTTCACAAAGAAAAGAACACCTTGAACGACTAGAGATAAGACTTGCATATTCACAGGACATGTGCATTAATACACTATATGATCAAAAGTATCCGGACACCTGGCTGAAAATGACTTAAAAGTTTGTGCCGCCCTCCATCGGTAATGCTGGAATTGAATATGGCGTTGGCCAACCCTTAGCCTTTATGACAGCTTCCACTCTCGCAGGCATACGTTCAATCACGTGCTGGAAGGTTTCTTGGCGAATGGCAGCCCATTCTTCACAAAGTGCTGCACTGAGGACAGATATCGATGTCGGTCGGTAAGGCCTGGCACGACGTCGGCATTTCAGAACACTTTTTTTTTTTTTTTCACTAGCTGCTTATATTTTATGACCCACCGTCTAATTTCTTATGGTGGGTCGTATGTTGCCACTTAGCCGCTGTGACTGGGTCCGGGGTCCGCAGTGACTTAAAGTAACACCACACCGGCACCCGTCCCCACTCACACCGTTGCCCGTGTCCCGCCACGTGGAGGCGGGCTCTGTTTAGATCCATTTGTTATCTTTTTTTTGTGCAGCATTAGAAAAACTTATAACTAATACAAAATCAAGTAAGATATTAATAAACAAAACGAAATTAAATATTTAGAAAGAAGGAAGGAAGAGAACTGAATAGAGAAGTTATATGTATAATATGGCCCGTCACCTGGTTGTGGGCTGCGGCCCGGGTCTTGGAATGACCATCAAGACGCTGGCCGTTGCTCACCATGCCTTTAACATCTACCATCCTAAAAACTACCTTAACTAGAAGAGATTAGGGTACGTTAAAGCTAGAAACTAAGACTAAGACCTCCATGTCCAGCCTGCTAAACTATTTACGATATACAATAGAGAGGTAACTGATATTGTGCTTGGCTCAAAGTTGCTAATGAAAGGGTACTCGTGGTAAAAGTAATAAGGTAATGACGCTAACGGTTTGTGTTGAGCCTGCAAGGCTCCTAGTAGAGTACATCAGGCGCAAGCACCTCCCGGCCCCGTCGACAACACGACCTGAACGGTGGTTTTCCCCGATCTACCATAGGTATCCGTCGGGTTGGGCTCAAAAGAGAGGAACCACAATTAAGATCCTTCCATCCAGGACGTGCGCCGCCTCTTACCAGGGGGGCGTAGGTCCCTTGAAGAGGTGCCCAACTTTAAGCTTCAGATGAGAGGTTCTTAGTATAGTGGAGGTTGAGGTATAGGCTGTGTAGGTTGGTTGTACAAACAGTTCACACTGAGCCAATGAGACTTACAATGATACGTGGTGTGGCAGTTAGCACCTTCCGGCCCCGCCAGCAACACAGCCTGAGCGGAGGTTTTCCCCGATCTACCACAGGTATCCGTCGGGTTGGGCTCAAAAGAGAGGGACCACAATTAAGATCCTTCCATACAGACTGTGCGCTGCCTCTTAACGGAAGGTGTAGGTCCCTTGAAGAGGTACCTAGCTTTAAGCTTATATTGGACATGGAGATGCTGTAAACTATTTATATATACGGTGCAATCTGTTTTTAGGATTGTGTGTGACTTGTGCACCTCTTGTCGGTTGTTCCACTCTGTTCTTTGAATTTGACTTGGTTGACACTATGGATCATCCGCGCTGGACGCTTCAATATCTGTGTTGGTGCCCTGGTCTGTATCTGTTTCTTCTTCATCACTCGTGGTGCTAATCATATCTGTATCCCCCTGGGCATCGTGACGTCTGTTTGGACCGACTTGCCTTCGGTAGGGTCTGTTGCGCAAGTATTCTATTTGTTGGATCTTCGAGATTTCGTCCGTTAGTTTGTTGAGTTCAGTCCACCTTTCCGGGTCGCGTATTATGGCATGTAGTTCGTTCTGTGTGTTCAGGCGATTTATGTGTACTGTGTGTCTTGTGTTCGTGCGTTGTCCGCAGAAGAAGACAGTATGTTCAGGGGAACCTTCTTCCCCGCATGTGCATCTATTAGTCTGCTGCAGACTCACGCGGTACAGGTGCGTGGGATAAGGGCCATGTCCTGTGATGAAATGTACCATACCGCGGCTGGGATCAATATGTTTTAGTTTTAGTCTTTCCCGGATGTCAGGGAAGAAGTTGTAGACACGGCGGCCCTTATCGCTGTTGGCCCACTCGCTCTGCCAGGTATCCACTCGCCATGCTCTGAGTTGGCGTGTTGTCTCAATCGGTACACCAGTGATCTGCCGAACCTGGTCTATTCTCCCCATCCTAAGCCAGTACATTGCTGCGCGGTACCTGATGGTGATATCTATGGGGAAAATTCCCATGACGACACATAGTGCGTCATTTGATGTTGTATTGAATGCCCCTGTTAGTCGAAGTAGAACACTTCTTTGGCCTCGACGTACAATGGTTCTGTTGGTTGAGAGATTTAACCTGTGGGCCCACGTACTGGCAGCAAAGCATAGTACTGACTCGAAGAGAGCGCAATGGTATGTTCGTGTCACTGACAGGGGTAGTCTGAATTGCTCCGAATTTAGCCTAGCCAGTTTGTGTAGTATCTTTTCTGCTTTGTTTGTGCATATTCGCATGTGTTCGTGGAAGTTCAATCGTTCATCAATGTATACTCCTAGATAGCGTGTGACTGCTAGTCTTTTTATGTTTGTGTCCCCAATTTTGACTATTGGGTTCCTGCGCAGGATACCCTTTAGCAATGTATAAGTTGTTTTGTTTCCTGCTATCTTTAATTTATTATCTGTGCACCATTGGGTTATTGTCCTAAGTGTTCCATTGGCTCTTTCTTCTAGCTGGGCACGGTTATTTGCTGAAACTACGACGAGTAGATCATCAGCATAAGCGACAGCTCCATCTGTCAAGATGTGCTCCTCTAGTAACTGTAGGAGCGGTTCTATAACTATGTCCCAGAAGATGGGGCCGCAGATCGACCCTTGTGGACAGCCTTTTGTAATTCGTTTAATCACTTTCTGGTTGTCCATTTGCCAAACGACCGTTCTGTCTCTGCAGTAGTCCATGAAACTATTATACAGAGACTCCGGTACCTGCAGGTGTCTGAGCCTCTTGAACAAGGCCGGCCACCAGAGGTTGTCGAAGGCACCTGAGATGTCTATCATAATTGCAAGTGTGTATTTGGAGGGTGTGTCGTGTACTATTTGGAGTGCTCTGTTAATTGCGTCGTCTATAGATTTCCCTTCCCTGAAGCCGTATTGGTGTGGTGTCAGTCCCCGTAGTGTTCGGTGTGCTTGTAGTCTTTTGCAGAGTAGTTTTTCTTGTACTTTACCGAGTGTATTGATAAGGCAAATTGGTCTGTATGACTTGGGGTCTGATGGGTCTTTGTCTGGAGCCTTTTTGATGATAACCGCCTTCGAGGTCTTCCACACTGCAGGCACACGGCCCAGCCTTAATGCATCGTTTAACAACGTTGTGAGAAACGGGGTGATCTGCGGTGCAATTTGTTTCAGTACCTCAGAGTGGATACCATCCGGTCCAGGCGCCTTTTTGTTTTTGAGTTCTGAGATCGCTGTCGCCACTTCTTCCTGCGCAAATGGACAGGTGACGGTTGGTGTGGTGTATACTGTGTCTACTTCGCGTCTCAGTGCTGCGTGTTGTGGTGTGTCTGTGTCTGCGATGTCGTCGGGCAGGAGTTTGCTCAGCAGGAACTCCGCTGTGCGTCTCCAGCCCTTAGTCATCTCACCATCCTCCTGTCGCAGCGTTCCCAGAACCAGTGGGCTCTTAATTTTCTCTGTCACGATTTTGTATGGTTCCCCCCAAATGTTTAGTTGTGTTTGTGCTGCTACATGGCTGTTCCAATGGTCTTTCCTGGTCTTATTCAGCTCAAGTTTATATTTATCCTTGGCAAGCCGGTAGTCGTGTAGTCGTAATTGTCTTTCTCTATCTGAAATTGCTCGTTGGTAAAGCTTACGTTTACGTTTTGAGTCTTGTTTGAGTCGTGTTAATTGTGTAGTCCAGGGAATATTTTGGTGTTTTGTCATTCTTTGCGTGGGTATGCAGGTGTTCTGTGTGTGTATAATGATATCTGTCAGCATGTGTGCTCTGTAATCAACACTGCCGGTGATGTCTTGCGGTATGTGCTCATGTATTTTTTGTCTGACCCTGTCCCAGTCTGTTTTGTCAAATAATAGTCTTTTTGGTAGTGTTTCTGTGTTGACGTTTGGTGTGCCACTTAAGGTTAGTGTGATGATGTTGTGGTCGCTAGCAGTGATCTGGTCATGTACGGTCCAGTCTCGTACGTGGTTGATGGCGGCATTATTAACGAGGGTGATGTCTATGTTTGATGAATGACCGTTGTGTCCGATGTGAGTCGGGTGATGTCCTTCCTTGTTGAGTACGTGTAGTCTGTTTTCTTGGATGATGTCATTTATTATTCTACCTCTGTCGTCAGTTCTGTCTGAATGCCACAGGGTTGATCTGGCATTTATGTCTGCACAGATGAGAAGTTTTTTGTTGCCAGCGTATTGCGCAACATCTCTGATGAGGTCTGCGTATGGTTTGATGCAATGACAGAATTGGGCGTACAGCGACGCGATGATCCAAGTATCCCCCTTGTGTGTGACTTCAACTGTAACTAGGTGCTCGGAACAGAGTTCTGTAATTTTGACTGGATGTATTTCTTTGTTTAGGATTATGACAGATGCCATGCAGCCTGTCCCCTCCGCAACTGTCACCGCACTTGGAGGAAAGTTGGGGATATGCCCTTGTCTAGTGTAGGGCTCCTGTATGCACAGAATGTCACTTTTTAGTTCACGTAGGACCCGTGGGAGCTCCGAATTTACAAGTATACTCCGCATAGCATTAAGCTGTGCTATTAGCAATTTGGGTGTTTAACTGTGGCGTAGCACTTGCTGCCAGTTTGACTGTAATCGAAGTATGTTCTCCCATGAGCCCTTACGTGATCCTTGTAAAGCTTGTCCATATCGAATGGTTCCTCCCTGCGGGCGCACACCTGCATGAGCAGGTCTAGTAGGCTGTCTGGATCTGTTGGAATATTCTCCGTTTTGAGAATCAGTCTATCGGTTTGCTCTGATGTACGGAAACAAACAGATTGGCCGTACGGGTGTAGGGTGCGGATGAGCATCCGCTGTGCCGTCTCTAAGATGTCTCTTTTTTCTAGCCTACTTAATTTTACATTTATATCTAGCTTGTCGTAACTAAAACTATCGGTGTCGATGGCGTGTGTTGGCGTCTCTGCAGCCGTGACGTGTCGTGATGGTGTAGTGGCGTCGTTGTGCACCTCTGCGGGGGGCGCTGGATTGACTTCCTCGTTGGTTGTTGTGGGGGTTTCCTTGGGCGTCGGCATTGAGGTTGTTGGTTGGGAGGCTGCGAAGGTGTTGGTATCATCAGGGGTATGCACTTTCGTATCACTAGGTTTTGAGGTAGCCTGCGATTGCCGCGATTGGTCGTCACACGCTTTCACTTTCGGGACTCTCTTAGGCTGATTGGGTTTCCTATGCGGTTTTAGTTTCCTAAAGGCTGCGATGATTCGTTTGTTTTTTGTGTGTGTTTCGTTTGTGCAGTCTTGATGTGTATCAGATGTGTTGGTTGTTTGTGCCTCCATTCTGCATTGATTTGACGTGATTTGGTTCCCACTTGACTGCTCGTCTGCGCTACCTGTGACAGACATAACAGCTTTTGCACTGTCGCCTCTGTTGCCAGACCCTCCGCAGACTTTTGTTGCGGTTGTTGCTGCGGCTTTTTGTGTGGCATTCGTGATGTCTGCCGGCGCTGTGGCCTGCTCAAGGTCGGTATTACTGTTTCGAATATTATTATGAACACTACAATCTCTGGCGTAAGGGCAATAATAGACGTCGTCTTCTTCCTCTGTCAGTGAGTCAGAGAGAGTTATTTTGCGTTTGATTTGATTACAGTCTGAGGTGTCTGATTTGTTCATGTTTTCCGTTTGGACTCCAGTTGTGCTTGCTTGCGTTACGGTTGTGTTTAGCACCGTTGGGTTCAAGGTCTCGCCTTGTATGAATTTTATTGGTTTGATACGTCCTTCGCATTTTGTAGTGTCGTATGTGCGTCGTTGTGCTGGGGTGGATGGGTGATCTTGAGTCGTTAGCAACGCTGTTTTGTGCAGTTGCTTTGGTTGGTCATGTGTGGTATGGTTTTCTGGTCTGTCGGTATCAGGATTTGGGGTTATCATGTCTATTCTCAGTAGTTCGTCTTCGAGTTCGTCTATCCTGTTCATAAGGGTCGTCTGGAATGTCATCCAGTACATTATTTGTCTTTTGATTAGTTTGGCGGCTTCTGGTGACATTTGTCCTGTGAGTGTTAGGTCGTCTATGTATTCAGTGATTGCATGATGGCTGTCCTCCAGGTTTGTATTGTGTATCAAGCCTGGAATGTGACCATTGTTGGGGTAGTCGTCAGGTAATAGTTTTTGCCTCTTACGCCAGAGTATTGCACGTAGATGGTTTCTGTGCCTGGTGGATGGTGACTTGTATGATCTTATTTTTTCAGGGGTTGATTTATGGAGCATGTTGTTTGACTCAGGGGGATGTTCAGTTGCCATAGTCAGTACTGTCAATTAGTCTATCAAGCAGCTGTTTGTAGGTCCTGTAGAACATCCAAAAGATGTTCTACAGGATTCAGGTCAGGACCCTGTGCAAGCCAGTCCATTAGAAGGATGTTATTGTCGTGTAACTGCTCCGCCACAGGCCGTGCATTATGAACAGGTGCTCGATCGTGTTGAAAGATGCAATCGCCATCCCCGAATTGCTCTTCAACAGTTGGAAGCAAGAAGCTGCTTAAAACATCAATGTAGGCCTCTGCTGTGATAGTGCCACGAAAACAACAAGGGGTGCAAGCCCCCTGCTTGAAAAACGCGACCACACCATAACATCACCGCCTCCGAATTTTACTGTTGGCACTACACACGCTGGCAGAAGACGTTCACCGAGCAGTACCCTGCTCCTGCCATCGATCCGCCACATTATGCACCGTAATTTGTCACTCGACACGACGTTTCTCCACTGTTCAATCGTCCAACGTTTACGGTCCTTACACCAAGCGAGGCGTCGTTAGGCATTTACTGGCGTGTTGTGTGGCTTATGAGCAGCCGCTCGACCATGAAATTCAAGTTTTCTCTCCTGCCGCCTAATTGTCACAGTACTTGCAGTGGATCCTGATGCAGTTTGGAATTCCTGTGTGATGGCCCGGATAGATGTCTCCTTCTTACACATTACGACGCTCTTCAACTGTCGGCGGTCTCTGTCAGTCAAGAGACGAGGTCGGCCTTTACTCTTTTGTGCTGTACGTGTCCCTTCATGTCGGAAACAGTGTACCTGGGGATGTTTAGGAGTGTGGAAATCTCGCGTACAGACGTATGATAGAAGTGATACCCAGTCACCCGACCACGATCGAAGTCCGTGAGTTCCGCGGAGCGCCCCATTCTGCTCTCTCACGATGTCTAACGACTACTGTGGTCGCTGATGTAGAGTACCTGGCAAGTAGGTAGCAGCACACTGCGCCTAATATGTAAAACGTATGTTTTTGGGGGTGTGGGGATACTTTTGATCGCGTTTGCTCTCCAGAAGTGAGTAGCATTCCAGTCACGTCGGTTCAGCATGTGTCCTGTTGCCTGGTAGGCACAGAGTCCGCCATGGGCCCTGCCTGATAACTTGTTCCACGCGTGATGGCAGTGACGCGTGTAAGGTGCGAATGGCGCCCTGCGGTACAGCCATCCATGCTGCACTCACCTGGTTCCATGTTGGTCGGCATTGGGTCACGCTGCTCCACCCGTCGTTTCACCCTGTCCCACACATTGTCGATTAGCGAGGGATCTGGTGATCTGGCGGGCCAGGGCAAGAGGCTGACATCCTGTGACATCAACAAGGCACGTGTTCGCGCAGCAACATGTGGTCGTGCTTTGTCGTGCTGGAAAATGGCGTCTGGGGTGTTGTGCAGAAAGGGTATGGCTGCGTGTCGCTGGGTGTCATTCACGTGGGTCACATTGGTCTCAGTGTGCTGAAAACACACCGGCTGTGATTTGTGGTTGTCCCAGTAGCACCCCACACCATTAGGCGTCGAGTTGTCGCTGGAAGTGTTGTGCGAATGCAGCCACTGTGATGCCGCTCCCCCTGTCTGCCGTCGACAAAAATACGGCCATGATTTTCGAACAAGCAGAACCTGGATTCGTCCGAAAACACTATCTGTTGCCAATCCTGTCCCCAGTGACGTCGTTCCATACGCCATTGTCGCCTAGCATGTTTCGGCACATTCGTCAAAGGTAGGCGGAGAAGTGGACGACGCGCAAGTGTCCCATGCCGTACTAAAAGTGGACGATGTGTCACAGTGGTCCATTGCTGCGCCAGAGCCGAGGAGGACGCAGATCCGTCCTGGAATGCCATTCGGACGAGGTGTTCATCCTCTCAGGAGGTGTTCTGGGTGGTGCGACTGACCCGTATCGTCGTGTTCCACGGGTTGCACGGCCTTCTGTGAACTATTCTGAACAACTGTTGAGTTCAAACAATTCAATTTCCCGGATGGATGCAACACATTTTCTCACGCCAATAACGCGCCCTCTTTGGAACTCACTGATTTTACGGTACGATTCGCGCATACTTCTGCGAGACATACTGCACGTTTGCTCAAGTCGCAGTGATCCATTACCTGAGGTTTGTAGCGGCAGTGAGAGGTGCAGTCACATTAGGTGGTCGCGATAGCGTGGTTGGCTTTGGGCCAGCGGGCCGACACGGTTCAGATGCTAATCACTTCCGCAGAACATCCCAACGTACATATCATGTGCGTATGAACGTCCTGTCTGTAGTCGTGCAGCGTCTTCTTTTTTTTCTCAATATGAGTGTATTTTTACCAAGAGGGTTTAAAATGTGAACGGTGCCCTTCTTCTTCAGAGTGACGTCTGGTTACGGGAAACTGGCGACCTGGCATCGGTTGGCGCCGATGCAGGATGGGAAACCTCTGAGGAACGAAGTCACGATCCGCTTCCTGTATGTCCCAGCAGCCAGAACTTGGCCGCTGCCCCCATCGGGAGTCAGCAGCAGAGCCGTTTCTCGATGTCGGAAGCTCACAGAGGACCGGTCACTCCAGACTCGTGTAACCCTGGCGGGCGGCCACTTTCTCTTCGGACACGAGCGGTCGGAGGCGGACGGCGCACGCGCAACACGCCGGCGCCAGGCGCTTGGGCGCGCGCAGTTTCGTTACGGTTTTCTCGTCCACTGCATTGGACGCCCCCGACACTACGCCGCCGTTTTAAAAGGCGAGAGCAGCTGCCTCGCACAGGAGCGCTGGCTGCTACAAATGGCCCATCCCCATCCCAAAACACGCATCCACTCCCTTCCCTTTGTCGTCTCGACCGCTCTCGTGTGTTCAGTTCTCTGTCTAATCTATCTCCAAATCATTGCGGCGCCTTATCACCAGTGGAGAGTACAGTAATGACACGTTCTCCGTCACTCCTTCACTCTCTCCTATTTACTAGCTTATAATTAATGCCTGTCCGCTTTTAACTGTTAACTATGCATGTCATTTTATGCAGTGAATTCTGCGGTTTTTGTGCCCATTATCTTGTGAACACTGTTGTAAGCAAGGTGTAAGGCCCTCAATTTCAATATAAGACAATTTAAATGATAACGGTTTTTTTGTGGTGTCACGGCTTCTGCCCACCCTCCCTGTCTCTTAATTATTAGCTTGGTGCGTAACTTCGTAGCATTTTTGTTTCGCATGTTGTTATTCCTCTTCACATGGCATTATTCATCGATTCCCATATATTTTATTTGTGGTTCGTTGTTGCTATTTGAGTTTACATATTGTCATTTTGTCATTCGTAGAGAGTAAGTGGAGCTGTGGATGCTAGAAAATGGAATGCCAAGTGTAGAAGTTGGAAGTTTTGCGACATATTCTTCTGTTTGAGTTCAGTGGAAGGGCGACACAGCAGCGGAGGCAGCCAGATACATTTCCGCCCTGTAGTGAGATAACGCCAGTGGACAGAGCACGGCAGCCGGCCGCTGTGGCCGAGCGGTTCTAGGCGCTACTGTCTGGAACCGCGCGACCACTGCGGTCGCAGTTTCGAATCCCGCCTCGGGCGTGATGTCCTTAGGTTAGTTAGCTTTAAGTAGTTCTAAGTTCTAGGGGACTGATGAGCTGAGAAGTCAAGTCCTATAGTGCTCAGAGCCATTTGAACCTAGAGCACGGCAAGCAATTGGTTTTCTCTTTGTAAGGACGATGGTCTTGACATTCTACTCGAGAAGCGGTAAATGTAGAGTACTGTAATCATTCACGTGCGACATTTCTGTGCAGTGGGGAAGTATGAAAAACAGGTGTATGGGTACCGGATCCTGTAAGCCAAAATCACAAAAATCAGCAGGTGGCCATATAATCGTACGAGTTCACGCACCCTGGTCAAGTTGACATCTGTCCGTGAGGTTGATGGTTGTCGACTGCGGTCTTCATCTTCACATTCGTTGTGCCTTCACTAAACATTTTATGCCAACGAAAAACTTGAGCTCTTGACATAACCTCCTCTCCAAAAGCCTTCTGAAGCTTACCGTAGGTTGTCGTCACGTTTTCACCCAATTTAACGCAAAAAGAAATGGCATACCGTTTCGGAATATTATGCGGTTCCGTTTCCGTGACGAGAGACACAAACACGTGTTAACTTTTTGCAGCACAACTCACGACTGAGCAGTTGCATCGATGTGCCGCTTGGACTAGAAGGTCAAAGATATTGTGCCTACGCAAGCCTGCAGGGTTGCCACAGGAAAATCAGCCTCATTACTTTATTGTCGCACCTCGTATTTTTTTTTTAACAAAAAATTTTACCACTCCCGCTATGGCTAATTGGTACTTCGGTTTTCTTTTTCCTCGGTTACTGGTAAATAATAAAAATCACCTGTTATAACCGAGACCAAACAATTACCGAGAAATACCGGTTGTTCAGAACTGAAATACAGGTATCGGTTTTAAGCGATCGGTTTTTCCCGTCCCCATTGTGAACGGCCGCGGTCGCTGCCCGCGCCCACTAACTGCTGGTGGCGAGAGTCATTGTTCCCCAGAGCGGACACGTGGCGCAGCCTTCTCCTTAATGACCGGCCGCCGCTGGCCATACACGGACGGGGGCGACCACTGTGCGGCACGCCTCCTTATCCAGCGCGCGCGACGCGCGTGTCGCCACACAGGCTGACGCACTGCGTACTGGCACGCACAGCCACCGCAAGGTCAGGTCGTTCCTCCACAGCCTGAGCACACCCCAGCCGCAGGTGCCAACAGTGTTCCATATTTTCTAACAAAATGAATGTGGAAACAGGTTTCTCAGTTGAACATGCAAAGTCCCCCACTACGTCTGTACCACGGTCTCCTTTCAAATTTTTTGAAACATCTACTAGATGGTGCTGTTAACGTGTGCCATTACTTAACTTTTCTGAGTTTTTATTCTTAATCCTTATGACGTTGACGGAGCTCATGTGGCCCACTGAAGTATTTGTCGTTTTGAGCGCTGGGACGTCGACATTCCATCTGTCTCGTCCTACCAACTAGCGAGGAGCTATCGACAGTTGGAGAGAAATACTGTGCGCCATGGTGTCGGTATATAGGAGGCTGTGAGTGTTCCAGTGGGGCGGTGTGAATCTGTAGCTGGCACAGCGCAGCATCTGGTCATTGAGGTCCGATCACCTTGTGGTGTAACTAAGCCTGTTTCTTACAGATCACAGGCATTGTTTTGAAACGTTACTATCCTACCGACTAGTTCAGCTGGTTTAGACGTAATTTGTATTTAGTCAGACATTTATGGCCTAGCAGCGGCGTGCATACAACGTAAGAAACGTCGGTATGCGATACGGCAGCGTCACCTTGAAATGTTGTGGATTCGGCATTTCATATTTTAAATCGTACTTAGAATGAATATGTTTTGGCACTGATTTCCTATACTCATGCCATATTTGCCATTCTAATGCAGTGAGCCTACAAAGAAAAATTGAGGATTGAAAGTCCTAAATTCACATGAAAACATAGACGTAGTCCGTTTCGTGGCATACACGTCTCCTACTTCACCTATGTTCGGTATGAGTTAATTTAGGATGTTTGTTAGTAGTCAGAGAATTTTATTTCATACATTGCATTTTTATATTTTTAATTTTTTATCTTATATTTTGTTTCTTTTTGACCTTATATTTTTCAAAAATATTTAAAAAATATTGTAAAGAAGCAAGGATTGAAACAACGAGACCTCAGCGAATGGCCAAGTAGTTTGTTTATAGCCAGAGTTTAAAAAAATGGCTCAAATGGCTCTGAGCACTATGGGACTCAACATCTATGGTCATCAGTCCCCTAGAACTTAGAACTACTTAAACCTAACTAACCTAAGGACAGCACACAACACTCAGTCATCACGAGGCAGAGAAAATCCCTGACCCCGCCGGGAATCGAACCCGGGAACCCGGGCGCCAGAGTTTAAGAACAGTGTGTGTTGAAAAATGGAAATTTCACGCGAAAGCTTTCGTTGGATGATTTTTTTTTAGCGCTTTCATAAAAGGCCTCGAGTGGTTTCGTCCAACTTTTCATGATCTGTGTTTTTCACAAAACAGTGTTTACAATCAGTCAGGAGAATTTCGTTGCGGTCATGCTTCCGTCACCGAAGAATGTCGTTAATGTTTATCAAAATCCGCTGTTGTTCGGAAAAATGCCGTTGCTTGGCGCACCCTGACTGAATACGTTAACCATGTGAGCTACGGCGAGGCAGACGCCCTCTTAGCCACGACGACGGCTGAAGTACATCCATTTAGGATGGATATTATGCCCGTGTCGGTCCCCGGAACGAATCCGCCCGGCGGATTAGTTTCGAGGTCCGGTGCGCCGGGCAGCTTGTGGGTGGTTTTTAGGCGGTTCTCCATCTGCCTCAGTGAATGCGGGCTGGCTCCCTTTATTCCGTCTCAGTTACACTATGTCGGCGATTGCTGCGCAAACACTGTCTCCACGTATGCGTACACCATAATTACTCTACCAGCTAAACACTGGGGTTACACTCGTCTGCTATGAGACGGAGGGGGGTTGTCTACTGGGGGCCGAACCGCACAATAACCCTGGGTTCGGTGTGGGGCGGCGGAGGGGTGTGTGGACTGCTGTGGCCTGTTGTGGGGCTGTGAACCACTGAGGGCTACGGCGGGACGAAGTCCCTCCGTCGTTTTTAGGTCCCCGGTTCAACACACACAGTAGGGCGAATACTTAACTGCGAAAAATATCTGTTGACGATGTACTGCGCAAAAACAGAAAAATCCAGTGTCATGCCGTGTAAAAAAATAGTAAGTAAACATAGTGAGAAGAAGTGCAAAATCCGAATACTACATGATAGAAGCAGACACAAGCTTTTTGTGAGTTCCAAGATGAACCGAAACACAAAAAAGAGGTGGTTTGTTTGCGAAACACTCCAAAGGACTCGATGATTTGTTTCGTTCCTTACACAGGGCACGACAAGAACACTACTTTACAATATGTTAGAAGAGTTAACGCCGAGTTTTATGGTGCAGTTTGTTTGCCGCAGGTTACCGATTAAATCAGGTAGAAGAACGGAGTCATTGCGGCAGTGTACGCTGTCACATAGGAGGCCAAAAAGTCGACTATTAAACGGAGAAAAACAGACAAATATTGTTTCGTGGACCGCGTAACGTATTCTATTTATTCCGTTATGGCCGACGCAGAAAGACTGGACACCTTATTTTCATCGAATGTGAAAGAAGCAAGAGTCCTTCCAACACAATGTTTTTGAGGAAAGTTGACCGCAGATTCGTTGTGGAATACCTGAAGTAGTGTATAAACTTGACATGGGAACATTTTGGGCAACAATTAAACTACTTGCGGCAGAAATTGTTTTTGCGAAACCTGTTATGGGGAAGAAAGACGCATACCTGTGGACGGAATACAGCGCTTTCTGGCGACTGCCTCTGATGTTGGGAAGAGGCGCGCAGAGCTGGCTAAGCGGCAGATTTCTCCCTCTGACGGAGGTGCATCTCAGCTGGAACGCCTGTGTGTGCTCTGGCGTGGAGTAGCAGCCGCTGGATCAGCTTCAAGACAAGACCTGTCGACGACTTCACATAAGCCCACTGGACAAAAAAAAAAAATTGTCACCCCCGGAGAAACCACTGCGAGCATCACTTTAATGCTGTGTTAATTCCGGCCGCTGCACTTGATAGCCGCGTGGATTCGGTTACTAAGTGAGTGCACAAAGTTGTGAAGGTACGTTGCCACGCAGATTAAGGCTCTCGCTGAGGATTTGACTGCGCAGTTCCACCAAACTGCGGGGGTGCTGAAGCCGGTGCTTTGCTCGATGTTCCAACGTCTCCCACGGATTTTCAACGGGATCCAGTCGCGATGTAATAGGGTCGGGGGAGTGTTGAGTAAATCAGCCACATGTTCTTCCGGCCCGATGAACTTTGTCGTGGTCGCCCTTGTGCGCGTCTGTGAGCAGCGACTTGTCGCGAGGTGACCCACTGCAAATGTTCACTGCGTGCGGTTCCCGTCCCAACGATATCTCACTAAGACGATAGGCCCGCGTGCACTGCCAGCAGCAATTCTTGTCGGGTTTGGAAGCGATTTCGATTCACGGGCCGTGAAGCCCGTTTCCTGTCCCTCTGTCAGTAACTGTTTCCGTCCACAATTCTGACGTCGTGTTCCACGGCCACGCGTGTTAACACTTTTTTTTTCACTAGCTGCTTATATTTTATGACCCACCGTCTAATTTCTTATGGTGGGTCGTATATTGCCACTTAGCCGCTGTGACTGGGTCCGGGGTCCGCAGTGACTGAAAGTAACACCACCCCGGCTCCCGTCCCCACTCACACCGTTGCCCGTGTCGCGCCACGTGGAGGCGGGCTCTGTTTAGATCCATTTGATATGTTAACAGGACTTCTTCTAGGCATGTTGAATAGCCTGCAGCGAAACGCCAACAAATCCAGCAATTTCACAGATCGTATGACCATGGGTTCGGCCAAACATCATTGCCCTTTTTTGCCACTCTGTCACGTCCATAGATTTACCCATTTTCGTGTACAAAGTCGGATTGAAACACAGATACCTCACAGATTCCCTGTCTTGTGCTCACATAGGGGCAAGTGCACCCACGTTTGACCAAGTGACACAACCGCTGCGCCAGCTGTAAAGGCTTAACGACGCACCTGTGCGTGCGTACAGGGGCGACTAATTTTTTGCCCGGACACCTTACGTTGTCAAATTGCGTTCTATTCGTATCTGCCGTTTTAAACGATTTTTTTTT
The DNA here is from genome assembly GCF_021461395.2 of Schistocerca americana. Lineage (NCBI taxonomy): Eukaryota > Metazoa > Arthropoda > Insecta > Orthoptera > Acrididae > Schistocerca > Schistocerca americana. Next base: position 197,383,227 of record NC_060128.1, read on the forward strand.
TCATTCGGCGGGATATCCAAGATGTGTGTCCGCAGCTCGTGGTGTCGCGGTAGCGTTCTCGCTTCCCGAGCACGGGGTTCCGGGTTCGATTCACGGCGGGGTCAGGGATTTTTCCTGCCTCGAGATGACTGGGTGTTGTTATGTCGTCTTCGTCATCATCATTCATCCCCATTCCGGTCGGAGGAAGGCAACGGCAAACCACCTCCACTAGGACCTTGCCTAGTAAGGCGGCGCGGATCTCCCGCGTCGCTCCCCTACGCTCTGTAAAGGAGTATGGGACTCATCATCATCATATGTGTGTGTGTGTGTGTTTGTGTATGTGAGTGTGTGTGTGTGATTAACAGAAAGACATCACGAGGTTGAAAGTTAACTTTATCTACGTAATCACGTAGGTCGTTTTCGCTCTGCAGCAGAGTGTGCGCTCATATGAAACTTCCTGGCAGATTAAAACTGTGTGCCGGACCGAGACTCGAACTCGGGACCTTTGCCTTTCGCGGGCAAGTGCTCTAGCAACTGAGCTACCCAAGCACGACTCACGCCCCGTCCTCTCAGCTTTACTTCCGCCAGTACCTCGCCTCCTACCTTCTGCAAGTTTCGCAGGAGAGCTTCTGTAAAGCTTGGAAGGTAGGAGACGAGGTACCGGCAGAACAAAAGCTGAGAGGACGGTGCGTGAGTCGTGCTTGGGTAGCTCAGTTGGTAGAGCACTTGCCCGCGAAAGGCAAAGGTCCCGAGTTCGAGTCTCGGTCCTGCACACAGTTTTAATCTGTGTCGTCTCGTATTTGGCTGCCGGCAGTCCACTGAGGCTGTTGTCCACTGCGTTCTTGACTTTGGCGTCCCATACGAAACGCTTCGCGCCGAGACACCTGAACCGTCTTGAAGTTCCGCCTTCCGCGACTTCGTTCACCGCTGTTCCTTTGAATACGCGTTCGGCGCGTGACTAACGTCGGTGTCGCGTTTGGTGCGTTCGTCCGTTGCTGAGCCTTTCACACCATCTTCTCACGTTTCTGTCCTCCAGTTACTGTCCGCACCGTACACTTAATTTAATTGGCAGCTCGCCTCAACATATGAGCTTCCAAGTACCGAACAGTACCTCTCGCCTGGCACTAGGTGGGGCTTCGAACCACGGAGCTGATCCGATACGTTCACAGGAGGCTCAACGGCAACTCGTTCAGATTGGCAGCTGCTGGAGGCCGGTACGAGGTGCCGCGGAAACCTCTCCACGGCGAACAGAAGCGTCGTGTATCGATCTGCACAGTGGCGTCATTAATTCTGGAAGCACCCTCGTTCACGGAGTCATTCACCGTCTTCCAGCGTTTGTATGATAAAAGTAAGGTACACATGTAGGTGAGGTTTATAGATTGATGGAGACAACTCACCTGCAAATTGACGTGAAAAAGGAAACAAAGACTTCACATTTCAAGAATTTTTTTTCGTAGTTACAGGAGGACAACTTAATACTAGATATAGTTGGTTAGTGTAATACTTAGTATATGTATATTCTAAGTGCTACACTAACCAGCTATATCTAGTATTAAGTTGTCCTCCTGCAACTATGAAAAAAAACTTATACATAGACACATATATAGTCTCACAAGCTGAGGGAATTCACATTTGTAAAACTGTTAAATTGTTTCGCGTATTTCTTGGCACCATTTCCTTACAGGCAGCACCGTTTCCTGTTTTTATAATACAAGGACTCTTTAAAAAAAACTCATGGCGAGACGGATCGCGGGAGTCATACAGTGAAAGAGCTGGAGTGATTCCTTATTATTACGAATATAAGTAAGCACAGTGTTTACTGCATCTACGTATCTAAAATTAACTTAGGGGACCGTCAATTAATTACGTGGGCTCAGAATTGAGGGGGGGGGGGGGGGGGGGAGCGGCAAAATCTCACCAAATCTCATTTAAAGGCAGAGGGGATGACAGTCTCACGTCAGTTTTTTAAATCATTGAATATACATTATGATAATGGATAATATTTTGTTTTTGAAATTAACCACGAGCTTAGACAGTACTGAAGTCTCCATGGCCTCTCTGAAGTAAACGCGGTGCTTTTGCACGTTTGCGTACCGGGGATTCTCCGACTGGAAGCGAGTGCCGCACAAGTGTCAGATTTCATTCGCCGACTTCCCTGCCTCGCCAGTCGATATCACCGAGTGCCAGTGAATGAGTCGGTCGTACTATTCTGCAGTGCATATGAAGCGGTCATCAGTTTGTGTAAAAGCTTTTACAATGCTTATGTTAAGCGGCCTGCCGACAAGTCGAAACAGACGTCCAAGCGGGAAGTGAATCATTTGAAGTAGGAAGCTAAACTGAAGTTCACGGACATGAATTCTCTTAGCGACCATATAAACCAAGAGACTGAAAAGCTACGTAATCATACGGTTCAAAGGAAGGTACACACGATGTTTTCTTTCACCTGCAAACTGAGGAAAGGTAAAATGACATTTAGTGTACATAACGTATGGAAAGGTCAATTTTTTAGGGATCCGTCAAAACCGTTAACAATATTTTCGTGGAGCTTTTTCGTCTGTTTGTGTTTGTCTCTACATCCGTGCGCTTACCATCACATGTTAAAGTACTGTTTAATACACGTTCTAAATAAAACTTGTTTTTAAAGAGTTTTATGCAATAACTGAAATTCAGTTTTTACGTATTTATACCGGACTACGGGATAAATCAACGTGATGGGGACAGGTGTATCACAATACATGTCACCAAGGGAGGAGGGGGAGCCGAGATTTTTAAGAAAGAAAAACAAAATAAAAAGACTCACGCAATTTATGGACGACCCTTTACCGATAGCTGCGTCAAATGTGCCGAGACACTATTGTCTTCGGATTAATGACATACTGCCATTAAGTGATTCATTATCCTCTTTCGTTTTATATGTTTTTACGACGTGTTTTGTTGACAACGCAAAGGGAATGGCTTGCAGCAAGCCCCTTTGATGTGAGGATGACCACTGAGCGGTCGAAACCGCGTATCGTCACTTCATTATTAAACGCTCATCTGCTTCTGTCGTAACAAATATAAGAAAAAAGAAGACAAAACAGGTGTGAGTTCTCTCTAAAGCTGGCTATGACAGGAAGGAAAGACAATATAGAGCGGTTTCATTTGAACTGTTTCGATGTTGTAATTGCCATCATCCGCCTTCGTAGGGTGTGCAGCCAGTATGGCGAATGCGTGTTTAAATTACTCTAACAACCTAACCGCGCCCATTTCTCTCTCTCTCTCTCTCTCTCTCTCTCTCTCTCTCTCTCTCTCTGTGTGTGTGTGTGTGTGTGTGTGTGTGTGTGTGTGTGTGTGTGTGTGTGTGTCGTGCGCGCACGCACACACACACACACACACACACACACACACACACAAAAGCTGTATACAGCTGCAGCCGCGGTGTCTCTTAACGAACGACCTGTCACGCGCCGCATTTAGCAGTTAGCCAGTGGGTGTAGAGTAAATCGTGTGATGCACGCAAGAATCAGCCGGTGACGGGCAAAATGCATCTAAACGCTCGCTCGCCGGTTTTAATAGGGGTTGGGATGGGCGGAGGGGGCATCGCCCGCTGTCACGCAGAGCTGGTAAGCGATGTCCGGTTGTCCGGGTGGCGTGTAATACGGCAGGCGTTCAATAAGTAATGCAACACTTTTTTTTTTTTCGCGACCAATTTCGGTTGGAAAAAAGAGGAATTTGTTGTGCAATACCAGGGAACATTGCCGCTTCAGCCCCTATAGCTTCGTTAGCACACTGGACTCGCATTCGGGAGGACGACGGTTCAATCCCGCGTCCCGCCATCCTGATTTAGGTTTTCCGTGATTTCCCTACATCACTCCAGGCAAATGCCGGGGTGGTTGCTATGAAAGGGCGCGGCCCACTTCCTTCCCCGTCCCTCCCTAATCCGATGAGACGGATGACCTCGCAGTTTGGTCTCTTTCCCCCAAACAACCCAACCCAACCCCCTATAGCTTCATCAAGTTCCCTTAGGTGGCGGCGACATACGTAGTGTCTGTAACGGAGGTACATTCCAGGCAGACAGCTGTCATTGAGTTTCTTTTGGTGGAAAGCCAGATCACCGCAGATATTCGCATACGCTTGCAGAATGTCTATGAACAAAAGCACGGTGAGTCATTGGGCGAGGCGTCTGTCATTATCGCAAAAAGATCACGTAAACGCGTCCCGTCTCCTGCGCGCCGGCCGGCCGCACACAGCTGTGGCTCCTCTGAGGTTGAACGTGCGGACACTCTCACTCGAGGTGATGGACGGATCACAAACAGACACCTCACTGCTCAGCTGGACGTCTGTCTTGGTAGTGGTGCAAGACTCGTCCACCAGTGTGTACCCGCTAGGTTCCTAGCCGCCTGACAGACCACCTTAGAGCCGGCCGAGGTGGCCGTGCGGTTCTAGGCGCTGCAGTCCGGAACCGTGCGACCGCTACGGTCGCAGGTTCGAATCATGCCTCGGACATGGATGTGTGATGTCCTTAGGTTAGTTAGGTTCAAGTAGTTCTAAGTTCTAGGGTACTGATGACCTTAGATGTTAAGTCCCATAGTGCTCAGAGCTAGCCAGAAGACCTTAGAGAGCAACGAAAGACCATCTGTGATGAAATGTTTGCGCGTTATGAGGATGATGGTGACCATGTTTTGCGAGGAAACATTAGCGAGGAAAGATTGATTGGTCACTTTGAAGCGGAAACAAAACAGCTATCCTTAGCGTGGCACCAGACCACCTCTCCTCAGGAGAGAAAGTTCAGTGGCGCACCCCCAGTCTTGGATTGGTTCAAATGGCTCTGAGCACTATGGGACTTAACTTCTGGGGTCATCAGTCCCCTAGAACTTAGAACTGCTTAAACCTAACTAACCTAAGGAGATCACACACATCCATGCCCGAGGCAGGATTCGAACCTGTGACCGTAGCGGTCGCGCGGTTCCAGACTGAAGCGCCTAGAACCGCTCGGCCACTCCGGCCGGCCCAGTCGTGGATCTGAGGTGTTATTCTCTTTGATGTCCTCCCTCGTGGTGCAATGATCATCTCTGAACCGTATTCTGCTGCTACCATCAGGAAATTAAAGAAACGTCTTCAGTGTGTATGTCGCCACAAAAGTGCAAACGAACTTTTCCTTCTCTATGGCAACGCAAGCCATTACAGAAGGCTGCGCACCCGAGAGGAGCTCACAGAACTTCACTGGACCGTTCTTCCTGACCCCCCGGCTACAGACGGGATCTCACACGCACGGACTTCCATCTGTATGGCCCAGTGAAGGATGCACTCCGCTGAAAGCAGTGCGTGGATCGGAGGGAGGCTACTGATGCACCAGGCCCTCGCCGTAAGGTGGCGCAAGGCCTTCTCGGAGATTGTGTTGAAAAATCGGACTTTGTAGCGCATAGAGTGGGGAATAATATAGTCTGCTGGAAACCTGAATAAAACCAACCTGATTTCATAGAATAATGTGTTGCATTATGGAACGCCTCGTATAATTCGCAGCTTCCGACTTGCAGAGAGCGCTGTCTACCTGTTACGCGCAGTTGTTTGTCACAGGAGGTGGTGAAGAGAAAACGAGGTGGTCATCTGACCAGAGCGAGCGGAGCCACACTGATACAGCGTGTTGTGGCGAACGGAACAGCAGCTGTGCACAGTGCAAACGGTAACCATTTACGAGGTACAACCGTGGTGTAGAGGAAGTCGCGACGAACAATTTCATATAGGACTCGCGTGAAAACAGCCTCAAACTGACCTGCAAGAACCATCTGAGGCGCAACGCATGTGCGTTGCGCGATATTTTCAACATCCCTGCCCCCTTTCCTTCCCTCCGTCCCACTCTCTCCCTCCCTCCCTCCCTCCCTCCCTCCCTCCCTCCCTCCCTCCCTCCCTCCCTCCCTCTCTCTCCCGTCAGCTTCGTCGGCTATTTGACTAACATTATTTATTTAAACTTTCCCCGCTTGGGTAATGAAAAAAAATAAATAATTTTTTGAATGTTATGCATAAGGTAATTACGTTTACAATTACATCTCAACTTAACCCTTACAAGGGCAGTAGTTTCGTAGTAGGTAGACGAGAAAAACGATACTAATTAAGTTTCAATTTTATGCTGTTAAATTTCACAAAATTGTGAGGTTAAACTTGTACAAAGACCAGTTTTACTAGTTGCAGGTGCACGACTAAGGCGGTGCCGTGATAACAGGCCAGAAAATGAGGGCCAGTGAGAGGCCTGCTGCACTCGCAAATCTTTGTACAGTAGCGGCGACAAGTGCTGTGAACAACACTCTCACAATACTTGCCGGTGGGGTGTGCGAGTGGAAGTGGGGGTCCGTGTGAAGGTAACGTTTGTAAATTACCCGTGAGTAACTCGAAAACTACGGCTTCGAGGCGGAAACGTGTCACGGTACAGAACTGATGTACATTAAATTTCCTACAAACAGAACCTGTTCATCTTTTCCTCTAGGACTAGCGGTTTGCGCGCAGAGAGCGAGACACTACTGGAAACTTGTCGCATCGCGAATGCGCCGTACCTCAGCTGGTTTCTGTAGGCCAGTTTCCCGACTTGACAGGCGACGGAAGCCTCGTACCAAGTTGTTCGTCTCGGCTTCCTGTGCACGGCTGTTGTAGGTTCTAAACAGTTGCCGTTTATACACTGTGTATTCATTTGCGGATTCTTCGACCATTTCATTGCACTTGCTGTAAGAAGAAAAAGATATTTTTCAGAGTGGCGCTCCCTTATAGGATCACTTTGTTGTCCGTTCGTTTGTCTGTCTGACTGCTAAAAACCCTTTTTGTCAGAAACGGGTACAAGTATCAGTTGAAATGTATGTCACACACTGAGGTCTGCGGTCCCTCTGTGGTGGTAAAAATTGTAGCTTCTAAATGAATTCAATCAAAAGATATGACTATCTGTGTCATATTTTTTATGCTCGCAAATTTACTCGTCAAAACGTGTAGGGCGACATCTGGCGAAGAAGGAAGGCTTGCTAGTACAAGTAAAGGCGAAAAAAATCAGTAAAATTGTTTTTTTAATTATGTGAGACGAAAAACCTTCTTCCCTCATTTGTTATCCGACTTTAAGGTTAAAATGAAAAATATTGCCAGAACCGGTATCTTGCCGTTATCAGTGTCGATAACAGGCAAAAATCGTCGAGATTGTCGATTCCCGGAGATGTATGAACTGCCTCTATACTGTACATGTAATTAAGGTTTTACGGAACCCTTAGAGCGCCAGCCCCACTCGCACCTGTCCAGTTTCTTAGATGTGTTAAAACGGAGGTACAGTGTGTTGCCGTAAGAGCGGAGACATTAGAAACGAGCTACTTGTGCCTGTATACGCGCTCCAGCACAGCACGCCTGGGAAGGAGGACTGTTGTCCACAGTGATGTAGAACGATGTCACAAACAGTGCTATAGTGGCGAGGGGCTAGAAGGTAAGCGGGTACCAGAAGGAAAGCATACAGGTGGAAATATTTGAAGATAATTGTATGCCATTCTGTTGAGAACTTCTCCTGCTGTTCTCATTCCGTAGACTTATCGGCAGTATTCCTCTTTTTGCATTTTTCTCTTTCTTCCGCGAGTATCTTCAGTGCAGACTGTCTTGTATTTAAGATCTCATTTTATGTGGCTGGTATCTTGGTGTTCCCCGTGCATTATTCCCAGCCACATTTCATTGCGTTAATGTCACAATGTGAAGGGCAGTATCAGAGTAGGTGTCCAACCCATAGGTCCCTCTGTTCCTTGTTAGTGCTGCACAACCGTATTTTATCTCCTATGTCGTTGAAACTACTTCACTGGTCATGTTCTCTGTCCATCAGATCTTTAGGACTCTTTCTCAGTAGCATGGACGAGATAGTGACGGACAATCCGTATTGTCGACGTGTTTCCGAGTTGTGAGACTTGTTTGTGGGCGTGCGTTGTCGTGTTGGAGCGCAATTTCTTCTGGAATCTTGTCAGACCGAATATGTCGGAAATGCTTCTAGAGTTTGTTCACAGCCTTAACGTGGGCCTCTGACTTACTGGATCGCCCTTTGTGGCAACACAACCACGAGAATGCCACCGTCGTTATCTCAGAATACTGTCATCATGACTTTGCCAACAGGAGGCAGCTGTTTTGACTTCCTTCTTTGTCGGTTGCGGGTGGTGCCACTCCAGTGACTGCCTTCTTGTTTTCGTCTCCCAGTCATCCACCCAGGTTTCGCCTCCTGTAGCGATCCGTGAGAGAAACGCATCTCCATTAACTTCAAGCGGCTGCAACAGTTCAGGTGGAATGGCGTTTATTTGAATCTTGTAGCGTGTTGTGAGCAATTGTGGATCCCGTCTTGAATATCGAAGAGTCTTAACATTTTCACACGCACTCACAATGCTCACCGATAGCTGCAGAGCCAATTGTCGAGTTGTTATATGTCGGTCTGGACGGATAACGGCATCCGCGCTGTTCGCCATGTCTCTGCCAGTGGCTTTGATAGGACGTCTCCAACGTGGCCGATCACTGAGCCGAGCTTCTGCACTTACTGACGCTTTAAGTCCGTCTACCAATCGCCCAACAGTACTCCTGTGAACTGCATCATTACCACACAATGCACTCAAATGTTTATAGTCGTTCCTCACTGTTTCATTTTTCCGAATTGACAATTTCCGAGATAAAAAATGTTCAAATGTGTGTGAAATCTTATGGGACTTAACTGCTAAGGTCATCAGTCCCTAAGCTTACACACTACTTAACCTAAATTATCCTAGGACTGGAACCTCGGGCGGGACCAGGCGCACAGTCCATAACTGCAGCGCCTGAGACCGCTCGGCTAAACCCGCACGGCTTTCCAAGATCAGTTGCAAGTAGTATAATGTATATTGAACGCACGACTCTCACGTCGCCACATGTCGATTTTGTTTACGCCATTGATAATTGCAACAACAAAATAGGAACGATATAGATTTTTGTTTACAGCGCTGGCGACAACATGAAAAGCCTCCACTGGGAACATTACGCGTAATTTAACTTGCCTAACACTTCACCTTGGCAATTCCGCGTGTAGTGTTTACAGCCGGGAGTAATCCTTTCATGTCACAGCCGAGGTGCACAATATATGCCAATAAAACTGGCAGAGTGTGGCGAGGAAGTTTTTTACCACGCAAGCGCAAATTGTGGAAGTACGTGCACTGACAAATGTACACGAGGTAGTCATTCTCGGCCTTCTCTTTTTACAGACGACGTCAGGATTTCCGCAAGCGCTCGATGTCTAGTGTGTGTACCGACAGATCTTCAGAAAAGACTATTTCCACTGTTTGGTTTGCGAATTCATGGGGAAATGGTTCTTTCTTCAAACTATTGTACGGCTTCCATTCGTCGGTTATTACTTTGGTAAAGTTGGTTGGTTGTTTGGGGAAGGAGACCAGACTGCGTGGTCATCGGTCTCATCGGATTAGGGAAGGGCGGGGAAGGAAGTCGGCCGTGCCCGTTCAGAGGAACCATCCCGGCATTTGCCTGGAGCGATTTAGGGAAATCAAGGAAAACCTAAATCAGGATGGCCGGACGCGGGATTGAACCGTCGTCCTCCCGAATGCGAGTCCAGTGTCTAACCACTGCGCCACCTCGCTCGGTTTTGGTAATGTGCTTAATAAGAGGCACTGCTGTTACTTTATCCCTCGAATACACTTTACTTACGAAACACTTCCTCGAGTCCCTTTCAGTACTCCGAAACACCCATATTTGTTCAGTTTCGTTTTTCAAAAGTCGTCTTTGCCGGCATTTTCGAGTTGCAATACGAGATTCATCTATTTATACAGCATTGTTTTCACCACCTTTAACAGCATTATCATTAGTCACAATTACGTAACCTACCCCACGGCAAAAACTGTAGTGATCGCAAACAGCGTTACTGGATAATCCAGTTTCTGAAGCCGGTTTTCCCAGTGTATATACTTCAATGCAGCAAAACGAGTCTCTTCTTATCGCAGTTCTTTTCCGCTGTTTGGTTCAGTATAACTGGAACGGCAAGTCAGTGTCGCTTGTTTGTGTACCCAGCCTGATACAAGTTGCCCCGTCGCAATCCACACAGTTCCTTAAATCACCACTCGGCAGGAGATTGTATTCCCAACAGAACTGCAAACAATTTTGCAGAGTACTCATTCTTGGAATTAACTCACGCCTTGTGGGAGTAATACAAGTCGAAACGCTATCGGCTGCAGTCTTATGTATGAGATTAGTGAAATTAGATGTTTCGTGTCGATGAAAGTGTGTCAGAAATAATCGCAATTATTTTGCAACCGCTACTGCAACACTGCCAGGCGGCTGGCGTACATAAACAAAATCATACCTGGCGCCGTCATATAAATATCGCTTGAAAGTGACTCGGAAGTTACCTCCGCAACCAAGTTACATCCACAACCAAGCTATCGGTCAGTATGTGTAGCCACTGCTTTGATTTTCTTTTTTTTTATTTTCAGTTGCAAGTAAACAGACGTAAATAACAAGATGGTTGGAAACTTGTCCTTCGTGCACATACAGTCGAATTTAAAGTGTTATCGGAAATGTGAAAACATGAAGGTAGTGGAGAGGCGATGGCGGAAAGAGTTTGGTACTGCGCCACCGTCACGTGTGACAACGTAATTACGAGACAAATCTGAGATGGAAGGAAGTGTGCCTGATATGAAGAAGGGACACTGTGGCAGGAAGAAATCAGTAGCGGACGAAACGGGGTGGACGCTGCGGTAGAAGCTTTCACAAGATAAAATCAAACTATATGGTTCCTGAGACTTCGTCAAATCTATCTTGCTGTTCGGGTTTAGGGTGTAAGGTTGCAGATTTTGCACCTGACGTGATGTTAAATCAGTACTAATACACCGAATAATAATTGAAAATTGGCCCACCGGTAGGAGAGAATGGACACAGAAAAGGAAGTTGTGTGTGTCATGTCAGAGGCTGGAACACGGCCGGAACCCCTAAGGAAGGTGTTTATGTCATGTCAGACTAACGGGGTGGCCGCGGCCGGACACCTTTGTCGGCTGGCACTTCAGACCACCAAAGACGTTCGGAGAGGCTGGGTCATCACAACAAGAAGCGACAAGGAGCTATATGCGGAAGAGAGAAAGACGATTTCGCGCCACAGTGGAAAATTTGCGGAAGACTGTGACGGGATTGGCGTAGAGCGCGTAGAGATACCTGTTAAAAGTTTGGCGGCAATAGTAACCGCGGGAGAATTCTGTGTCGTGATTGGGTACCAACGCGCACGGATCCATGCGGCGAAGAACGACCAGGTTTGGTTACTCTTAAAAGTCTGAATAGTGTAGAGGATACGACTCCACACACGTAGCATTATCTGTTCCTCTGAGAAGAGAAACAGATTTGTGCTAACTTGTGGTGTTCATATGCAATCTGAAGTTGTGTACCTTTGCTGCACGCACTTGAGTCGACCAACTACTCTTAGCATATGTGCAAGTAGCTTGAGTATTGACTAGTGACAGACTCCGCAATTGAACACTTGCGTACAGGAGTTTACGGACGCAAACCACGTCCACGTTGGAGATTAAAGCCAAGCTCGCTCACGGGAAAGACGGCATCACGACGTTGGCTGGGCCGACCGTCGTAATCATCACGGAGAATTACGGTGATATTAGCAATCATCAGCCAAAGTAGGGCACTGTAATTCTAAATGAGTTCTTATTTCGCTAGCTCTTTGACTGGCGCTCTCTGAGTCTGTGTCCGTTCAATAGAGTCACTTGCGGGTTCAGTGTTGACTTAAGTAGTTAGGAAAGAGGATGCATTGTGCCAATGATGGGCTAGTTAGGTTAGCGAGTGTATTGGATTGTCATGTCAGGCTAGAAATATTGCTCATCTTGTTTTCTGAATAAATCTTAATTTGGTATCATATGCTAATAACCGCGTTATTGATTTCGTAGATTTTTGTTTAATAATTAGAGTGTAATGGTAATTTCGCTGCAAATGATACTGGGGGCATAGCCGCGCTTTTAAACAGAGCCAACTTAAGTCAGATAGCAACTCATGGTCGACTAAGATTACCAATAGATATTTTTCAATATATCGATAATTTTACAATAAACTCCCCGTACGTTCCAAGGGGAAATACCAAGTGGGCAGAAACGTGAGTGGGAATTTGGTTTGAGGGGGGAGGCGTGCTAGGGTAATCCGTGCAGTTGAGCGAAGTCACTGTGGCGGGGTGGCGCAGTGGTTAGCGAGGTGCCTAGTGGACAGGAGACACGGGTTCGAATCCTGTCCACGGTACAAATTTTCCTTCTTCTCTTCAGTCTGCATATGTATATTTCACAACAGCCCTGACGAAGCCGATACGGCAAACTGCGCGTGAATCGTGTGTAAGCAAATAAAGTGTTTACGGCATTGTAAAACAAGCAAAATCGAAACTCTTTCATCACCTCACCAGGTTGCGTCGTGCGATGACTGAGGGAGAGGCGCCTCGAATTTTGTGAATGGATTTGCGGTACTGAGCTGTTGACTGATCTTATACGGCGACGTTTAAACTGAATGGAACGCTCAGTCGCCACAAGTGTGTGTACTGCGCGAGAGGTAATCCACTTGTTAGGGAAGAAAGAGCTGTTAATTTTTGTGGGCTATTGTTAGTGTTGCGTGGTACGTCTGTCACAAGACTTGTAGAATCATTCAGTTTTTAGAACGAACAGTCACAGGTGTAAAGTACCTTACCGTGTTGCGGGAAAGAATATTACCATCTGTTCACCAACTGTATTCGAGACTATATTTCCCTCAACAAGGTCGTGCACCTCACGTTACCATCGCCACGGGGCAGTTCCTGGTGAAGCATTTGTTGAGAGGTGCGTAGGCTGCTCTAGAGTGTAGAGCTTCCACGGCGATCTCGCGATCCAACACAGACTTCTTTCTGCGAGGAACTGCAAAGGACACCGTCTACGGCAAAAGAAGCCACATACGCCGGATGACATGACAGAGGTTAAGGCGACAATAACATGACGTGTGTCCATCTGTTCCGCAACGTCACGTCACAGACGCTGTATTTCCAGCTGACTGAGGACGTTTTGAACATCTACGACAGTGAAACATCATCAGTGAAGTCGTCACCATGTATGTGGCAGTGGAAACCCCTTTGTGACACACCCAGTGTTCAGAGCAGTAAAACGAGTGCGGCCTTATTTGTTGAACGACCGTAGCAGATTACAGCAGCTGCTTTGGAGTGACGTGTCAAATCGATGTCTCGTTCTCATCGGCAGGTGGCTCTGTGTTTCCCTGCGAGGCGACCTGGTTGCGCATCAGGTGCGCAGCGTGGCAAAAACATGGCGACTGCGCCCCTGCTAGGGTGTGCCTGGTCCCCACCCAGAGAGCCGGCAGAGGTCGGAAGTGCGGTCCGTGAACGCGCTTAAAACTCGTCAGCGGCTCCTCTGACGTCATCTCCGAATCCGCCGTCAGCTGTTCTCAGTGAGCCGACTCGCGATCCTTCGCCGCTGGCCCTGTAACCGGCGACACGCACCCTACAGTCTGCTGTGGGGTACAAGAGAACTCGACCCGCTCGGGCAGTAGAGCTAGAGCACGAGTTAGCGAATTCAACCTAGGACTCGGAGCACCGCCGGTACACGCACATGGTCGGGGGCGACGACTGTCTACATACTGTATGACTCTAGCTCTCCCGCCGCCTGTATGTGTATCTCAGAAACTTCTGTAGGGGTTTTGATACCGTCTTACTAACAGATAGATTGAGCCACTAGAACGATTTGTCCATATGATGTATTACGCTGCGCCAGAAAAGTCGTCGGGCGACGGGTAATAAGTGCCCCCGTGCGAACCCGAGGCAGAGCCGCTGACACCGATCTGTTAGCACCAACTGTGGCCGAGCGGTTCTAGGCGCTTCAGTCCGGAACCACGAGGCTGCTGCGGTCGCAGGTTCGAATCCTGCCTTGGGCATGGATGTGTGTGATGTCTTTAGGTTAGTTAGGTTTAAGTAGTTCTAAGTTCAAGGGACTGATGACCTCAGAAGTTAAGTCCCATAGTGCTTAGAGCCATTTGAACCTTTTTTTGTTAGTACTAAATGTTGTTCTGTTGTGTGTGTGTGTGTGTGTGTGTGTGTGTGTGTGTGTGTGTGTGTGTGTGTGTCTCACTGTTTTTCAATACAAAGTTTTGGAAGCCTGCTTTTAAAGAGAAAGTGCCAACGGTCTAGCAGCGGTGGTAATACCGGTTCCCGTCAGAACACTGAAGTTAAGCTCAGTCGGGCTTGGCTAGCTCTCGGAAGGGTGACCGTCCGGTCTGCCGAACGCTGTTTCCAAGCGGCGGACTCTCTCAGCCCTTGTGAGGCAGATTGAGGAGCTACTTGATTGAGAAGTAGCGGATCCGGTAACGAAAACTGACAACGGCTGGGAGAATGATGTGCTGATCTCACGCCCCTCCATATCCGCATCCAGTGACGCCTGTAGCCTGAGGATGACACGGCTTTCGGTCAGTACCGTTAGGGTCGTCCGAGACCCTTCCGGACGGAGTTTTAGTTTAGTTTTATTCAGAGAAAGTGCAACAATTGCGTTGAGACACACACACAAATACACACACTTTCGACAGGTGGTTTCTCACGACAGTGGTTAAATTTTACAATAAATTTAGGGCAGTCGTCAAGAAATTACAGAAATAAACAGGGCGTTTCTAGGAAACTGATGAAAAGGATCATTAAATTTAAATAACATAATGTCATAATGCTGGGTGTATCAAAAAGAATCCTCTGATTTAAATAAAATCATAACTATTATGTTGTTTGAGATACGCGCGTGACCAACGTAATGTCGGAAAGAGTAAACTAGTTTTCCATGGTTCCCGCTAGGTAGCAGCAGTGTGCGCCCACTTCAGCTCCAGTAAAAACATTGTCGGGACAACAGAAAGCGTTTCGTGTTCTATTATTTGCGCAGTGCGGGTCAGTAATAACTGTTCACCGTGACTTTCGTACTGGGAATGGTGTGGATCCTCCTACAGCACAGAGCATTAAATGATGGTGTGAACAATTTGGAGAAACGGGTTGTATGTGTAAAGGCAAATCACAGGGGCTTCCCCGAGTGCCTGACACAGACGCGAACGCATCCGCCACAGTTTCACAAGGAGTCCGCGGAAATCCGTTCGCCGTGCAGCTCGACAGCTCGACACGCCCCCGATGTCAGACGTCAAACCGTACAAAATTCAGCTACTGCAAGCTCTTCGTGAAGGTGACAAACAACAACGTGTGGAGTTCCGTAATTTCGTTCTTGGCAAGGTGGAGGATGACAGTTTTATTCCACACGTAATGTTTAGTGACGAGGCAACATTCCATTTAAATGGAAAGGTGAACCGTCGTAATGTGAGAATATGGGGTACGGGACAACACCGTGAAGTAGTGCAACATGAGAGGGACTCTCCAAAATTTAATGTGTTTTGTGCAGTTTCAGGGAAGAGGTGTACGGTCCACTTTTCTTTGCCGAGAACACTGTTACGGGAAGCACGTATCTCGATATACCTGAGAACTTCCTTTTCCCACAGCTGGAGACTGATTAGAACGACTTCATTTACCAACAGGACGGGGCACCAACACACTGGCATCTCGAAGTGTGAGAATTCGTAAATCAAAGGATTACCGAACGATGGATCGGTCGCACTGGACCAAATGATTCAGCCTTACATTACTGGCCCCCAAGGTCACCAGACGTGGCTGTATGTGATTATTTCTTGTGGGTGTTTGTAGAAGACTCTGTTTGCGTGCCTCCGTTACCAACAACAATGAATGAACTGAGACAACGCGTAACAGCAGCTTTGGAAGCTGTAACTCAAGACTTGGTCGCTGCAGTGCGAGAACAATTTGAATACCGGATTGACATATGCCGTGCATCTCAAGGGGGACATGTTGAACACCTATTGAAAAGGTATGGCAAAAACTTTTTAAGTTTCCCCTTCATCACAAAACAAAATTCACTGTATATGTTTATTAGTTTCAGAAATATAGACGTGCCAAATCGGATGATTCTTTTTGACACACCCTGTGTCACTTTAATATCTGAATAGTATGGACATTAGTTAATCTGCGTCAGATCATTGGCACTGTGAAGCATTAAAATGTCGTCCACAACATTAAGGCCAGGCGCCAGCGACGTTTGGTAACAACCAAACCTGCACCACTGAAGTTCCTCTCACCAGATCCACCTGAGGCTGGAACACGTAGTATGCTGTTAGCTACACGTGTCAGAGACTGTGCTGGCGTTTCTTCTTCTTTCCACAGTGCAAGTCTCCTCGTCTTTTTCGGTAGCGGCGATTGGAAGGTGCAACTGTGCTTCGCGGTATTTGTCTGGGTGGTATCGACTTTTCACATATCTCTGGAGCTTCAGTGGCTGCGGCAGGTTCGATGGGCCTGGTGTACTTTCATCTGAACTACGAGTAACTAGAAGGAATCGACGTCGCAATTGGTAGCAACATTCACTCGTAATCATGTTCGACGAGCAAAGAATATTAGGTGTGTACATTTGTAAACACACGTGTAATGTTTTTACACAGAGCACCAACCTCTTATGTCTGCCTTCAGTGCTCAGAATCAAAAGATCACGATATGGGGGACACAAAAATGTTGCGATCTTGTGGTACAAGTACAATTTAATCTTATCATTACTCCCATCCGTGTAACTTGTATATCGTAATTTAAGTGTCGCCGTAGCATCTCTATCTAATTTACTATGGCTCAGGCGTTCATACAGAAGTTTACATCGCCAGAGAAGCACTAAATGCAGAGTTGCGTAGGTGTCACCTTCTAGATCATGACTTCAGGAACGTGACAAGCTCATTTAGAGTATGCTCGTCTATATTCTGAAGTGCGCGTAACTCTATGTGGGAACAATTCCCTGACCTCGATCAAAGTATCACGTACTGTAACTAGTATGTCTGACAAACGGTTCCATCGGAGTTGGATCTCCTGATTCAGTGATTTTGTGAGTACCTTTGAAAAACCAACTCTCTTACAATATGCCACTAGGGTGAGTTTATTGTCCCTTCTACACGAGTTAGTTCCGGTTGCGATGTTAAAAATACCGTCTTAAAAGTATGTTTGAGCAAAGTGCCAAGACCACGACAAGCGGAGGGAAGTCTTGTGACGTCCTTCACAGCTGCCACTTTATTAGAACCGTGGTCTGTTACAAAAGGTGCTGACTTCATTAAGTTCTCACAAGGTGTCAGGGGCTCGAAACGGCGAACAAGCTCCGATAAAACGTTAACTGTTGTTTCTTCTTCATCAGCAAATGGGGTAGTATACTGTGTTCTGTTCTCCTTATGCCACGTTTCACGGGATACAGTCACTGTAGTGTACATTATTTTGCTATATCCTGCATCCACATATAATTTTGGAAAGACGCTCTTTTATCGGTAATAACAGCAATAAGCCTTGGAAGTAGGATCTTATTGTGTGCAGTTGCAGTCACTCTGTTGCTGAGTGTAGTCACATGAGGTAGTACAGCGTCACAACTCGCTGTAGCTCCTACACATGTGAGTGCTGAGGCTATCTTTTTAGAACTGGAGACACGAACGATGCTGACTGGTCTGATTTCTTCGCAGCACATGAGTGTCACTGAATCACAGATAGCGAGCTGTTTGGTTGCATGGACATAGGAGTGGCGCTGATCTGTCCTGTTTTGTTTTCATGAAACACGTATGTTTCCACATAGCCCAATTGGAATAAACAAGAATGCAACCATTTCGTTTGCATTATACAAACTTCGTATGTTTTCCAATCTGCAACGTACAAAACAGCTTGGAACTTTTTCCAGACTTCAGTCTTCCTCTTCTGGAACACATTTGAAGTTATGTACACTGCAGCAGCTAATTTTCGTTTTACATCCTCTGCAATCTGCAGTCATGGACTGTGCGGCTCGTCCCGGAGGGGGTTTCGAGTCCTCCATCAGGCATGGGTGTGTGTTTGTCCTTAGGATAATTTAGGTTAAGTAGTGTGTAAGCTTAGGGACTGATGACCTTAGCAGTTAAGTCCCGTAAGATTTCACACACATTTGAACTTTTTTTTTCCTGTGGAATCTCAGAAATCACAGCTTCGTTAGAGTCGGTCGTTTTCGTCCTGTCAGTACTACACAAAACAGCAAAATCGCGCACTAAACTTCGGTATTACCTGACGGCTATACTTCACTTCTGCACGCTGTAGCAAGAGGGAACGAGCCGACGAATATGAGGCGACCGCAGGGCCTCCTCCTCAGGGTCGTCATACCCGCGGAGTTGCAGCGGGAACGCAGATAGGCAGCGGCTGTAACTCCGAAGTAGCAGCGGCGCCTTGATTTCTCGTGTATGCAACCCGCAGCGTCGAACTCGGACGCGCTCCGCCTTCTGTTCTGTAATAGCCGTGGCGAGGTCTCTCTTCGTGATGACGGCGCAGCTGGTCCATTGGCTGCACACGGTCCAACATTCTGCGTGGTGTCTGTTTGTTCTAAGTCGTGTCTCCCTACCGCATTCGCGCAACCACGCTCTGAGCGTGTTTTTTGGGGAATTGACTAGTTTGAATCTGGGACCTGTTGCTGGTAAGGAGACGCCAGACCACACATGACATGTAGAGTTCAGAAGAGTTCAGTGAGACTA
Source organism: Schistocerca americana (assembly GCF_021461395.2). Taxonomy (NCBI): domain Eukaryota; kingdom Metazoa; phylum Arthropoda; class Insecta; order Orthoptera; family Acrididae; genus Schistocerca; species Schistocerca americana. The sequence continues at coordinate 197,401,770 of NC_060128.1, forward strand.
GCGATGATATAATCAAGTATTTAATGATTTCAGCGTCAACTCCACTGCACTCCCTGTAAAAGAATCTTAATACTAACTAAATTTAGTGAAGGGGTTCAAGGCTTTCGTATTGTTAGTTAGCTGGTAAAATAACGTCGAAAAAGCAGTTAAGTTGACTATTGGAAATTTTATTCTACTCACAAAACATTGTTTATAAATTGCACTATTGATAAAAGGGCTGCCGGAGTGGCCGAGCGGTTAAAGGCGCTACAGTCTGGAACCGCACGACCGCTACGGTCGCAGGTTCGAATCCTGCCTCGGGCATGGATGTGTGTGATGTCGTTAGGTTAGTTAGGTTTAAGTAGTTCTAAGTTCTACGGGACTTATGACCACAGCAGTTGAGTCCCATAGTGCTCCGAGCCATTTGAACCATTTTTGATAAAAGGAAATGTTTTAATACAGGATGATAAAAACCAACTGCGTTCAACAAAAATGTGAACGAATATTCCCTGAATGGGTTTCCAAGTTCTACAATGGATTGAAGGATGAGCTATGCCATATCACATCTGTAATCTAGCTTTAAGTTAAGTTTCATAAAAGAGAAAACTATCAAAATGGTGTACAGTGACCCTCAATTATCTTTAATTACTTATCTAACTTGTCGTAAATTACAGTGGCTGATGTGGCTTCTGGATAATTATATAACAGAAAAATCATCGCGTTTCAGATTTTTACTTCAAGTGGCAAATGTGAACACCATGAGCTTTAATTGACGATCGACACTAGTATTACGCAAAAATGGGGTGTAACAGATAAGAATTCTGCAGTTCTGAGTGAAGCTTTATGCACTGTTATGCAGCATCGCGTGCGTTCATTACCTTGTCGGTGTTCGTCAGGGGGCGGCGGACAGCACAGCTCCGCTCACCTCGCCGTCTCGGAAGCAACTCTTTTCTAACTTCTCCTTACTACAATTTACCGAAATTGGTTTAAAAAAACTATCTGGCTGTGTTTTCATCTGAGCAATCAGGGTCTCAATGTTAACCTTAAGCTCCGCCTACAAAAATTCTGTCTACCCAATGAGAAACGTTATACTTTTCGTGTCGAGGCAATGTTTTTAAAGTTTACAACGTAACAGAGACGCGAAAAAGTCTCACGCTAAAATTAGCAGCTGGTGTGGCCCTTTTAGTGTTATCGTAAGATCTATACTGGTTTTCTGGAGGGCTCTAGCTTTTAACATGGGCTGGGGGGTGGTCCTAGCGGTTAGCTGGCGACGTGGGTGTCCGTCCTTATCGTAGGGCCTTCTAGCTTACCACGGTTCTGTTCTCGTTTCTCCCCTCGGAACTGCGTCTGTCTCACGGTGGGAAGGTATGACATGCATTTAGGCATTCTTGTGTTAGTCTGTGGTATTCCATTTGCTCACTCGTTGATCGTGTTGCTTTGGTTAATTTAATGTCACGATTTATTCGGAGCTATGCGACATACTGCCGGATTTGCTATCATGTCAGGGTTTACGTGGAAGGTGTTGTATTTGTCTCTCACCTTACAACGGAGCTGGCCCGTAGTGTGCAAGGGAACGTTCCGGTGCTGCTGTCACTACAGCGGCTGGTGGAGCGGCTTCACTGCACCGCTTCGGTTTCGGGGAAATTCCCGCTGTGGCGGGCAGAGGGCGGGCAGCTGCGGCAGAATAAACGCTGTTTAAAGCAGACGTGTGCCCGCAGGCTCTGCTGCCGATGGAATTAGCGGGGCGGGCCCGGTGTTTGCTCTGCCGATAACATCGCCGGCCCCTGCTGCTGGCGTGCGTTTCGTTTGGCAAGCGCTGCGTCTGCAAATGAGCCGGCTACAGAATTTCACAAGTCAAGCAAACACGCAGTAGCGCGAGGCGAAATAATCAGGATCTATAAAGAGACCGCGGGCATCGCGTTGTTTTTGTGTACTTTAGGCCGTTCTCTCTGAAGCGTTTAGAAATTTGGCAGTGAACCTGTTTGTTTTCAGCTCTCACGATACGTTCGTAAAAAAAAGTTTTGTCGTCATTGATGATAACAACAGAATTTCCTTTGCTTAAAAGGCATATTAGTATCACTTTTTCACTAATTCTATTTCTGATGATTCTACACGAACACACAACGACACGTTTCATCTGAACTGCTGTATGACCTCAGTGGTTTTACAAGTTTACCTGTCAGGATAGCTGCAGTGCGGTCAATTACGTAAGTGAAATTAAATGTTTGGCAATTGTTGTGTCTTTATACGAGGGACGCTGATTAAGTAATGCAACAAAGTTTTTTGCTGGCCAATTTCGGTTGGAAAAAATGTGCCATTTGTTTGTGGGGCATCGTAGGATATTCTCGCTTCAGCCTCTGTAGTTTCATGGAGTTCCGGTAGCCTTCAAAATGGCGTCTGTAACTGACGTGCGGCGTTCCAAGCAGAGAGATATCGCTGAGTGTATTTTGGCAGAAATCAGAGTATAGCAGATATTCGTTGGCGCTTGCAGAATGTCTACGAATATCTGGCAGAGAACAAAAGCACGGCGAGTCGTTGGGCGAGGCGTCTGTAGTCATCGCAAAAAGGTCGCGCATACATGTCCGATATCCGTGTGCCGCCCAACCGCACACAGCTGTGACCCCCTATAGTGTTAAAAGTGCACACAGTCTCATTCGAGTTGATCGACGGATTACAAACAGACACCTCGCTGTTCAGCTGGACATCTCTTTTGGTACCACTGGCAAAGTAGCCGACCAGTTGGGGTACTCAAAGGTGTGCGCCCGGATCTCACAGCTTCCGACTTCCATCTGTTTGGTCCAATGAAGGATGGACTCTACGGGGAGCAGTAACTGGATGGCGGGGAGGTTATTGATGCAGCAAGGCGTCGACCGATAGAGTCGTACCAGGCGGGCTTACAGGCCGTTCCAGTAAAGTGGCGTAAGGCTGTCGCACTGAACGGACATGATGTTGAATGATGAGGTTTTGTAGCCAAAAGACTGGGGAATAATATGGTGTACCGGAATGATGAATGAAACCAGCATGCTTTCAGAAAAAAAAGTTGCATTAACGCCGCTGCTACAGAAGCCGTGGTCTCCGTGTACATGAGACGATTTACAGCCAGTGGCGAGCACGTTGTGGGCGGCAGTTACGTTTGGGCGGGCAGGGAAAAGAGAAGTGAAAGCCCGGTTCAGTCAGCGAGGCAGCGCGCCGTGTTTACGTCCGAGAAGCAGGTGGGTGGGTGGAGGCAGTGCCGCTAGCGCTGAGTGGCAGGTGAACACTGGCCGGCACAACATTTACCCGCTGTGCAGCATGTATCAGTTCACGTCCGATAAATCATTCGTCGCTCTCATTCTGATGCTCGACGTTTTCGTAAAAGAAAGTCAAGCAGGGGATCTCGGTGCGGAACAGGATACGTAATGTTTAACAGTTCTTATAAAATACAGGAACACAAGCAAACACTTCTTAAAGGTCCAGAAAATCATCTTATAGTATATACTTGAAAATCATTTAAAATTGTATGTGTAATTTTTACACATTCTCAAAGAAAAAGGACGGACAGAATAGGTAATTTTTTGGTGAAATTATCGCGTAAACGTTAAAAACATGAGGAATATAAACTTAGATATAAAGTTGTTTAATGATCAAATTTATTAAGGGGTATGGAATCTTCGTTAACAGTAAGATGATACTGCAATATTATTTTGAAAGACATACAATTGGGTTTAATGCTTAAAACAAGATAACTGTTACTATTATTGTTACTTTATTGAATCCTTTCGCTCGTGCACGACGTGTATTTTCTGGCTTGCGAACACACAATGTAGCATGCTTAGTAATAAATCTTATTACACAGTCGTGCCCAGCTAGACTAATTTCTTTGTCAGGTCTATTTCTGTCTGCTACTTTATAGGCTAATGAATCTGAGCATGAGATGTTTCATCTTTGTACTGAGAATCTGTACCCCACCTTCCTACTCTGCAGTTGTGATTATCATTGCTGCCTTGCTAGCGTCAAAGATGTGTTGTGAGCGACAGCAAGTGTGGAGTGTTTCTTGGCTTTCTTCGTATCATCACACAAATCGCTGCCTAATAATGCGCTTATCCGTATCCTCAACGGGACGCAGGCTTGTTTAAAACTAATGGCTCTAAATTTTTGATCTGAAAACTCTTAAAGCTATTTAAACAAAACTAACGTTATTAATCTTCTATTGCATGACTTTTTATGAAACCAATTTTAATGAAAAAAATATCTGGGCTAGGATCTGACACACGCAAAGTACTATGCAACAGGTTGAACACAGAAATTTTGATTAGCTATTAGTCTTCGGTTACAGATACGTAAAAACATAATCTATCATGAAACATCATTTAAATGGCGATGGGCTACAATCCGACCTTTATCAAAATCAGAAACGTGATGGTAGGCATTTCTCCTCCTAACACGAGGCATCACAACAACGTTTCACCAGGCAACGCCGGTCAACTGCTGATTGTGTATGAGAAATCGGTTGGAAACTTCCCTCGTGTCAGCACGTTGTAGGTGTCGCCACCGGCGCCAACCTTGTGTGAATACTCTGAAAAGCTAATCATTTGCATATCGCAGGATCTTGTTCCTGTGGGCTAAATTTCGCGTCTGTAGCACGTCATCTACGTGGTGTAGCAATTTTAATGGCCGGTAGTATAATATGGGGTGTCCTTTAAAAAAATAAGATAAGTTTGTGTTGAAAGGAGTATTTGCTTATGTTTTAGAGAGTCACATAGTATTTTCTTTCCTGAATCCCTGCCATACATTCATACTACTGGAAGTCATTATTTATTATCGTTGTCCCAGAGGTATTTGCGCTGAAACATTTAAGTGGACCACCCAGTATAATAAATTCATTACGTAGTATTTACTAAAGAAACAAGGATTATATATTGCTTAGAGAAGAAGAAACATAGGCGAGTCACATTTACAGCTAACAATACCCAAAACCAGATAAATACCAAGAAGCAGGTGCCTACCACTTCGAATGTCAAGAATAAGAATCATTGTATCTGGAAATGACAGGCAGGAATTTCAAAACTAAGGATGAAGAACATATAATAGCTACAAGTATGAAAATAGCCATTCCAACATTGCTGAAGACCTGATAAATCATGGATATTATTATAGTGAAGAATCGCAACAAAAAGCTCCCGATATTACATATTCATTTACATTTCATATGCAAAGAGCCCTTACAATAAAAAAAGGAAGTAACTAAAGATAAAATCAGCATAAGCAATAAGTCACTGAGCGTCTTCATCACTGAAACTATAACAAAGATAAATGTAGAACGTGACCAGAGTAAATTATTAACGCTGCCTTTCACTTAGTTGCAAAGACGAACACAACTGCATCAAGTTTGTAGGACTTGAGGAGCGACAGAAAACGGAGAAAATGATGATAATTTAATTTCATTTTAAATTTTATGTTTTGAACACTAATGCCTTTGATATAATTATTTTTGAACGATAAAGTGGAAACTGCGGGCACTTTGTTTCAGAACGGACGCACGAATATATAAAAATGCGAGCTGCAGAGAAACGGGACTTGTTCTCTTAATATTAATATCCAATAGAATTGTAACGAAGTTGTAAATTGCGGCGAACGGTGTAGGCAAATACCTAGAAGTCGTAAATTGGAAAACGGTTTCAATATTCAACAAGAAAGGGCGAACGCAATGAACAGAAGTTACTACTTATGAAAGAAGAACGGTGGAGCTGGAACGGAGGACGAATGAACGATCGGAAAAAAGCATAGCGACCGACGCTGGAACGAGACAGATCGGAAGAAAAGAGAAGGGCTGGCGAGGAGACGGTGAAACTAGCATTCCTCTGGAAGTCTGTCCTCGGCCCTGCCCGTTCTCTGCCTCTGTGTGGTGACGACTCACGGCCCACCTGTAACCAGCCAGCAGCGTCCTCGCTGCGGCCGGTGGACGGTGCAGAGGCAGAGCGGATGACTCACCTGTGGACGCTGGTCTGCGGCAACCGGTCCGGTCTGGGGGGGGCAGTCTCTCTCTCTCTCTCTCTCTCTCTCTCTCTCTCTCTGTCCAGGCGGCAGAGGCCAGGACGCGTGGGAGGCTGCAGCTCAGTAGAAGCGGCCCCCACCGCAGCTGCTGCCACGGCTAGCGCCGAGCCAGTGTCGAGGGTACAGCAGCTCTCACATCAGCTCTGACGAACGGTACCGGCAAAAGGCGGTTTTTTGTACTGACGTGACACTAATGTGAACACGTGCCAACTAGGGACGGTTGATTAGAGCGTTGTATGGCTAAGTGTTAACTGAACTGGTCGTATATACAGCCGGCCGGAGTGGTCGAGCGGTTCTAGGCGCTACAGTCTGGAACCGCGCCACCGCTACGGTCGCAGGTTCGAATCCTGCCTCGGCATGGATGTGTGTGATGTCCTTAGGTTACTTAGGTTTAAGTAGTTCTAAGTTCTAGGCGACTGATGACCTCAGAAGTTAAGTCCCATAGCCCTCAGAGCCATTTGAACCATTTTCGTATATACACTACTGACCATTAAAATTCCTAAACCACGAAGATGACGTGCTACAGACGCGAAATTTAACCGACAGGAAGAAGATGCTGCGATATGCAAAGGATTAGCTTTCCAGTGCATTCACACAAGGTTGGCGCCAGTGGCGACACCTACAACGTGCTGACATGAGGAAAGTTTCCAACCGATTTCTCATACACGAACCAGTTGTCCGGCGTTGCCTGGTGAAACGTTGTTGTGATGCCTCGTGCAAGGAGGAGAAATGCCTACCATCACGTTTCCGACTTTGATAAAGGTCGGATTGTAGCCCATCGCGATTGCGGTTTATCGTGTCGCGACATTGCTGCTCGCGTTGGTCGAGATCCAAGTACTGTTAGCAGAGTATGGAATCGTTGGGTTCAGTAAGGTAATACGGAACGCCGTGCTGGATCCCAACGGCCTCGTATCACTAGCAGTCGAGATGACAGGCATCTTATCCGCATGGCTGTAACGGATCGTGCAGCCACGTCTCGATCCCTGAGTCAACAGATGGGGACGTTTGCAAGACGACAACCATCTGCACGAACAGTTCGACGACGTTTGCAGCAGCATGGACTATCAGCTCGGAGACCCTAGCTACGGTTACACTTGACGCTGCACCACAGACAGGAGCGCCTGCGATGATATAGTCGACGACGAAGCTGGGTGCACGAATGGCAAAACATCATTTTTTCCGGATGAATCCAGGTTTTGTTTACAGCATCATGATGGTCGCATCCGTGTTTGACGACATCGCGGTGAACGCACAATGGAAGCATGTATTCGTCATCGCCATACTGGTGTTTCACCCGGCGTGATGGTATGGGGTGCCATTGGTTGCACGTCTCGGTCACCTCTTGTTCGCACTGACGGCACTTTGAACAGTGGACGTTACATTTCAGATGCGTTATGACCCATGGCTCTACCCTTCATTCGATCCCTGCGAAATCCTACATTTCAGCAGGATAATGCACCACCGCATGTTGCAGGTCCTGTACGGGCCTTTCTGGATACAGAAAATGTTCGACTGCTGCCCTGGCCAGCACATTCTCCAGATCTCTCACCAATTGAAAACGTCTGATCGATGGTGGCCGAGCTACTGGCTCGTCACAATACGCCAGTCACTACTCTTGATGAACTGTGGTATCGTGTTGAAGCTGCATGCGCAGCTGTACCTGTACACGCCATCCAAGCTCTGTTTGACTCAATGCCCAGGCGTATCAGTGCCGTTATTATGGCCAGAGGTGGTTGTTCTGGGTACTGATTTCTCAGGATCTATGCACCCAAATTGCGTGAAAATGTAATCACATGTCAGTTTTAGTATAATATATTTGTCCAATGAATACCCGTTTATCATCTGCATTTCTTCTTGGTGTAACAATTTTAATGGCCAGTAGTGTTGATGACGCTCTTTGTTTTCAAATAAAATAGGACGCTGTCCCTTCCACGGCTAATTCCGTTTCGTTGCTAAGCGCTGCCATGAGTAAACAACTTGCCTCGTCGAGAAACACCAGTAAGTTCCCGACTGTGTAAAGAACAGACCTCCCGTCTGTTCAACAGGTTCAGGCGTGTGATTAGTTTACAAAAGAGCTAACGCGTTAAACGTTCCACGTTATTAATGGAACCAACATAAAACTGTAGAAAAGGTCTAAAATTATGTGTCAGTCATGTTGCAGTCAGTAAGTGGTCTCATTGTTACACACTGGATGAATCTGGTCTCGCTGACTGCCACGCATGTTCTCGGGAGACCTCTTGCTCCCAGACAGTTTTATTTACTGTGACACGTTTGGATGCATCGTCTTCAGAAAAATCTGGCAATACAAGACGATACAAAACTCGTAAGTAGAACATAGTACAATATAGACGGAGATGTCAGAACTCGTAGAATACCATGCCGGACCTCCTTTTGCTCAGCGTAGTGCAGCGACTCAATGTCGCGTGCACTCAAGTCGCTGGAAAAATCATTAGATGAACGTCGGTCGAAGAACCCGAGACAGAGGCCAATTGGCAGTTTGTCAACAAGTGGCCACGAAAGCCTTAACAATTTTGTAAGTTTGAGGATGATATAACAGCTTTGTTTAAGCATGCATTAACCTCCACTTATTTTTTATTTGATGAACAATATTAGGAACAAATTGACGGTGGCGCTATGGGGAGCCCTCTCTCTCCCCTGGTGGCTAATTTGTTTATGGAGGATTTTGAAGAGAAAGCCCTCAACTCAGCAGTATTAAAACCGACGGTCTTCTGGAGATACGTGGATAACACTTTGATAGTGTGGCCCCACGGAGAGGATAAACTGATAGAGTTTTTGGAACATCTCAATTCCATTCACGGAAACATCAAGTTCACTACGGAGCGAAAGAAGAATGGCTGTTTACCGTTTCTGGATGTGCTGGTTCGCCGGAAAGAATATGGATCCCTAGGTCATGGCGTATACCGTAAGCCCACACACACAGACAGACCTGTATTTGCAGGCGTCTAGCTGCCACCATCCGTCGCAAATTATGAGTGTTCTGGAAACTTTGGTCCACAGGGCTCATGTACTGTCCGATGTTGACAGCCTGCAGGATGAGCTTGTATACCTGGATGCAGTTTTTAGGAGAAATGGCTATTCGCAACAGCAGATTAAGAAAGCCCTGCAAATAAAAACTGCAGAAAAATCACAGGAAAAGGATGAGGAAGTGGAAAGGGAAGTGAAATCTACGTCCTTTCTCCCATACGTGGGTAATGCTTCTTCTAAAATCGCTAGAATCTTGAAGAAACATAAAGTGGATGTGATATTCCGCCCACCAGCTAAGACTGCAGCCTTGTTGGGATCCGTTAAGGAAGATCTGCTCTTGCGAAAGGCGGGAGTTTATGAAATCCCTTGTGAGTGTGGCAAACGTTACATAGGGCAAACCACGCGCACTGTACAGGAACGATGCGTCGAACACCAGCGGTACACACGTCTTCTTCAGTCCAACAAATCAGCTGTTGCCGAACATTGCATTTCTACTGGCCATGCCGTGGATTATAAAGATGTTAAGATTTTAACTACTGCTTCATCTTTCTGGGACTCAGTTGTTAAGGAAGCTGTAGAAATACAACTAGCCGACAACCTGCTAAACCGTGACGAAGGATTTCATCTCGACAATGCTTGGAAACCGCTTGTTTCACACCTTCGTTCGGAAAGAATTTCTGCATCTTCACTTCCGACAGATGTCACCACTTTTAAAGATTAATTATTTATTTACAAGCACGGTGGATTCGCAGCAGCACTATTCTGTTTGCACTCTGCGCTTATATGTTTATCTTTGCTATATACATCTTATCTATGACTAGCGCAGTAGTGGCGACTTTGATATCTTTGACGCATGCGCTTTCAATCCTCAGCAGCTTTGTATCACGTGACTCTCCGTATAAATAGGCACGCGCAAACGTTACGAACTCAGTCTCCGACTCGCCTTGAAGATGGCTGGGAGGTTTCTAGCCGAAATATCGCAAGAAGAATTGTCGCTGTCCCAAGCGCACGCCCGAAAGATGATGGAACATTATGTCCGCCGGGAAAACTTCAAGAATCACATGCCCATTAATGGCTCAAATGGTATCCAAGTAGGCAAATAATCATTTCCAGTCAATGATCGGTTGAGGTGGACCAGAGAACGCATTCCATTCCATGTAAACACAGGCCACACCAGTATGGGGTCACCACCAGGTTGCACAGTGCCTTGTAGACAACTTGGGTCCATCACTTCGTAGGGCCTGCGCTAACTCGAACCCTGCCATCAGCTCTTAGCAGCTTAAACCGGGAGTCATCTGATGAGTCCACGGTTCTCTAGTCGTCTAGCGTCCAATCGAATTTCTCTGCACTGTCCTAAAGGCTACGTTCCTCGTAAGTCCCACTTCAGCGGTTGTTTGACGTAGTGTTGTGTGGCTGTTAGCACTGATTAATTGAATGCCGTTGGGCACTGCGTTGACCGTGATGGGAGGCAATGCCTGGAATGTGGCATAGCACGCTGTTGACACTCTAGTCTCGGAGTACTGAATTCGGCAACGATTCCCTAAGTGGAGTGTCCTATGCGTGTAGCTGCAAGTACGATTCCGCGTTCAGAAGTCTGTTTATTCCCGTCGTGCGACCATAATCACGTCGGGACCTTTGCACGTGAAACACTTGAGTACAAACGACGGCTCCCTTTGGTACCTAGTCTACGTGGCACTAGTACCTAGTCTACGTGGCACTACCACCATCTGTATATCTGCATATCACTATCCCGTGATGTTTGTCAACTCGCTGTATGACAAAGAAAACTCAAGTAACAGCACGAACGACGCTCATGCTGAAAAGTAAGTACTGACAAATTGGTCAGAAACGCTCACGTTTGATAAGTTTTCGCTGTCTGATATGAACACACCTTCTTTACCACGTTCATGACCGTGCTGCCAACGGCTGTTTGTCGTGTGACGTCTCCTAGTTAACAGCTTTTGAACCTGTACTTAACGTTTACTTCTCACGTGAATTTTACTTGCGTTGGTTGCTGGTGTGAACATTTTGAACCAATTTGTAAGTACCTCCTTTCAGTGTGAGTTTCGTTCTTTCTGCTACTCGATTTTTCTTTGACACGTATCGTAGCATGTTCTATTTACGACTGTTGTATTGTATTTTATTGACACAGTCTTCTGAATGTGGTCTACCGAAAAAAAATGAAATGTGTTGCATTAGTTATTGAACGCTCCTCGTATTTCGGTATTGACAGTGAAACTATTACTCCGATCCCTACCCCCCCCCCCCACCTCCCTCTCTTCCCACCCCATGAAGACGGAAAAGATTTGTCTTCGTTTTAACGTAGCTTTCACCCCTCAACGATGATGTGACTAGTGGCCAGAAATGACACGCGATTCGCATTCCACGTCAAACTGTAGGTCCCCTGTCCCCGCATGGGTAACTGCGGTACGTTGGGGGCGCGCGGGTCGCCGGTGTGGTGTACGGTAGAAGCACTCGCACCGGCCCACTCAGCCACACATTATTCTTGTTATTATTATAGTAGATTCGTTCCTGAAGCCCCTCATCATCCCACTTTACTACTCTTCGTTTGGCCACGAAGGCAGTGAGCCAAGTCCTGCTTGTGTCGTACCAGTGCACTCCTACGGAATACATCACGCCGGTCCAGTGTTATACGGTCCGATATTTTCAGAACTGACAAGTTGTCGGTTTTACTATGTTGTCGACAACTAACGGCGGATATTGTAGTACCACACACCCTAGATCTTTGCGGATGTTTTCGATTCGTCAGCAATGCACACACCTGTTGACTGCATGTCTGTTCTTTTCCGTTTGTTTACAATTGCGTATTACTAAAACGGTTGTAGCTTTGCTCCATTCGCAGGAACTGTGTTTCTTTAGCGCATCAGAAGATACTAATTGCCGCGCGGAATCGCCTCGCTGTTAGAGAGGCCATGTACCGGATTGCGCGACACCTCCCGCCGGAGGTTCGAGTCCCCCCTCGGGAATGGATGTGTGTATTGTTCTTAGCAAAAGTTAGTTGAAGTAGTATGTAAGTCTAGGGGCCGATGACCTCAACAGTTTGATCCCTCAGGAATTGACACACACTACACGTTTTGGACACAGAATCCCGCATTACGGCCACAGGCCCCGCAGACACACACCCGAGAACTTTACTACAAATACAGTCGGCTGTGTGTCGGAAGCATATGGCATCACTGTAAAAGACAACCCGGCTGTGCGAATGCACGACTTAGTAACACTTGGCAGTCATCGGACGTGTATTCGATACCTGTCGACCACCGAGAAGGCCGCCCGTTGTGGCCGAGCGGTTCTAGGCGCTACAGTCTGGAACGGCGTGACCGCTATGGTCGCAGGTTCGAATACTGCCTCGGGCGTGGATGTGTGGTGATGTCCTTAGGTTAGTTAGGTTTACGTAGTTCTAAGTTCTAGGGGACTGATGACCTCAGAAGTTAAGTCACGTAGCGCTCAGAACACGGCGTTCGCTTCCTTGAAGTTTTGCCCGGTAAACTGGGTAGACTGCTCCGTGAAGCCGAGCCGACACATGTGTGGCGTCACATCCGGTGCGTCAGGTTGGGGCAAAGTGTCAAATTGTGCTCGCTGTAAAGCTACATCGAATTATTATTTTCTAATACCACGCGATGCTGTCTCACGATTTAGTTAGCAATAGACTGTTTATGCTGTTTCGTATCTGCTAATCCTTCCTTGCAAGATCAATTTCGTAACCCTTCTGCTCTGTTTGTATCCTTAGTTCTCGTATCGCCGCTAAGGATCTATCCTAATGAAACTTTCCAAAAAGTTAATTCAGTGCAATAAGCGCTTTGTTTTCGCTTTAAGTAGCTCATTAACTACATGCCGAGCTAGCATACGGACACAATATGAGCAAAGCACTGACGTCTTCGTTTTATACGATTATCCCACCAGATGGGTAGTGAATATTCTGCAGAAATAAATGATTTTAATGCAACAGCTTTTGAGTGCTGCTAATTACTTTCCAAGGAAACGCATACCTGTGCCTAAAAAGAAAAACACACATATCTGTAGACCTTACTGCGCAAGAATAGTGCTCAACCGATGTTTACTGTGTACCTTGTAGAAACGGCACTATGCCATACTGACAGCAAAAGTAAATTAACAAACGCTTTTAACATTACTGTATAGAATCACCTAGAGATAAAATGTTGTTAACACTTTGCATACGAGAATTTTCAGAAAAGGAGGAGGCTGTGAAATTATTAACGTGACCTGTAGCGCATTTTTTTCTCTGTGTCTATCCACTACACAAATACTTACAAATTTTTGCACATTAGGAAATGTAATTAACTTTGCCTGATTAAATTTCTGCTATGAACGATCGGGCAGCCTGAATGACGTCGGTGGATCGACGCTTGTGAGCAGCTCGTTATCAACTGGTGGTCGTAGCGTGCAGCAGGTGCGACTTTAAAAAATAGTCGCTACAAAGGTCGCTGTGTTTGGATTGTGTCTGGTATTCCCTGCGTATAGCAGGCACTCGTTTCTTTATCAATTCTGAGCGCTAGAGAGGGGGTACGAAAAGAATTCACAGTTCTCAGTAGCATTACACGTGTTTGTACAACACCATTTCCCCTCAGTTACAAAGTGTAACTGAACAATGCGACGTGTCATCCTCTGACTGCTGCAGCAGCTTTCAAGTTCGAAACATGAAAATCACTGGTTTAAATAATGGTACAAATGGCTCTGAGCACTATGGGACTTAACATCTGAGGTCATCAGTCCCCTAGAACTTAGAACTACTTAAACTTAACTAACCTCAGGACATCACACACATCCATGCCCGAGGCAGCATTCGAACCTGCGACCGTAGTAGCAGCGCGGTTCCAGACCGAAGCGCCTAGAACCGCTCGGCCACACCGGCCGGCACTACGAACTGTCTTTATATCGTTGACCTTGTGCTGCTGACCAGACACTTCCTTCACAACTGACCATATGGTTTTAATTTTATCCTGTGAATTAGCTGTTCTGTTTGCGTACTACATACTCTTTGCCTTCCTAGTAACATTTTTAAGCTCCTTACAATGCTGTTTGTAATGGGCTACTGTAGTTTGATAGTGACTACTTCTGACATTTTGATGTAATTCCCGCTTCGTTCTACATGATATACTTATCCCACTAGTCAGCCACGCGGGCTGTCTATTACTATTAGTACCCCGTTTAGAACGTTCTAATGGGAAGCAGCTCTCAAAGACCATGAGAAATGTGTCAAGGAAAGCTTTACATTTATCGTCTAAGTTTTCGGCACTATAAAGATGCTACCACTCTTGTTCGTTAACGAGGTTTATGAACACACTATTGCCGTTGGATTAGCTTTTCTACATAATTTGTAATTATATATGTAACGTTTGTTTGAATACGAAAAGCTTTTAGTGTTAAAATTTGTGCATGATGGTCTGAAAAGACATTGATCCTGTTACTAACAGAATGCCCGTCTACTAATGAAGAATGAGTAAAAATATTGTCTGTGACCGTGGTACTGTTCCCCTGCACCTTAGTTGGGAAAAACACCTTCTGCATCAGATTATATGAATTTAGGAGATCTTCAACATCTTTTTTCTTGCACAGTCACGTATATATTTAATACTAAAGTCACCACATACAACTAAATTTTGGTACCTCGTACAAAGTGAATCAAGAGCATGAGCTAGCATGAGCAGAAATCCTCTGAAGTCAGAGTTAGGATACCTATAGACAACAACAATTAGAAGATTAGTTTCAGTAAATTCAACTGCCCCTCCACAAAGTTCAAATACCCGTCAGTGTAGTGCCGTGATACGTCGATGGATTCAAATGGAATATTGTTTTTTACTTACATGACCATTCCCCCAAACCGGTCATTGTGGCCGAGCGGTTCTAGGCGCTTCAGTCCGGAACCGCGCTGCTACTATGGCCGCAGGTTCGAATCCCGCCTTGCACATGGTTGTGTATGATGTCCTTAGGTTAGTTACGTTTAAGTAGTTCTAAGTTCTAGGGGACTGATGACCTTAGATGTTAAGTCCCATAGTGCTCAGAGCAATTTGAACCATTTGAACCACTCCCCGACCCTGCAAAGAAATCCTCGAAAAACAGCGACGTAATCTGTATCTTGGCAGTGGTTAGAGACTTGGAGTTTTGCAGATGGAGATAGTGGATCTGCTCTGTACAATAACTTTGTTACACATCTATACATTTCTAAGAGATTCCACGACTTTCTTATTAATGTAATAGAAGTATGTTGCGCAATATTGAATGTTATTAAGGTATAAGAGTACTCCCTTCAGGAATGACTTCCTGCGATCTCGTGATTTGCTTTGATTTCGTGATTTGCTTTGATTTCGTGATTTGCTTTGATTTCGTGATTTGCTTTGATTTCGTGATTTGCTTTGATTTCGTGATTTGCTCCGATTTCGTGATTTGCTCCGATTTCGTGATTTGCTCTGATTTCGTGATTTGCTCCGATTTCGTGATTTGCTCCGATTTCGTGATTTGCTCCGATTTCGTGATTTGCTCCGATTTCGTGATTTGCTCCGATTTCGTGATTTGCTCCGATTTCGTGATTTGCTCCGATTTCGTGACTTGCTCCGATTTCGTGACTTGCTCCGATTTCGTGACTTGATCCTATTTCGTGACTTTCTTAGATTTTGTGACTTTCTTCGATTTTGTGACTTTCTTCGATTATGTGACTTTCTTCGATTATGTGACTTCCCCGATTTTATGACTTCAGTCTGATTAACAAACGAAAGACTAAATTGCTACTCGTTTCAGTCGCAGCAGTGATGTTTGTATTCTTGCTTGCCACAACTATTTGGCTGTTATTTTGCTAATATGTCCCGTTTTCCGAAGATCCACTCACACAACTTCTGTAAAACTCGACGTGACCACGAAACTCTGCAGTGGCCAGCAAACGTGTTGGACAACTCGACGCCATTTTGACAGCACTTTGAAGTTAAGATTCGAGTGAAAGTAACTTCTGCCGTCGAGTTGACGGTACTGGAGCTCGCTGCACTGTGCGACGCGGCGTCGCCCCGCCGCGGTGCATGCCGGGAGTTTTCTGGCAGGCGCCCAGCGTCTGTTTCCGCATTCAGAACGGGAGCGGCCCGAGACGCGACGGCATCCGTGTGTATCAAGTGTTGGCCCTCCCTCCCCATAACTCTCTCTCTCTCTCTCTCTCTCTCTCTCTCTCTCTCTCCCCTCCCCTCCCCTCCCCTCCCCTCCCCTCCCCTCCCCTCCCCTCCCTCTCTCCATGCCTCTCTCCCCATGTTCCGGCGGCGCCACCATGTTTGAGTTCCACGCCCGGCGGCCGAGTGTTGATCCTCGCGTAAATCATCGAGCCTCTACCAGCTTCATTGAGAAAATTTCTAGCTCAAGCTCTGTAATAAACACGACGCTCAGACGGTTACACATCGCGATAATACTGCAATTCGAATTAAAACACAGTAATCTTCCCATAAAAACAACGGATATGAACTGCACCTAATTAGATAGTAGACCTTCTTCGGAAAACGAAGGCACAAGCGTCATCAGTCGACGGGACAAGACAGTCCAACGGCATTCTTTTCTGTTTTTAGGCCAATCTCGAGCAAAATAAGATGGATACACGAGGTTCGACCGGTATTCCTTGCGCTGCGCTCCGTGTAAGACTGTTCTGAGATTCCTCACTAAGGGAAAAATGAACACTTAAATCTTTTAGAACCTGCTCTGATTTATCTTATTCTGTTACCATTACCGTTAACATTTATCTCTCTGTAGGTCGACGCCAACAAATTATCCTCCCATTTGGAGAATAAAGGTGGCGATTTAAATTTCGCAAAAAGATCTTCCCGCAGTAAAAAATGCCTTTGGTGTAATGATTGCTACCCCAGTGTCCTCCTTTGGACTTTTTTGACGTCCTCTGTCAATCCGCCACTGTCGTTCTTTGGACTTTTTTGACGTCCTCTGTCAATCCGCCACTGTCGTTCTTTGGACTTTTTTGACGTCCTCTGTCAATCCGATCGGATAAGGAACCCAGACCGCAGAGGACGGACAGGCTCTTTAGTGGACCAGTCGCATCTTCTAAGTGTTCCGCCAATAAGACCGAGTCTTTGGTTTGTCTTCAGGACAACATTATCCGTGGGATCGTTCCAGTTTAAGTTGTTCATTATTGGAATCACTAACTGCTTAGTTGAATTTGGCAACCTTTAGATTTGTGAGATTTATCGTTAGTACTCACGTGGAGGACTTCACACTTTTGAGTATTTAGAGTCAGTTGTCTGTTTCCGCACCATACGGTTGTCTCGTCTAAACAATTTTGACATTGGTTTGATCTTCTGATGACTTTACTAGACGGAAAATGACAGCATCAACTTCAAACAGAGTGGGCTGCTCACAGTCTCCTAAACCGTTTATACAGATTACGAACAGCCTATAACACTTCCTTCGGCAACGTCAGGTATTACTCCTATTTTATTGGATGACTTTCCGTCACTTACTACGAACAGAAAATCGGGAATCTAGTCGCGCAAGTATGTCGATACTTATAAGCATGCAATTTCATTAGAAGCCGCTTGTGAGGTACTGTGTTGAAAGCCTTCTGGAAATCTAGAAATACGAAAACTGTTCGAGATCCACTGTCGATAGCAGTCATTACTTCGTGTGAATAAACCACTGTTTGTGGCTTGTATTTAAACTTAGGAAACTATATTTCCTATATCCCACTGTACTTCAGTACAGTAAGTATTTATTGATGCCACAGCATTAAACGTTTCGCTTTATCGTAAGGATCGCGTAATACAGAAGGGACGAACACACGTAACTGCCAAGACTTTCTTTACCAACACGTTGTGCCAGATTCACTCTGGTTGCCAGTTACGTTGTTGCCACGCCTAACTTCGTTGTACAGTTGTTTGTAACGATGCCTCCATAAAAGAATATTATGGTGAGGCGGCAGTTAAGAGAATTCAGTAGTTGTATTCAACATAAACACAGCATCAACTTCAGAGACATAAGCACGTCAGCGATAGCGCAACATAGCCGTACAAAAGTTCACAAGATCTCGTTTGAAGTTACGAAGACCTCTGCTCATGTCCTGTTTTCCTTCGACTGTGTAACAAAAGGAGTGATGGAAATTCAGATGTGTGCTAATAAATTCAACAAAGACAAGAGGTATTGTCTTGGTGGAGTGTGAGGCCGCTCTCTCTCTCTCTCTCTCTCTCTCTCTCTCTCTCTCTCTCTCCGTGTGTGTGTGTGTGTGTGTGTGCGTGTGTGTGTGTGTGTGTGTGTGTGTGTGTGTGTGCGCGCACTGCCTCATACCAACCTCGTCGCACCATTCAGTCAAGCAGCTGCTGACGAAAAACGTGGTGAACGTCGATAGCTCAAGTTTTAACTCAGACGTAACGTGTCTTGTGCGCCGAGAGAATTCCATTCGTGTGTATGTATTAAACGTTTACTCACTCCTTTTAACGTCTGAACCATTTCCCCATGCCTTCTAAAACAAATGTGATTCAAATTGTGAGATCTGTGACTCGGTGTGACTTAGTAGCCGGAAAGCTAGACGCAAAGCAGCCTCAGGCGCCCTTTGTAGGAAATAATACCCCAATCTGGGGTAGTTACCACGTGAGAGGTAAAATGAAATTCTCTGAGGGGTAAAAACTAAACGATTCGATTCTGCTTCAGTCACGAAAATAAATTATTTTCAAAAAATCGCTTATATTATCACAGTATTGTAAGAGCCTCATACTGATTACAGACGTTGTCAACAATTACCTTTTCTCAGTTTGTAGCGTTAATGCGGTGGAGGTTACAAGCTCCTCACATAGTCCACCCGCTACACGCACATGGTGTGCTGTGTCCGGTACATCGCTGATGACAGGAGTGAGACATATGGCTAGCAGATATCTCAAGAGAGTGTCCTCTCCATTTTGTAGGTAGTACCAGAAATTGCTTCATTACTTGCTTCAAAACTGGGAAATGAATTAACTGACAGGACGACATTGCAGTAACTACATAAGCGCTACTATAGTGATGTAGACAGAATTATTATCATTATTATTGTTGTTATTTTTAGTGTTACTGTTGTGGTTGTGATCAGACACGAAGCATTAACAGCCTCAAACCTGCCAATTTTTGCCAGTACACAAGTATGGAGTGCAGCAATCAAGTGATTCACGAACAGTAAGTACAGCGCACACACACAGTAACTTGGCTGGTTTCAAGTGGGCTTGCAGTGTGCAGGTGAAGCTGGTGCCGTAATGGTGAGGAGTAATGCAGCGGAAGTGTGTTTTGTAACAAGTGTCTATAAAAGCGTTCCAAGAAAAGTTTTTGATTCTAGAGTTTAGTTAGGTGCTAAAGTTGGTACAAGACAGGTTGCGAACCACTGCTCTATGGCATGCCTTCAAAACTCTCACTAGTACATCACGAGTCGAAACTGAACTAAGATCGCTTAACATGCGGAGGAAACTTGCTAATTCACCGGAATACGCAGCTACTTCAAATATACTTCTATTGACAGTGGTAGCTCCGGGTTAGCCATAGATCATGACGATGCGCCACTCGCTCAGGGTCTTAACCTGGACAGCAGCACTGTGCCGAGGTGAAAATGAGAGGCAGTGTCAGAAACAATACACTTCGGATCATTGTAGGCTCAAATTTGTGTGATAAATCTCAAGTGGCAAGAGCGATAGGTCTGGCACTTTTCTATTCCACCCTTGCCACCTGGCAGAAACCGACCCACGCTAAGCGAGTCACTGCAGCACTGACCGAAACCTGTAGACTCACCCTCAGCAACAATTCCACACGAGGCAACCGCCTGCGAGTCCTCCGCATCTGCACAACACCCAGCATACGGCAGCCGACTGCGTGCCCAGAGATTAAAATCGAGAAGTAGCTTCCTCACAGCAAACGAGGAATGTGAACACGGAAATAAGCCTAAAGCGTAGACGTACTCAACTTTAAAACATCACCACTGGATCGAACCATTAGAACAACTAGCCCTGGCCGTCTCGAAAAGCGACAAGTCTGTAAATCCCTCGACAGGCGCCGACAGGAACAGAGAAGCAGGTTAATACTGTGTGCTTACCTGGCACTGAAACCCAGGATCCTTGCATTTCAGGGGCAACTGCTCTGTCGGGAAGCTTTGCATTTTGCGGCAAGTAGCTACTCTGCCAAGTGAACTATCGAAGCACGACTGATGAGACACTCTCGCAGGCTTACTGCCGCCACTGCTGCACCTCGTACCTCACAAGTCGTGTCTCCGCAATATCCTTCCTTCTAGGAGTGCTGGTCCCGGAAACTATGCAGGACGATGTCTGTGGAGTTTGGATGGTTCAAATGGCTCAAATGGCTCTGAGCACTATGGGACTTAACATCTGTGGTCATCAGTCCCCTAGAACTTAGACCTACTTGAACCTAACTAACCTAAGGACATCACACACATCCATGCCCGAGGCAGGATTCGAACCTGCGACCGTAGCAGTCCCGCGGTTCCAGACTGAGCGCCTAGAACCGCTCGGCTACAGCGGCCGGCGGAGTTTGGATGGTCTGGCACACACTTTCAATCTACTAGGAAGTTGGAAATCAGACCACACCCCACTTGGAGGAACAAAAAGGTGTGAAACAGGGAACCTGGAGTACTTCCTGATATGAGCTGCGAGGCGCAGACAGTACGGAACGTCCGTTCCTCCTCCCCAGACTGCCCACCCACTGCCGCCACGTCAGCGGCAACTGACTTAAGTCTTACTTCTGTACGTGTTTATTTTTCCTTTTTTCTGCTGTTTGTTATGTTATCACTGCTACCAGCGTACTTGTCTGCTCTACTAACATAAGTTGTACTTTTTTGTCTCCTTTTACTTCGCAACTTGATGCTTCTCAGACGTATAAGACTGTTTTCTCACTGGCACCGACGAACGTCGGCAGACGCCGCCCGATAACATCGGCCGACCGCGTTCTCACAGTGCGTGTGACCGAGGTGGTTACGGTCTATTCCACCCTTTATCTGTCCCGGAAAGAAGGTGGCGATTATTGTACACCCTTTCTTCAGTTGTTGCAATAACGAAACAAGCTTTACAAATACAGGGTATAAGAAAAACGTACGGCACGAATTGCAGAATTCCACACACGAAGAAAGAAATTGTCATATGATGATGTGTCCGGAAACGCTTTGTTTCGTCAATCCTGACGCAACTGTTGAAGCAAGTCGTCAACGAAGATTTTCTGTCAATGTTTGGTTCAGCATTGTTGGTGACTGTTTGGTAGGGCCTCACCTTCTTCCAGCCAGGGCCAATAGTTACCGTAATTTTGTATAGAATTATAGTTTAACTAAAATTCAGTCTTGATCACAACACGTAATGTCTCAATAACATAGGTGACCGGTTTCGGTTATATTTATATAATCATCTTCAGACCTGTGAATTAATTTTAGAAAATACTAGAGACCAATCTTAAAATAAAATTACGACAAAATTTTAACAAGATAAAATAAAACTTATTATACTCATGGCTTCCTTGGAGGATGGTAGGCGGAGCTCTTTTCAGCTGCTACGAAGTCAACTGATGGTTACGAGTGCTGAGCATGAGCTTAAAAATGCAGAGGTTCCGCCTATTTCCTCTCACACTACTTCACAACTGCCAATCAGCGTTCATAATATGACGCTATCATCAAAGTATAAAAGTACGAAATACACTAATAACATAAAATTGTTTCATTTAAAATTTCTGATTAACAGATAGTTAGTATGTGTAACACTTATTTATAATTTAGATAAAAACGGTAAACTACGATGTGTAATAGCTGTGCCCTCTGTGGGCAACCTTAATACTATTACAGTGTCAGTTACATCAAAGATGTAAAAGTCCTTGGAGTTGTTGTATATATCGATTATACCGAGTCGCCTACATCACAATTACATCTTCGATGGATGTTGCAGAATCGCCTTACTGTAACTGTAGTTTTCATAGTGACATTCTTTATAACAGTAGGGTAGCAGCCAAGAGTACGTTCCGCATTATGTATGTCTGAATAACTGATGAGACCGCTGATTAAATATTTAAAACTCATCGATCTAATAGTTTTTATAATAATCGTATAGAATGTTGTACCTGATCTGCTATCAGATGTGCCTCTAGCTGTGCGACAGAACATGTACTTCATGCACGATGGAGCACCTCCTAATTTTGGTGTTAATGTCCGCCGGCTTGTAAATAACAGATTCGATGACAGATGCATAGGTAGAGATGAACCAGTTGCCTGGCCTCCATGTTCTCCGGACTTAAACCCACTGGACGTTTATTTGTGGGGCATTTGAAAGCTCTTGTGTATGGAACACTAGTACAAAATATTCAGAGTATTCGTGCCCGTATTATGGAGGGCTGCGAAACCATACGCAATACGCCAGGGATACATCAGCGCATCCGAGATTCACTGCGACGGCGGGTTGACGCACGTATCGTACATCTCCTTTGGGAAAGAGTTGCGTGTCGTGTGCTGGTGCTTTTCGTTTGTATGTGTTTCCCATGATTAATGAGCTGAAAAAAAAATGAGACGAAATATTGAAAGAAAGCATTTCCAGACCCATGTTAATATAATTTCTCCGTCTTCGTGTGAGAAATGAGTACTGCAATATGTGCCGTACATTTTTGTTACACCTTGTATGCGATATGAAAAGAGAAACGTTGTTGTTAGATGCTCGAAATGATTCCAGGTGACACTGGACAGCAAAATTGCAAATACCCTGGACAACTTCAAATAAATTCAGCAAAACATATATCGTTAACTTTCAATTACTGTGATTCAGCGTATGTACGAAAGACAAACCTGCAGCTTACAGCGAGATACTGTGAAGCTAGAAATAATCCACTACAGTAAGCCTTAGCGTCAAAATGGACATACGCCACATTTCACACTTGAGGAGAAAATTCTTTGAGGTTATAATCTAGGCCAAACATTTCCGATACAGATTTAGCTTGCATGACGTGTTTTGGATTTTAAGTGTAGACGTCAGGGTGAAATGGTTACACAGTCGGAGAACATGCATAATGTAACATAAAATTTTTTACGGCGTCCGAAACTTACGGTTTCCAATAATTTAGTAATTTAAAGATATATCTCTGTTATGGTATTTCTCACCCTCAGGACGCGACCATATCCTCCTTTCTTATACTAAACTGGAAAATTCTCGCAATCCCTGTTTTTCACTTGGGAATGTCACTCGATTAGAGCAAAGAAAACAAACTGTCTGGAATTCCACCGATTGTCGTCCGAAGTCTGTACGTTGGGGCGTCGAGATCTGTTGCGCCGAGACCGCACAACTACGGCCGTACCGATTTGAAAAGATCGGCCGCCTTCGCCCGATGTCGGTCGTCGGCGGAATCATCCGATGTCGGTGCCCGTGTGACCGTAGCATAAAGGGGGGGAAAAATACAGCATTTTGCACTTCTGAGCGATTGACAGTGAATTGTAGCTGTGGAGGCGTTGTGTATCGACGACCTTCTTCTGAATTACGTACTCTCAATTACGATTAGCTTCAGTAAGTAACACTGCGTGCCTGTTTCTTTGTTGCAGGTGAGTGGCGCGGTCGTGAAGGGGCGCCCGCCTTCGTCTTGAGAGCCACCAGAACTGTGAGTATTGTCAGCGGCCACCCTGTTAGACGCCTCCGCGTGGATACACCCGCTACGTCCACGTCTACGTGTATGCCGTCCACTAGGCAGAGTACTGGGCGTCACCAGACCGTACGCCGTACCACCGCAGATATCCACTTGCTATCTAACTGCATTCGCGTATTCGCTATATCTAATATATGAAGACAGTAACTGTTCTCGAAAGAACAGATACTATTGATGACCGTGCAGCTTTTCTCTAGAATAAATGATAATTAATTGAAACCCAAGGCTGCCGGCAGGTGTTGTTGACATACCTCGATGGGGACAGCTGAAAATGTGTGCCCCGACCGGGACTCGAACCCGGTATCTCCTCCTTACATGGCAGACGCTCTATCCATCTGAGCCACCGAGGACACAGATGAATAGTGCGACTGCAGGGACTTACCCCTTGCACGCTTCCCGTGAGACTCAAATTCCCAACTGTCCCCAATTCTACATATGTAAAGTACCTGATAGATGTTTGCCCATTCATTCATTGCTCGCGCACACTTTGGCGATTCCCGTAAGAGTTTGAGCAACCTGTGCGCATTTGCACAGACGAAGGTCAATCGCTGGGTAGCCTCTAACTCACTCTCTCTCTCTCTCTCTCTCTCTATATATATATATATATATATATATATATATATATATATATATATATATATATTTTTTTTTTTTTTTTTCAGCTGTCCCCATCGAGGTGTGTCAACAACACCTGCCGGCAGCCTTGGCTTTCAATTAATTATCATTTATGTCTAATATTCCTGTACGCTCCACATTGTGCCACACACTTCACTCTCATCGTACGCACACGCAGCAGATGTTATGTTTCCACTCTCTCCTCCGCGTAGCCGGCCGAAGTGGCCGTGCGGTTAAAGGCGCTGCAGTCTGGAACCGCAAGACCGCTACGGTCGCAGGTTCGAATCCTGCCTCGGGCATGGATGTTTGTGATGTCCTTAGGTTAGTTAGGTTTAACTAGTTCTAAGTTCTAGGGGACTAATGACCTCAGTAGTTGAGTCCCATAGTGCTCAGAGCCATTCTCCTCCGCGTACTGGTTGTCAAATTCACATAAGAGGACTTGGCGAGGACAAAATCCATCGTCTTTGTTCCAAGGATTTTCACTGAAGGAAATGCGCAACACACTGCAATGGGTTGCGGTGTACATCACGCAGAGTCTAAAACTCTGAAAATCGCGAAACAGCACGTTCCGAAATGAGTCGCGAACTCCGGTCCATACGGACCGAGGGCTACGGGCGGTCTTTCTTCTGGCATCACATTCGCGAATTCATTTTCTCTGACATCTTCCCAGAATCGAACATACCCACTTCTGAGCGCAAAGCGCTGTTATGCAGGATGTAACGACTATAACTGCAGATATTTTTATATGTGACACCTTAATATGTACATACATCAGAGTGCTGGTTAGCTTCTTCTTTACTTCGAACAGTCTTCCCACAAACAGGTCGCATAATTTACTATCCGGTGTTTTCTGCACGGCGGTAATTGCGCGACTGAGTGGACTATGCCTGTCAGTATAGAAAAACCGTTTTGCGTCCACGCGTCCACACTTCAGCACCTGACCTGCTGCCCAGGGAAAAATAAGCATAACGGCTTGCTCTTGGCGCATGCACTTGAGGGTACTGATCAATCTGAATGACACAATTTTTAATTTTTCTATTTGTAGGGATCCACTACCTCCAGATGTGTGATAAACATCAACATGGGCCGTAAGGGGCTGTAATGCGACTTTTATTTAATCCTGCGATTACCTAATTTCGACCACTTGTCATTATCAAGAACCTGTAAAACCAGCTTTTGCAGGTGCTTGATAATGACACGTAGCCGAAATTAGCTAATTGCACGATTAAATAGAAGCCGCATTACAGCCTATTACGGACAAGTTTCCGTGTATCATACAACTTGTAATAGCTATAATTTTTAGTCTGCAAATAACCTAATCACTGATGTAATGTTTTTCCACTATGCCACCCTCAGCCATCAGTAGAAACATCTTCCCTTATACTTGTTACACCATCTACACTGAAGCGCCAAATTAATTGGTGTAGGCAGGCGTATTCAAGTACAGAGATACCTGAACAGGCAGAATACGACGCTACGGTCGGCAACGCCTGTATAAGACAACAAGAGTCTGTCGCAGTTGTTAGATCGGTTACTGCTCCTACAACGGCAGCTTATCAAGATTTAACTGAGTCGAACGTGGTGGCTCGAAACAGCATATCCAGACACTCTGAGATGATGATGGCATTGAAACAGAGGATGACACGCGTAAAGCTGAAATACTAAACACCTTTTTCCAAAGCTGTTTCACAGAGGAAGACCGCAATGCAGTTCCTTCTCTAAATCCTCGCACAAACGAGAAAATGGCTGACATCGAAATAAGTGTCCAGGGAATAGAAAAGCAACTGGAATCACTCAACAGAGGAAAGTCCACTGGACCTGACGGGATACCCATTCGATATACCCATTCGATTCTACACAGAGTACGCGAAAGAGCTTGCTCCCCTTCTAACAGCCGTGTACCGCAAGTCTCTAGAGGAACGGAAGGTTCCAAATGATTGGAAAAGAGCGCAGGTAGTCCCAGTCTTCAAGAAGGGTCGTCGAGCAGATGCGCAAAACTATAGACCTATATCTCTGACGTCGATCTCTTGTAGAATTTTAGAACATGTTTTTTGCTCGCGTATCATGTCATTTCTGGAAACCCAGAATCTACTATGTAGGAATCAACATGGATTCCGGAAACAGCGATCGTGTGAGACCCAACTTGCCTTATTTGTTCATGAGACCCAGAAAATATTAGATACAGGCTCCCAGGTGGATGCTATTTTTCTTGACTTCCGGAAGGCGTTCGATACAGTTCCGCACTGTCGCCTTATAAACAATGTAAGAGCCTACGGAATATCAGACCAGATGTGTGGCTGGATTGAAGAGTTTTTAGCAAACGGAACACAGCAAGTTGTTATCAATGGAGAGACGTCTACAGACGTTAAGGTAACCTCTGGCGTGCCACAGGGGAGTGTTACGGGACCATTGCTTTTCACAATATATATAAATGACCTAGTAGATAGTGTCGGAAGTTCCATGCGGCTATTCGCGGATGATACTGTAGTATACAGAGAAGTTGCAGCATTAGAAAATTGAAGCGAAATGCAGGAACATCTGCAGCGGATAGGCACTTGGTGCAGGGAATGGCAACTGACCCTTAACATAGACAAATGTAATGTATTGCGAATACATAGAAAGAAGGATCCTTTATTGTATGATTATATGATAGCAGAACAAACACTGGTAGCAGTTACTTCTGTAAAATATCTGGAAGTATGCGTGCGGAATGATTTGAAGTGGAATGATCATATAAAATTAATTGTTGGTAAGGCGGGTACCAGGTTGAGATTCATTGGGAGAGTCCTTAGAAAATGTAGTCCATCAACAAAGGAGGCGGCTTACAAAACACTCGTTCGACATATACTTGAGTATTGCTCATCAGTGTGGGATCCGTACCAGATCGGTCTGACGGAGGAGATAGAGAAGATCCAAAGAAGAGCGGCGCGTTTCGTCACATGGTTATTTGGTAACCGTGATAGCGTTACGGAGATGTTTAACAAACTCGAGTGGCAGACTCTGCAAGAGAGGCGCTCTGCATCGCGGTGTAGCTTGCTGTCCGGGTTTCGAGAGGGTGCGTTTCTGGATGAGGTATCGAATATATTGCTTTCCCCTACTTATACATCCAGAGGAGATCACGAATGTAAAATTAGAGAGATTCGAGCGCGCACGGAGGCTTTCAGACAGTCGTTCTTCCCGCGAACCATACGCGACTGGAACAGGAAAGGGAGGTAATGACAGTGGCACGTAAAGTGCCCTCCGCCACACACCGTTGGGTGGCTTGCGGAGTATAAATGTATATGTAGATGTAGATGTTATACCCGGCGCACGAGCGTTGAAACACAGCGTCTCCGAGCTAGCCGTGAAATGGGGATTTTCCCGTACGACCATTTCACGGGTGTTCCGTGAATATTCGGAATCCGATAAAACATCAAATCTCCGACATCGCTGCGAATGGAAAAAGACCTTGCAAGAACGGGACCAACGACGACTGAAGAGAATCTTTGAACGTGATTGAAGTGCAAACCTTCCGCAAATCGCTGCAGATTTCAATGCTGGGCCATCAGCGTGCGAACTATTCAACGAAACATCATCGAAATGGACATTAAGAGTCGAAGGCCCAGTCGTGTACCCTTGATGACTGCACGACACAAAGGTTTACACATCGCCTCGTCCCGTCAACACTGACATTGGACTGACTGGAAACATGTTGCCTGGTCGGACGAGTCTCGTTTCAAATTGTATCGAGCGGATGGACGTGTACGGGTATGGAGACAACCTGATGAATCCGTGGACCCTACATGTCATCAGGGGACTGTTCAAGCTGGTGGAGGCACTGCAGTGTTGTGGGGCGTGTGCAATTGGAGTGATCTAGGACCCCTGATACGTCTAGATACGACTCTGGCAGGTGACACGTACGTAAGCATACTGCCTGATCACCAGCATCCATTCATGTCCATTGTGCATTCCGACGGACTTGGGCAATTCCAGCAGGGCAATGCGACACACCACGCGTCCAGAATTGCTACAGAAACTCTCTTCCGAGTTTAAACATTTCCGGTGGCCACCAAACTCCCCAGACATTAGCTTTGTTGAGCATATCTGGGATACCGTGCTGCTTGCTGTTGAGGAGAGATCTCCAATCCTCGAACTCTTACGGATATATGGAGAGCCCTGCAGGATTTACGGCGTCAGTTCCCTCCAGTGCTACTTCAGACACTAGTAGAGTCCATGCCACGTCGTGTTGAGGCACTTCTGCGTGCCTGCGGGGGCTCTACACGATATTAGGTAGGTGTACTAGTTTCTTTCGCTCCTCAGAGAATATGTATGTTTCACAACGTTACGTAACATTCTCCTATTAAATTAATGCGAAATTCTCAGAATCTTTTAAAAATAGCAATTTCAATAAATAATATTTTCAGAAAATAGGTCACATGTCGGCAGCACTTTAGTTTACAACCCGCACCTCTGTTCACTGCGCTACATCTGATACTTTGCGTAAGTTTGATCTTACAATGTCCTGAAGGCATTAATCACTGACATGACACTCCACTATATTCGTGGGGCAGCTTATTATCCCATGAGTCTCTCTTTTGTGTACCACTCCCTTTCGATCTAATGTAACCGGCTGTGCTTTTGTATTCTGCAGGCACGTACTAAGCACCGACCATCATTTCCGTAGATACCAACCAGTTGCGATCGAAATCTACCCAACGACGTTATAAACCTTACTTTTTTTATTTGTCATCACAGATTGCTTTAGAGAGAATGGAGCAACCTTTGAACGACGATCAAATTGTGGTGTTATTGTTTGCTAGTGAAGGCTGCTGTCTCATTGGATCCTTCGGACTCTGTTCAAGATAGACCCAAGTTTAGTGACACTGAAACAGAAACAACTGATCACGAAACTGATATTGAAATGGAGGACGAGAAAGAGGCATCAGATGCGGATTTTTCCGACTGGAAAACAAGAAATAGTAGGAAAAATCTGGCTAGAAATAACCGTTACAAATAAGAAAAGCAAGATGGTGCATCGAGTTTTATAAAAGAACTCAACGTGGCAGTGATGAAAGCGAAAGAGAGAAACACGAATTCTGGAATTATTTCGAGGGACTTGCAATCTGTAATGGACGAATTTCTTCGGAAAAGTTTTGAAAACGAATCTGCACTGCAGGTCCAAGACGGGCCGAGTCACCCAAAAAGTCAAACGTGCCAAGATGCCGCATATAGGCACGCCTTAAAGACACAGGTACTGCCGAAACATGTCCTCAATACCAAAAGCTCGTGTGAAAATGCGTTCCATTGAAAAAAAAATCCTAATCTTGAATGTGATGTACGAAAATAAATGCTTTTTTCATTCGCCCAAATACTTACTGTCATTCTACTTATTAGAAGTCATTGTTTTGCTTTATAGTTTACTGTGTTGTTTATTATTTGATCCCAAAACACGTACCTGAACACTATTGAAGTAGATTTTCTTTCTTTTTTAAGTTAATTAAAAAAACTGTGTTTGAGAGGCCGATATTAATGTAAGAACTTTAATTGTTGGGATGTGTTCTTTTATAAGAGAGATAAATTTTTCATGAACAGAAGCCTTACTATTATTGGTTTTTAACAATAGTTTAGAGATACCAGAGGCTGAATATACCGCTTCAGTTGTAAATTAGTTTATTTTCACACGACCGGTTTCGGACGGTCATAAGCCCATCCTCGGGTGTCGTAGCTGTGCTGTGGTCCCCGAGCGCCTACTTACCCCCTGTTGTGCGCTCATAGGCAGCACACCGCGGCTGGTACACGTGGCACTCGGGGACCACAGCACAGCTACGACACCTGAGGATGGGCTTACGACCGTCCGAAACCGGTCGTGTGAAAATAAACTAATTTACAACTGAAGCGGTATTTTCAGCCTCTGCTATAATGCTCAGTTGCGGATGTTTTTCCAACAGTATTGTTTGTAGTTTAGAGATTTATTGGAGTGAATAACTTTGAGAAGATTTTTGGTTTTTGGAGTCGAAAACTATCTCATGAACTTGCTAACGTCAGCGTAAATACCGAGTGTAGTGAAGGGTTAATCACAACAAATCGTACAAAAAAACTACGTGTTTTTTTTTATATAAATATTCATTTCGCCGATGCCTTGAAACGGCATACTTTCTTAACAAGCAAATTATACTACCGACAATTTTTGTCACAAATATCTGGTTTCCAATAATTTTATTGTAATAAACCTCATCAGAAATGATGCTTTTTTGAGACATCCTCAGTGTGCCGCTACTTTGACACAGCGTATATTCATAGCACGAAAGTTGTATCGTGAAGAGCACCAAATACGGGCTCCACGTGCTAAGCACGTAAACTGACAGAGGTAGTTCTGCTCGTGACGGAAGAGCGATCTTGCCTCTCACGAAGCTGATTGTGTCTGTCGCCCGTAGGGATTGTCCGCAGCATGTAGTTCCACTTTGTGACGTCACAATATCGGATCGTGTCCAGGTGCGCGATCGCTCTCACGTCCCGTGTGAGGACGGCGTGGAGCAGCGGTTGGCGACCCGCCGCCGCCGCCGCCGCAGCCTGTGCGGTGCCGGCCACGCGGCCGCTCCGCGAGTATCGACTCGCGCCCATCGACTGTGGCCGGCAGGCGTTGTCGCCGCTGGTAAGCGTCGCCACCACTGGCTTCCAGCTGCCAGCCTGCCTTGTCGCTACCCTGCTGGAGCTCCAGCCACGCTTCGTACGCTGCCGTGATCTGTCCTAGGCTAGACATACTCCTGTGGCGTCGAAAGAATGCGGACACCCGTTAGTTGGCGTTAATATAGCGTGCGTCCACAGTTTTATTGAGGTGTCTGTCTGTGGGAGGATGGTGATCCATTGTTTCTCAAGAAGAGCATACCGCCAGAGAAGGTAGGGATGTTGGATGCTAGGGCCTGAAGTGAAATTGAGGTTCTGACTCATCTCAGAGGTTGTGCTTTGGGTTCAGTATGGGACTCTGGTCAGGCCTAAGCCAATTTTAGGATCGCTCAAAAACCACTGCCTCACAGATGCTGCTTTGTGACAGGGTGCATTGTCATGCTGGTTTAAGCACTGCTCCTTCTACTTTACACAGTACAGCGGTTCTGTGAAACGTGTGCACATCCTTCCGCATTATCCATTTCTTAAGCGGGAACAGGGGACCACACTGTAAGCACGAAAACCACCTTCGTACCCTAACAGCGCCTCCTGCGCACATCTCTGCGGACACTACACATGGTGGCAGGCAACTTTGTCGAGGCAGTCGCCACACTCACACCCTATCACCGGCATTCTACAGGTTGTAGCGCGATTCATCGGTCCGAATCACACGTTTCCAGTCATCCTTTTTTGAGTGGCGCCACCCTTTCCACCATCTCAAGCGTCACGTAGCACTAACCAACTATTTCAGCCCATTTTTCTTTCACTCCCTATGCCAACTGCACTGCTGGTAGCACATTGTAACTCACGAGTCGTTCCTTCCCTGATCCGATGCGGTTTTTAGAACCACCCTCCGCAGCGCTCGACGGTCACCTCCGTCAGTACGTGAGAGCTACCTGTTCCCGGTTGAGGTGTGGTCGTTCCTTCGCGTTTCCACTCCACAGTCACATCACCAACAGTCGTCTTGGGCAGCTTTAGAAGGATTCAAATGTGACATCCGGTGACTGATCCACTTTCAAAGTCACTGGGCTCTCCTACCCGATCCAGAAACTGGTTTGCATCTCTACTGCCAACGTAGTTGTTTTCTCCATTTCTTTCCCTCGTCTTATGCAGGGAAGTGGGCTGCTCTTATGAATCATTTGGTTAGGGACATCAGATGAATTGGCAATTGAGAATAATTACTACCACCAGCTGTAGAATGGAACGACGACAGTGGAAATTTGTGTCGGACCGGGACTCGAACCCGTATTTCCCGCTTATCGCGAGCGGTCGCCTCACCATTTGGCTATTCGCGCACGACTCACGGCCAGGCGCAAACCGATAGAGGGCATGCATACCGCGTTGCGTAAGGCGGTGTACGTTGCATCCAGTACGTACACTGAGGTGACAACATTTATGAGATAGCGGTATGCGCTTACAAAGACGGCCGTAGTATCGCGTACATGACCAATAAGAGGGCACTGCATTGGCGGAAGTGTCATCTGTACTCAGGCGATTCATGTGAGAAGGTGTCCAACGTGATTATGGCCGTACAACGGCAATGTACGGATTTTGAACGCGGAATGGTAGTGGGAGCTAGACGCATGTGATATTCCATGTCGAAAATCGTTACGGAATTCAATACTGTGACGTTCAGAGTGTGAAAGAGTGTGCCCAGAATACAAAACTTCTGGCAAACCTTCACTTAACGACCGAGAGCAGCGGCGTTTGCATGGAGTTGTCAGTGCAAACACTGCGTGAAATAACCGCAGAAATCAACGTGGGACGTTGAACGAACGCATCCGTTAAGACAGTACCGCGAAATTTGGTGCTAATCGGCTATGGCAGCAGACGCCCGAAACGACTGACCGTGTCGGTTGGACCTCAGCGCACTCGAAAACGCTGACCTGGTCAGATGAGTCCCGATTTCAGTCGGTAAGAGCTGATGATAGGGTTCGAATGTGCCGCACAGCCCGCGAAGCCATGGACGCAGGGTGTCAACAAGGCACTGCGCAACCTCGCGGTGGCTTCATAATGGTACGGGCTGTGCTCACCTGGAATGGAATGGTCTGGATCGTCCGGTGCAACTCAATCGATCATTGATAGGAAACGGTTATGTTCGGTTAGTTGGAGACCATTTGCAGACATTCATGGTGTTATTGTTCCCAAACAGCGATGGAATTTTTATGGATGACAGTCGGCGATGTCACCTGGCCACAGTTGTTTGAGATTAGTGTGAAGAACATTCGGGACAGTTCAAAAATGGCTCAAATGGCTCTGAGCACTATGGGACAACATCTGAGGTCATCATTCTCCTGCACCTAAAACTACTTAAACCTAACTAACCTAAGGACATCACACACATCCATGTCCGAGGCAGGGTTCGAACCTGCGAGCGTAGCAGTCGCGCGGTTCCGCAATGAAGCACCTAGAACCGCTCTGTCACAGCGGCCGGCCGGGACAGTTGGAAGTGAATGATTTTGCCACCTATATCGCCCGACTCGAATCCCATCGTACATTTATGGCACGTAATCCAGAGGTCGATTCGTGCACACAATTCTGCAACGGCTTCTGAGGCAGCCTGGCTCGTATTCGTACAGGGGACTTGCAGCAGTGACCTGTGCTACGTCTAGTTGCTGCTCTACGCCGAGCAAAAGGAGGTCCGACTGAACGTTAGGAGGCATCCCGTGACTTTGTCACCGCAGTTTGTGTGCTGGCTGTGTGCCGTGAACAGCGTGTGGCGACGCGGCAGGTGGAGGTGGGCGCTGCTGTTGTGGCGAGTGCAGCGCCGGCAGAGGGCGCGCAGGCCGCGTGCGACGGCCGAGGTGCCGCGGAATCTTCCGCTGCGGTGCCGCTGCTGAAGAAGTCACGCGGAAGTGAGTGGGCGGGCGTCGGCGGCGGCGGCGACCTCGACAGGGCGGGAAACCCGCGGCCGCTCCTGTCCGTGACGCCTCCTCTGTGTACACTGCGGACGCGCCACCTGCCAGCTGCCAGCTCCCAGCTGTCGTTCAACCAGGGGCCTCTTGTAGGCGCTCCCTCTGGTCCCTCCAGCTTTCCATCCTCCACAGACACTATTTTTGTCCCACTTCTCCTTTGACAGCTATTACCGTAGCAGTTTGCGAAACGCTATGATGTGTTCAGTACTGCGTGTTCCCTCGCTATGAAGTACGCGGCACAGGGTACTTTCTGTTTGGAATACAGCGTGTTTCACATATACGGCGCTAGATGTGTCCCCCTCGTTGCCCGCTAGCCGGTACCCTGGAGACAGGGCGTACTTAGATCGCTGCACGACGCTGCGGCCCGTTCCAGGGACTCTGACAGGTGGCGCATAGATTCCGGCCGAGCCAGACGAGTAGGTAACAACCTTGGAAAGAAGTCGCAGACATACGCGGCGCCTTTTAGCACTTTAGACCAATGTGGAAGGAACGGCTGCTCGCGGAGCTGTAGACAGACGCAAAGCGGACGAGGCGTTTTTGAATACCGATCCCCTCCAGTCCCCATTTACTCCCCCCGCGCGCGCCTTTGAAATATAACTTACCGACAAACACAGTAGTGACGTGTTATAGGTACCCAGGACAGGAGTGGGCAATAGTTTGGCTCGCTGGCCGCTTTGTGGAAGCGGAGGGCAGCACTGTTTAAAATGAATGCATTCGTTTGGCAACTTTGCGTTTCAGAAAGATATAAATTGTACCATAAAAATCAGTAAATATAACGAAGGCTGTCTAAGTATTTTTGAATATACAGGGTGATTCAAAAAGAATACCACAACTTTAGGAATTTAAAACTCTGCAACGACAAAAGGCAGAGCTAAGCACTATCTGTCGGCGAATTAAGGGAGCTATAAAGTTTCATTTAGTTGTACATTTGTTCGCTTGAGGCGCTGTTGACTAGGCGTCAGCGTCAGTTGATGCTAAGATGGCGACCGCTCAACAGAAAGCTTTTTGTGTTATTGAGTACGGCAGAAGTGAATCGACGACAGTTGTTCAGCGTGCATTTCGAACGAAGTATGGTGTTAAACCTCCTGATAGGTGGTGTATTAAACGTTGGTATAAACAGTTTACAGAAAATGGGTGTTTGTGCAAAGGGAAAAGTCCTGGACGGCCGAGAACGAGTGATGAAAATGTAGCACGCATCCAGCAAGCATTTGTTCGCAGCCCAGGAAAATCGACTCGCAGAGCTAGCAGAGAGCTGCAAATTCCACAATCAACTGTATGGAGAGTCCACATTGGCACTTATCTGTCCGTAACTACCTGAACGTCAACTACCCGAGGCGATGGATCGGCCGCCAGGCAGCCCGTGACAGAGCACTTCATCACTGGCCTCCAAGAAGCCCTGATTTTACCCCCTGCGATTTTTTCTTATGGGGGTATGTTAAGGATATGGTGTCTCGGCCACCTCTCCCAGCCACCATTTATGATTTGAAACGAGAAATAACAGCAGCTATCCAAACTGTTACGCCTAATATGCTACAGAGAGTGTGCAACGAGTTGGAGTATCGGGTTGATATTGCTCGAGTGTCTGGAGGGGGCCATATTGAACAACTCTGAACTTGTTTTTGAGTGAAAAAAAAAAAACCTTTTTAAATACTCTTTGTAATGGTGTATAACAGAAGGTTATATTATGTTTCTTTCATTAAATACACATTTTTAAAGTTGTGGTATTCTTTTTGAATCACCCTGTATTTATTTTGCTAATTTTGTATCATCTACAACTGGAAGAAGAATTAATTTTAGAACTAGTTCAATGATTCAGATGTGCCCTATCAAACTTTTTACAGT
Source organism: Schistocerca americana (assembly GCF_021461395.2). Classification (NCBI taxonomy): domain Eukaryota; kingdom Metazoa; phylum Arthropoda; class Insecta; order Orthoptera; family Acrididae; genus Schistocerca; species Schistocerca americana. Next base: position 197,437,427 of record NC_060128.1, read on the forward strand.
TTTTTTGACATCAGGAGTGTCATTCATTGTCGAGGTTCTCATCACAGTCTGCAAGTTAATTTCCGTCAAAGACCATCGACATTTACCCATGTTGATCTTGAGACAAGAGAAACTTCGCTCACAAATATATGTGCAGGCCAAAATATGGAGATCATTTTCCCAACGAATTTCTGCATTAATAGAAAATTTTCGGCTGACGAGGCTCTGCAAAAGTCAGCTAATGTTAGAGCATTAAACATTTCTTTCGCAGTGTGACCTCACGGCGTGTCAGTCAGTAAGTTCCAGCAGCAGCTCCTCAGGTGCTGTGTCGGTACCAGCAGTGGCGGGATGACGTATCAAACTGAAGTGAGCCTCAATTATCTCAAAAGTCTCGAAATCCTCTTACGAACTTTATGAGGATGGTATCTGTTCTTTCGGACATGTCCGAAAGAACAGATACCCTGAACGAGAAGTTAGCATCTGCCAACTCTTGCTAGGTGGCTAACCCGACACTCTAGGTGTGGCCAGAATAGGTAAAAAAAAGTGAACTGATCGAGTTGCATTGATGGTCGGGAGTCCCCCTCTGGGGAAGTTCGGCTGCCGGGTTGTAAGTCTTATTTCAGGCGATACCACATTGAGCGACTTGGCGGTCGGTGATGATGAGATCAACACAACACCCAGTCCATAGGCGGAGAAAATCTCCAACCTGGCCGGGAATCGAAATCGGGCTCGCGGTTTGGTAGGCAAGCATGGATGAATCCCCTTAATATTCGATCTACTTACTTCTCCGAAAGGTGTATGAAAATTGTGTGGTTTGTTGTAACTGTGTGTTTGGGGGTTAGTGCGCCATTGGCACTTGCAGCAGGGCAGCGCCCCCCCTCTACACACACACACACACACACACACACACACACACACACACACACACCTGTCCCGCCTGCCTGCCTGCAGGTATATAGCGTGTGTCGTGGCCTGTGACGTCACGCCGCGCTCCCGACCTGGCCGCCCGGCGCCCAGCCGCGACTCTCGCTATCGATTAGCCGCGCGTTCGCGGTCGCACTCGCCGCCAGGTCGACCGCGGCCGGCACGCGATGACGTGGCGGCCAGTCGTGGTGACGTCACAGCGGTGCTCTCCGCACCGCATAACCCGGCCGGAATGTCGCGCTCTGCGTTCCCGTGCGGGTTGGGTAGGGGTAGGGGCAGGCGTAGGCGGCTGGGGTGAGCGGGGAAGGGAGGGGGAGGGGGTTAGCGATGTGGCCGCTGGCCCATCCACCCCGCCTCGCCGCTGTCAAACTGACAGTCGCCCAACCCATCAAGCAGTGGTACGTACACGACTATAGGGCGCCCTTATCATCGAAACGACGAAAGACTCCCTTATAGTGGACCATAATTCCACGACTTTTTAAATTTTTCATGTGGTTGAAGTCCGAGCCACAAAGATGCTAACGATATCTTGTTGTAGCTGCAGCTGTTGTTGTTGTTATTGTTGTTGTTGCGATGTTCAGGCTAGTCTCTCCTGTGTGGAATACTGTGCCCCAGTATGGCAACACAGTGATAGTACAAGGAAACTAGACATCCACCGGATTGAATCAATTAGAAGTACTACGAGTGACGAAAACCCGCAACGATCCCTTGGTTGCATCCCATCAGTAGCGTTGCACCACCTGAATTGTGACGGCAATCACCCCGACTACCCCAAAGATTGTCCAGTTCATACAGTCTTAAGTGACACCTCCAGACTGCTTGATAGCACGCACTCCACTGCGGCATAACGGAAGAAACGACAAGGAGTTTGATATTAAAGAAGAGTGGTGCAAGAGGAGGAACGCTGCAACGATAGAACATCAAGGTGTTGGAGAGCCATCTGTCCGTTTACCAGGATTTGATCTGAAGAGAAGTGGGTTGGACACGACTGTACAAGATAAGAACGGGTCACGCCAGGTGCGATGCTATGATGGAGAAGTGGAGATTCCGAAACTCTCCAGCCTGCGTTTGTGGGGCACAAGAGCAAACCGTTCGCCGTATTGTCAGAGGCAGCCCTCTGAGAAAGTCCTCAGGACCGTTCAATGACTTCTTAAAGCTGTTCCCTCTGCTGTCGATTGGCTTCATTCAGTACATGTTGAACTCCGATTAAATGTATATGTTTAATTATAGTCTTAATTTTATGGTTTAAATTTCCTACTTTTAGTATTATTGAATTAATAATCGTCAGAATTTAAACATATCAGCTTTGTACAAAAATCCTTAAATTATAACTATGTAAACTAAAAGTGTTTCTCAGTATTTGCTGTTGCCGCCATACGGTAGATAAATAAATATCCTGAACCAGCTTGCTCTACTCAAACGTCGCTCTCCCCATGCAGCCTTTATCTCCTCCCAGACTTCTCTTCATTACCAGACTCTCGACTCCGTGATGCGTTAGGGTGTATCCTACCAACCAATCCCCCCATTTAGTCACGTAGTCTCTTACATCTGTTAACTCCCTTAATTTGATTATATCATCAATAATCATCTAATCCTAACCATATAATCCTCGACATCCTTCTGCACCACCACATTTGAAAAGATTATATTATCTTGTTGGTTGAAGTGTTTGTTGTCCAGATTTCACTTGTGTACAAGTACATTCAGGAAACACTTCCTAACACTTGAGCTTATATTCAGTTTGAAAATATTTCTCTTTTTCAGGAAAGTTTTACTTTTCATTCCCTGTGTGTATTTTCTATACTCTTTACTTCTGCCATCGACATTTTTCGCCATAAGTACCAAAAATCGTCTATCTCATGTGATGTAATTCGACTACATTCCGTTACAAATGGTTCAAAAAATGGTTCAAATGGCTCTGAGCAGTATGGGAGTTAACTTCTGAGGTCATCAGTCCCCTAGACTTAGAACTGCTTAAACCTAACTAACCTAAGGACATCACACACATCCATGCCCGAGGCAGGATTCGAACCTGCGACCGTAGCGGTCGCGCGGTTCCAGACTGTAGCGCTTGGAACCGCTCGGCCATCCCGGCCGGCATTCCGTTACACTTTTATTGGTTTTCTTGATGACAATCTTGCAACTTATTCTGAAGACACTGCCTATGCCGTTTGGCTGATCATACTAGTACTTTAGTACTTTGACGCAATCACTGTGTCATGAGTAAACCATAATTTGTGTTTCTTGTCCCTCAATTGAATAGCTTCTCCGTATCTCCACGTGGTTTCCTCTACATTTTAGTCAGTGTACACGGTCAGAATCGTCGACCATACTCTAGAACCCTGTCTGAGCTCCTTTTCACTTACTACTTCTCTTTGACGTCCTTTGACTCTTTTAGCTGCAGTCTGGTTTCGGGACAAGCTGTAGGTAGCATTTGACTTGGTGATAAGTGCAGACGTTCGGAGACCTGTTACTTAAAATGAGTGACGCATTACGAGGTAAATTTGTTACGCTCCAGTGTAATGTGCTTTGAAACGTGGTTTAAATAAAGGAACGAGGGTGTGGCGCTGTTGTAATGGCGGTATGGACTACAAACACGTGGAGATGAGACATGCAGAATTCGTCTTTGACATTCGCAGCTTCTCGCTACTTCGGTGTCCAGTATTGCTTTTAGTGCGCCGCAAAACTGTGAGAGGAGCCAAGGAGCGCTACCTGTTGCTAGAGGCACAGCGCGGAGACGGGAACCAGCAGCCAGAGCGTTTTCTGTAGTTCTGAGGAAAGTCTAAATCGTACTTCTAACATGAGCACCAGACGCAGAGGACTGTAAAAACTTTGTAATGTCAGATTGTGATTATTTTGCGAAAGACGTGGCAAAAGTAATGAGAAATGGATGAAGGACGTCTGCAACGACTGCTTCTGTCGATCATGACGACTCAGTATATGGGAGACCCGGAACAGAGTTAAAGAATTGAGAGAAAATAATTTAAAAATGTGCCATTTTATGGGAAAATTGTTATTGGATTGTGCTTGCGTAAGGTGTCGCCAACACAACGGTCGGCGAATGTGAAGCGTGAAGGTCGATCAGTAGGCGCTGGGTGAAGCGCGCCTATCACGAGAAGGTCCAGAGGCGCACCGAGAAGCAACAGACCGCCAACGCCCTCTCGACAGCAAGTGTTTAGGCTGTCGCCGCAGACCGGAGGGTCTCACTGACTCACTCTTCCAGTTGCCGTCTGTCACTTCACATCGCAGGTTACGACAGCACACGGCACATTAGTGCCTGTAGCGCGACTAGCAGTGAGGCTAAAGTTTGTAATAGCAAGACTACCGATATTTGCTGCAAGAGGACCATTACAGCTGAGCTTGTACCACAACACGTGGACTCTATTCAAGATAAAGTATCCAGTACAAGTAAGTAAAGAAATGCATTAATTCACGTGTGCATTTGCCTTGTAGAAAGAGGATACCGTCCACCCATAACAACATCCTCTCCCTTGCTTTCTCGCGGTACAAGACTCTACGTGGATAGTAACAGAAAAGGTGAAAAACTTGGTGATACATTACTGTCCATTAAAATTGCTACATCACGAAGGTGACATGCTGCAGACGCGAAATTTAACCGACAGGAAGAAGATGCTGTGATATACAAATGATTAGCTTTTCAGAGCATTCACACAAGGTTGGCGCCGGTGGCGACACCTACAACGTGCTGACACGAGGAAAGTTTCCAACCGATTTCTCATACACAAACAGCAGTTGACCGTCGTTGCCTGGTGAAACGTTGTTGTGATGCCTCGTGTAAGGAGGAGAAATGCGCACCATCACCATCACCGTTATTACGGCCAGAGGTGGTTGTTCTGGGTAGTGATTTCTCAGGATCTATGCACCCAAACTGCGTGAAAATGTAATCACATGTCCAATGAATACCCGTTTATCATGTGCATTTCTTCTTGGTGTAGCAATTTTAATTGACAGTAGTGTACATATCAAGTATCCCCTGAAAATATAGTTACGGAGTCTCAAGAACGCGCTTTAACTGAGGAATTTTGATCTAACAGTTCCGTCCCCTACGTACTGCTAAGACGAGACCGGACCAGTTACAGCTGCAGCAGAGTGGATGTGTTGCGGGAGCATCGCAGTAGCAGATGTGAAGACCGGGTCCAAAACTGAGCGAGGAACTGTGCGACCGACGACCGCAGACCTGCCTGGGTCTGGGACCCGTCAGACAGCCTGAGAGACGCGATCTGCCGAGGACTTGTGGAGTGACGAGAGCAGAAGGCAGTTGTTGCGACCTGTAGTAATCAGCTGTGCTGGTTTGCATCCATCCACATCCATATTGTACAAAGCACTGTGAAAGGCATGGCAGTGGGTACCTCTAAGTGTGCCAGTACTGGGGGTCTTCTTCCCGTTGCCTCTGTGATCACTGTAGTTACAGTACTCTGATCTGGAGTGGTACTCAAACGGGCTGCAGTATATTTTCAGATTCATCAATTGTGCGTACTCTTTCTCTGAATGAGATGAAATATGGTGTGGCTAGGGCCTCCCGTCGGCTAGACCGGTCGCGTGCTGCAAGTCTTTCGATTTGACGCCACTTTGGCGCCTTGCGCGTCATTGGTAGAGAGATTTTGTTGATGAAGACAACGCAGCGCCCAGTTCATGAGCGGAGGAAACCTCCGACCCAGCCGGGAATCGAACGCGGGCCCTTCGGCATGGCACTCCGTCGCGCTGACCACTCGGCTATCGCGGCGGACTTGTCTGGATACGAGAGCTGAGTTTTGGTCATCTGGTATCCAGAGAGTTTGTCGGCTGAGTTAGTCCATCTCCAGGTCACCTCTCACCAGCATGACTGTGGTGAGACACCGATGAGACGTGCGCTGCGCCGTAAACCACCTGTGCACTGGTGGGGTGACGGTACTACGGGGCTGGCAGCAAAGTCTAAGACCGTTCGGCCTTACGCAGGGAGCATTTCCAACAGGATTCGTCGTATTTTACGGAAATACGAGGTGAGGTGTGTTTTTCGACCAGCATCTCGGATCAGGGTCGGTTTCGATTCCGTAAATGATTATCTTGGTTTACGTAAGGCGGGTGTCTATCGTATTCCTTGCAGTTGTGGCGTGTCATATATTGGCCAGACTGTCAGCACTGTGGAGGACTGGGCGTAAGCGGCACACCACAACAGACGAGCAAGTCGGCTACTTCAGAACACTGTCTCGGCGGTAATCACACTATGGAATATAACAATACGCAGATTCTGGCATGTACTTCCTGTTATTGAGATAGTGAGTGTTACCAAGGACACTGCTGAAATTCAACTAGCGAACTACCTTATAAATAGAGTGTGGTTTCTGTTTCAATTCTGGATGGAATCCTGCTCGCTCACATGTCAAAAACCATAGGGACGCAGTTCATACTGCCTCATCCATTGATTATTAATTTCGCTATCGGTAACTTGTGACGCCGGTCATCTTAGCTTCGCACATTTTTTAGTATCCACGGAACTGTGAATTGTATGGCCAATGTCAGTTTCCCAGATAAAAGGCTGTAATTGTGAAGAATCACTAAATGAATACCTCTTTCATCTGTCTCTTTCCGTCCAGGATATGTGTAATTTGTCCAAACGATCTCAATTTACGTTTCTCAGTACTCACTCTACGACGCCCCCTAGAATTAGCTTAACGAAATTGTATAAACTTTGGAGTCTTAGTTAAACTATAGGTACATTAAATATTATTTGATCTATTTAATAACGGCATTATTTATGGACAAAATTAAATTTAAGGAACCCACAACATTAAATCGTCGTAGTGACTAAGTAATACTAATGTGAACAGTGACTTTGTATCGCCATGGGAAATACGGGTTAGCTAAGTTTTATGTTGATTTTAAATTTTACGCATGATTCGAGATTTCCCCGGTAATAAGACTTCTCAGTTTACTCTTGATAAGGTTAATGCTTGAAAATGACCGTTCGCGTGAATCTGGAGATTGACCCGAGTAAGGAAAGAACAGCAGCTGCTAGTGTTTTAGGCTGATTTTGATTCAAGAATACTGCCCAACGTGTTGAAAAATCAGTGAGTATGTTCTTTCGCCAAGTCTTTCAAACCACACCACTCGTTCTGTGAACAAGTTCTCATCGATATATCTCCCCTATTTTTGTATGTCCACAAGGACGTTCAAATTTCAAGGTAGAGATTTTTTTCGTTTAATCCAGCAATTGCCTTTCAAAGTTGTCAGTGTCAGTATACGAGGGAGAAAAATTTAATTCTGTTACAGTAGCATTAAGAAGTTTTTCTTTGACGAAGAATAAAGCGACCTTGCTGTTTCTGAATTCCCGAAACCTGGTAAGAAAATCTTGCCTCATATTTCGAAGTGTGGTTTTGAAATAGCTACTGTAAATATCAGAATCATTTTCTTGGCTGTTTCAACGGCTTTGGAACATAGGTGAAAATTTCTGTTTCAGAACCTTGACCAAAAATAGATAATTTGTTTTCGAATGAAATACCTTCTTCTAATATCGATAAAAGTGTTTCTTTTCCTCTGTAGATTACGATTAAGCTGATTTAGACGAGTCATTAACACGAAATATAGTTTTTGGATCCACTGAACGTTAGTTAGTTCTGCATAGTGAACACCCTTCTCAAGGTGAAATGCTTCAGTTTCTATTGATGTGGAAGCGAAACGTTCTAAAACGTTTTGTCGTGATAACCGACGTAACTTATTATACAGCAAAAGATCTCCGTACTCACTCTGCATTTGAGCTAAACCTTCCTTAAACTGCCAACAGATAAGAGCTTTAGCCATGACGGAGCTGTAACGAGTTGCGTAACTTTACACAGTGCCTCTGGCAATGTCTGCACACAAAACGCTTGTTGATGCATAATGCAGTGGCAAGTGAGTCTCTCGTGATTAATATTTTCGTTCAAAATAGCAGCACACTGGGTTCCTACACCGGTCGTACTTTCCGCTCCACCTACTGAAACTGAAACTGAAATTTAATGGAGTGGAGTACGACGTTTCTGAATGCTCACAGTTACAGCAATTTCAGCTGCATCGTCCCCTCGCCATTGTGGGAAGACACGTGTAACCTACACTCTGGTGTTCCTTCACGTGTACTCGTCGTCCTCTCTTAGCAATCTGTTGCCTAACCACAAAACTCGCCATAGTAACATTATTGGAAGCAATTGACTTTGTATCTTCGACTTCCTTTTTAAAGTTACTAGTTGGGTCCGACTCCCAGAGTGTTCTTCAAAGTATTCAACTCCAAGCGCTGTATTTTGGATGTGATACTGAAAATATTCGCTGTAAACGGAGAGGACACACAATCATTCCGCTCTGCACGTAGTCTCACGCTTTAATGAGGGAGTTGACGTCTTAGCGAAGCAATATGCATCTACAGGAACTGTTCTCGATGTGAAGTCACCGTGTACATACTAGTTACGTGGCGGTAAGAGTCAGGGCAAACAGCGATGGTAAGAAATGTTGAATGTGTCCCAACAAACGAAAGTTGGGTGTTACGCGGCATTACAACTTCAAATTACGTACTACAAGACCGTGGTCTATGAGGACGCATTTGGACCAGTCTACGATATCCACCGTCATTTGATTCCGCTTTAACCACGCCTTATTTCCTCTACGTCTGTATAGAATTCCCCTGCATGTGAGTGTAATTCCGAAACAGAAGCTGATGTAAACCATATTTTGTTTTCGTGTTCCATATGTGACTATGAACGATCGAAATTTTTGAGGAATTTGCTGGGTATGGGTCAACTTCTCTCTCCACCAGTGTCTTCTCTTCTTGTTTCTAAAGACATTCGCCTGTATAACGTGACTGTCACTTTTCTTAAGAGCATAGGCAAAAATCTGTGGGACTCACGTTTTCGTTATCTGTATCGCTTATTATTAAGTTTAAGAAGTTGTGTGAATTGGTAACATAAATGTGTCTAGTTTACTTACCATTTATTTGTTAAACATTTGTTGTCGAAAAATTTGACTGCTTGAGCCTTCAATTCTGAAACAATGCGTTTTTGTATTTTCTCTACAATTATGTATTCTGTGTAAACATGTTTTCTCGATGGCTAGATGTTGTTGTTGTTGTTGTGGTCTTCAGTCCTGAGACTGGTTTGATGCAGCTCTCCATGCTACTCTATCCTGTGCAAGCTTCTTCATCTCCCAGTACCTACTGCAACCTACATCCTTCTGAATGTGCTTAGTGTATTCATCTCTTGGTCTCCCACTACGATTTTTACCCCCCACACTGTCCTCCAATACTAAATTGGTAATCCCTTGATGCCTCAACACATGTCCTAAAAAAACCGATCCCTTCTTCTAGCCAAGTTGTGCCACAAACTTCTCTTCTCCCCAATCCTATTCAATACTTCCTCATTAGTTATGTGATCTTCCCATCTAATCTTCAGCATTCTTCTGTAGCAGCACATTTCAAAAGCTTCTATTCTCTTCTTGTCCAAACTATTTATCGTCCATGGCTAGATATAATAGAATATTTGGTTCAAAAATGGTTCAAATGGCTCTGAGCACTATGGGACTTAACGTCTGAGGTCATCAGTCCCCGAGAACTCAGAACTACTTAAACCTAACTAACCTAACGACATCACACACATCCATGCCCGAGGCAAGAATCGAACCTGCGACCGTAGCGGTCGCGCGGTTCCAGATTGAAGCGCCTAGAACCGCTCGGCCACAACGGCCGGCTAGAATATTCGGAAGCAAAATGAAACAGAAGAGCAACAACGTTGTTGCAAGGTTGTATACAGTAATAAAATATAGAACTTGATGTTTCTTGACTGTTCCGAAGTTCCTCAACTGCTTTCTACCTAGCGTCGCCGACAGAGTATGAATAATGAGTGATCTGTGTTCAGTTGTCAAGTCTCTCTGCAAAGTTTGTTTCTCGTTATGAGCGTGTTTTTTCTGTCAAATAGCTTCCGATACCCCTTTAAGTTCTGAATAAAGGCGGAAGTCTCGATCTGTTCAGTTTTAAATTCACTGCTTTGGTCTTCCGTTTTTTCTTTGCCTATTCTTAGTCGTCTTGTCAGACAGCGAACCTACGAAATTATTTTATTTTATAACAAAACCACCAACACAAAATCATTACTAGGCACCTTGGTCGCCGGCGCGCTCTGTGTGGACTAGCAATCAGTGGCACAGGCCACGCTGCCGCGGAGCGAGGCAAGTTTGGTAGCTCACTTCACTCAAGTCGCGCACGAATCGCGCGCGGCGCTTGAAACTTCGTGGCCATTAAATGCGCAGAATGGCCGAGGGCGGTGGGAAACGTGTAGTTAGTGGATACAGTGTAGAACACGATGCGTGGGCCGCGGTGTTTTTCAACCGGACCTGAACGTGCTAGCTTTTTGGTAGAGGCACACTCAACGCTCGAAAAGTAGGAATGGGAGAAACCGACGGGCCGGTCCCGGCATTTCAGTTCTGAATAACCAGTATTTTTCGGTATTTGTTTGGTCTCAGTTATAATAGGTGTTCTTTTTTATTTTTTACCAATAACCGACTGAAAAAATGGAATATCAAAGAGCCATAGGAAGAGTGCTAAAATGTTTCGTTTTTAAATAAACCTTTCTTAAAAAAGAAATAATTTTCGTACGTAAAATTTGCGTTACTGTGAAATATTGTACTGTTACGGAAAATGAGAAAGGGATCAGTGCTATCTGAATAGCAATTCCGACAGAAACGAGCAACAAAGAGATCACATAAGAATCGACACAGCATTGCTGAGACAATAATGTCCGCGTTGCCACATGTCGTGACTTCCGGTACGTTGTCTACGTGCAGTGTGCAAATCGTTGCCTCACCTGGTCTATACGGCAGTTTCTCGCTGTAGTGACCGGACATGGGTTGCGTGGCTGAATGGCACCAACCCTAGTCTTGGAGATATTTTTACACAATGACATAGCAATGAAGTTCAATGCTTCTGCTTTAAAAGATTACACATTTTTCTGCCACTTCTACGAAATAATAAAAGAGGAAGCAGATTGTTGTAACAGTAATAAATTAAAAAATTAACAACACTGCATTTATGATGCGCAGTGAAAATAGGAAGTAGCTGATGTGGCGCCCGTGTCTACATAATATGCCTTCATTTGCCTGTAGCCCTTGAAATGGAACAAATTATTACGAAAAACAGAGTTCTTCAATCTGAGATTTCACCCTTTGCCGCGTGGGATTAGCCGAGCGGTCCAGGGCGCTGCAGTCATGGACTGTGCGGCTGACCCCGGCGGAGTTTCGAGTCCTCCCTCGGGCATGGGTGTGTGTGTTTGTCCTTAGGATAATTTAGGTTAAGCAGTGTGTAAGGTTAGCGACTGATGACCTTAGCAGTTAAATCCCATGAGATTTTACACACATTTGAACATTTTGAACATTGCACCCTTTAGGACTCAATCTGCGAAGTGCGCAAGTAATGGTATGATGCCCTATTAAAAGATGATTTATGGGTAGGAGTTTCAAAAAACTGGAATCAACGGGAAAATAGTGCTGATTTTCTTCCTAGTATTCAGCCACTTTGCACTTCTGTTTGTTCGGTTTCTCCGTTTGTTACAGGAAACAATAGCAACAAAAAATGTAAAATCGATAATTCCGGAAACCGGTTATTTTGTGCAGTTTTAGCAGTCAGGTTAAACTGGCGTGGGAAAGAAACCGATATTACCGAAAACCAGTTGTTTCAGCGATAACCGCCATACCTACCAAAGTGGCGCTTGTCACTCGCGACTCGTCCTCTGCGTGCACCGGTCCACGTGATCGCATCTTCGACGACAAGCGTACTTGCGGTGGTGAGCTAGGCGCCCTTGGAAAACAAGAACCTCCTCATATGCGCAAGTGGCCCTAGGCGCGGCTTTCAGTGGTTCGCGTGAGAAGAGCGCCACGTCGTGGGTGCTGGCGATGTGCGGCAGGTGGGCGGCGTATCGACTGGTGCGCTGCGCGGCTGACATTTGGCGAGGCGGCGGCGCGCTGGACCGCGAGGCCGGCCCACGGCGACACGCTCCACGGAGCCGACCTCCGGCACAGCGGAGAGGGGGCGGCGGCCGGACACTGTGCGTCCGAGGTAGCAGCACAGCTCGTGGTGTCAGTCTCCACAAACATCTAAAGCCACGTCCTGCGGTCCAGAGATGTGGGCGTCATTCAGCAACACAGCATTTTGAACAGCATCTCGGTACGCAGAACAAGTTTAGTTATTAACAAAGTTCAGTTTAAGAGCAGTCTAAGAAGGGGTTCATTGGTAGCCAACTCCTCCTACTCTCAAAAGAACCCACTGAGTTGTGGCTCCCTCCAGGGTGTACGGGAATGCCCTCTACAAACTTCCACCACGTGTAGGGAGAACTGACTACGTAATACCTTGAATTGGAACCCATGTCCGGAAACGTGCCGTTTTCGTGTTACAGTCATTTGAAAACATGTTGCTATCGTGAACACTGTTACAGATTACGCGTGATCCAGTACATTACTTGTTCTTCAGTTCCACTCATTAATAAGCAAAGAAAGAAAAAGGAAACGTGATGAAATACGATCTCTTGGAATTCCAGTGTGCAGGGTCTCCTTGGAGCACGCTTGATGGCGGTGAAGGTAGCCTTCTCTGGAAGCCGTTGCGTAGCTGTGGCGAAAAGTGTATGCGATGGTGTCGGACGTCGTGGGTAACGATCTTGATAAAGGCGACGAGCAGATCTTCCGTCACCGTGAGCTTCGTCATGCGGAACGATCACGTCGGTGTGTTCTGCAAGCGCCTACTCAGCCACGTTGCACCGACGCTCACAGACGCGTGAATGGGACTCGAACCAGGTCAGAGAGTCAGAACAGGCGTCAAACGACATCAGTAGATTAGACGTAACCATCGCCCCACTATGGGTACCCTGTTCCATACGTACCTAGCAAACATGTCTTCGAGCGAACGTAGCACGGAAACGGTACGTTTCCGGACGTGGATTCCTATTAAAACATTACGTGCTCAGTACTCCCTCCTACAACTCTTAGAAGTTTCTAACGGGAATTTCCCAACAACCTGCATATGAGGGGCATTCAGTAAGTAAAGCGACACATTGGATTTTTCTTTTCTTTTTTTTTTTAATTTGGTTTGTTTTATTCAGGACTCCAATACACCATATTGTTCCCCACTCTTTTGGTTTACAAAATCCTATTTTCCAACACAATCCCCGTTTAATGCGACGGTCTTACGCCACCTTAGTAGAAGTGTCTGTTTGCTTGCATGGTACCATTCCAATAGTCGACGTCGGAGGCAACGTCTTGCTGCGTCACTAACCTCCCCATAATCCACTTACAGCTTCCCCCAGAGTGCATCCTCCATTCCGCCAAGCACACGAAATTCGGAAAGTGACGTCTGGGGTATACGGTGAACGCCCAGTTCAGTAGCGAGGTGTCTGACTTTGACCCGTCGGTCTCCGCGAATGAGAGTGTCCGCACGTTCCCACACTGCAGGAGTCACAGCTGTTCGCTGCTGGTCGGCACGCGGGAGATCGGACACGTTTGCACGACCCTGTCGGCATGATGACAGACGCCTTGCCTTACGACTCACTGTGCTTTTGTTCACTTCCGCCGGCCGCGGTGGTCTAGTCGTTCTAGGCGCGCAGTCCGGAACCGCGGGACTGCTACGGTCGCAGGTTCGAATTCTGCCTCGGGCATAGATGTGTGTGATGTCCTTAGGTTAGTTAGGTTTAAGTAGTTCTAAGTTCTAGGGGACTGATAACCACAGAAGTTAAGTCCCATAGTGCAAGCTTAGCTTTTCTTGTAGTTATGCTGTATATATATTAATTTAAACCATTGACCTTTCGTGTATGTGTGTTCGCGGTACTTGAAGGTTATGTTACTATTGGCCTGATACATCACGTGTCGTACGCACCGAACATCTACTGTCACTGAGTGGCGATATCATGGGGCATTGTTTGCTTCGTTAGCTAGCGTGTAGTGTTTGCTGAAATCGTAATTGTTCCTCAGGAATTCGAAAATATGCACCACAGGACATTTTAATTTCCACTGTCTATACTTTTACAAATAAATTCATAAAACTTTAACAGCATGACCAGGAAGGATTCAGGATTCATACTCATAGCAGTGGTAGCTCAAAAATGTAACAAAACACATTTTTTTACATGTGAAATTTCATCATTTTTTCACTTACTACTGGCTGCATTTGTTGCCGTAGGTACACTTTTCTTCCTAAGTAAGAGAGATTCTTCGATGACTTTTGCACAGCATACAAACCATAGTTACAGGTATATGAAACTCTAGAAGTTATTTAATGTATGAAAAAATGAATGAATTGTTACATTTTGAACTTCATGTTTAGAAAAAATTCAAGTTTTATAGATAATTATCTCACTTTTTTCCACAGTTTTTTAATAGATTTGGAAAATTCTTGAGTTTCATACACCTGTAACTACTGTTTTTATGCTATGAAAAATTCATCGGAGAATCTATCTTACGTAGGAAGGAAAGTGTACCTATAGCAACAAATGCAACCAGTAATAAGTGGAAAAAATGATGAAATATCACATGTAAAAAAAAGGTATTTTGCTATGTTTTTGAACTCCCACTGCGATGAGTGTGAGTCCTCAATCCTTCCTGGCCATGGTGACAAAGTTTTATGAATTTATTTGTAAAAGTATGGACAGTAGAAATTAAAATGTACTGTGGTGACTCTCCTGCTCCAAGACGGCCTGTTTGACGTCTAACCCCCCTAAAGTGCCGGAAGGTTCTTCCCCGGTGCATAAAACCATTTCCATTGAAATGATTGATAAATTTTGCTGCTTCGAGGGAAAATATATTGTATACGCCGGTGTACAGAACCTTTACCATTCTAAGGGTTGATAACTTTTACAGCTTCGAGTAAAAATGAGTTGTTACTTAACACGGAAAATGTATGCTTTCACCCGGGCTGTATTGTATTTTCACCCAGGAAAAATGTATTTGTAACCGGGGAAAATCCTGGAATTTTTTCCCTGTCCGCACTTACACCCTGGTTTCGTTTTGCAGTCGCCCGCTTTTATCGTGTGTTATGTCGCCACGGCGGCTGCTCTCGGGCGTGGCGTAACAAGCACGGCCAACAGCTCCGGAACCGCAGAGCCAGTGTTGTTACTGCCGGCTGACGGCACAGCGGTGTTGTACCGTTTCCGCGGTCCTCCGCTGCTGCTGCTGTTCCCACGGGAGCAGCGCAGAGTTGGAGCGCCACAAGACGCACGCAGCCGCTGCGTATCGCTGGCCCCCATCTCGAACCACTGGCTCTTGCCACTTGGCACAACGCTATGCCGTCCGCCGAGACGCCGCTCTCCACGTTACCGCCTTTCTTGCCTTATAGTCAGTGGTGCCGCGCGGTCTCAGGCGGCTTGCCACGGTTCGCGCGTCGCCCCCTGTCGGACGGAGGTTCGAGTCCTGCCTCGGGCATGTATCTGTGTGATGTCCTTAGGTTAGTTGGGTTTAAGTAGGTCTAAGTTCAAGGGGACTGATAATAAATAATAATGGCGTGTGACGAGGCCCTCCCGTCGGGTAGACCGCTCGCCTGGTGCAAGTCTTTCGATTTGACGCCACTTTTTTTTCTTTTTTTTTTTTTTTTTTTTTTAAAATCTCATTTTGTTCGTTGTATCTGTTCATGGCGGACGTCGAAAGACACCCATTTCAGTTCGTTGGTGATCCATTAACTCAGTTTTTTTATTACAGAGGGCAGCTAGCCCTCTGACCAAACACACTGAGTTACCGTGCCGGCGCACTTCGGCGACTTGCGCGTCGATGGGGATGAAATGATGATTATTAGGACAACGCACCACCCAGTCCCTGAGCGGAGAAAATCTCCGACCCAGTTGGGAATCGAACCCGGGCCCTTAGGATTGACAGTCCGTCGCGCTGACCATTCAGCTACCGGGGCCGGACTACGGGACTGATGTAAAGTCCCTTAGTGCTCAGAGCCATTTGAACTATTATGTTACTCCCTTAGACAAATTCACGTTTTATCGAATTGATGACTTTACACACAGCTTCTTTGAATTGTTCTTGACAAACAGAATGCGAAAGGTTGTGATGAATAATTCAAACAATCTCGGAAATGTAGGAAATTTTAGTGACTAGAGAGAAATCGCAAAGGGTACCCCACAGGGTTCAATTTTGGGTCCACTGCTATTCCTTATATATGTAGAAGACCTTCCACCTAACAATCCAGAAGGAGAATTGGTACATTTTGCAGACCATACTAATGTTATAATAAATCCAATTACAGAGAAAGCAACAGAAGGAACGGGAAATGTTATTTTTCAAAGAATTGTTAAGTAGTAGTCTGAAAATGGACTGCCCCTAAATTTTGAAAGAAATTGCACTACATTTAGTTCTGTATAACAAATAGTCATTCCAACAATTGATGTAACACACGAGCAGCAGTCAGTAAGGAAGGTAGAATGCGCCAAATCTTTGGGTGTACATATCGACGGAAATTTGAACTGAGAGGAGGATATTACTGAGTTTCTCAAACAGTTAAGTTTTCCTGCACTTATAACTGCTAATCTTGGAAACAAAAGTATCAGTCTCCTGACATATTTTGCATATTTCAATTCAATACTGTAGTACGGAATAATTTTCTGGGGCAACTCATCATTTAGAAAGAAAATATTGATTACACAAAAGCGAGCATTAAGAATAACACGTGGTGTGCATCCACGGACATCATGTAGGTTCTTCTTCACGGAGCTGCGCATTTTAGCTGCCCCGTCACAATACATATATTAGCCAATGAAATTCGTCATAAATAATCCTTCACAATTTGGGAATAACAGTGATGTGCATACCTACAACACTACAGCTAGAAATGACCTTTATTATCCATTTTTAAAACCATCAGTGGCTCTGAGAGAAGTTCAATAGGCAGCAGTAAAATTTTTTGATCATTTCCTCAGTAACAAAAAATGTGTGGCAGGTAGTGAAGCAAGTTTTAAATCTGATTTACAATAATTTCTCCTGGACAGTTCCCTCTATTCCATTGAGGAATGTCTAATTAAAAACTGGTAGCCACTAAAAAAGAAACTTCTTTTGAAGTGAAGCTCCATGCGTAGGAATAAAATGACAATGTGTTCACTAATGTTAACGGTAGTTATGTATACATATCCTGAAAACGGACTCGTTCCTCATGTCGATAAAAGAATTGTTCAAACGATCTGTGGAACATGTAACTAATTAAGAAAGATAAGTAAATAAGCAGGGAACCCCGGACCATCAGCTGTGTATCTGCGTAGGACAAGAAGCGTGTCCGCCAGTGTGCTGTGGCGTGTGATCTCTCTGTTTTCCGTTTTTGCCACTGTCAGTGTTGACTGGAATAAACTTTGTGAAATTTAGGAGGTGGGGGGGGGGATATTAAAGTACAGAGGACGAAAGAAACCATTCTGCAGTTCATAATCCGGCCGGTGTGGCCCAGCGGTTCTAGGCGCTTCAGTCTGGAACCGCGCGACCGCTACGGTCGAAGGTTCGAATTCTTACTCGGGCATGGACGTGCGTCATGTCCTTAGGTTAGTTAGGTTTAAGTAGTTCTAAGTTTTAAGTCCCATAGTGCTCAGAGCCATTTGAATTTTGCAGTTGGTGAAAACTCGAAGAACGTGAAAAACGAACCAGTGGTTGATAAGGGTGTGAGACAGGATTCTAGCCTGTCCCCCATGTTACTCAGTCTATACAGTCTGCAATGTGTCAGCAATACTGAGGAGACATGTGAAAAAGGGGATGGAAGACCAGGGGGAAGAAACAAAAGATTTGAAATATGATGACGACATTATAATGCATTCGCAATTGGCAAAAGACTTGGAAGAACACCTGAACCCAGTACAAATTATCTTGAAAAGACACTGTAAGACGAGCACCGGTGAAAGTTGTGAAACGTAGCAGCTCATTTTTTTTATACGATTCCAACGCTCATATGCATTGCTCCTTTCGAGCTCTGTCACGTAATTTTCAACATTTTCGTGCCAATAATTTACGAACATGTATTGTCAGTTCGTTTAGTTGCAATTACGGCCTTTCGTTTACGAACAACTGAATAAAAAAAGAGATACCAGGTGTACTCCCATTTTAATGTTTGAAACCGGTAACAACTCTTTTTTATCATACTGTCGGTTTGCTACGCTTTTGGCTAACGTAACAACTTCTGATTATCTCGTAATTTCTGTAATTCATAAAACGAATCCAGATCAGCAATGCAATCAAAGTGTTTATTTGGCCTGCTGTTTTACATGTTGAAATTTTGTGCACACTAAAAAATAATGCGCTCGTATTTGAAACTCCAAACATGGTAGGAATGCTTCGAATACTGTAATTTCAGTATAATTAACAGAAATGTAATTAACATTGTTTGTTCGTATAATTTTACTTATTTTTCCATGAAAACAAAAGGTATGTAATCGTCTTTGTATCACATTCCATGCATTTCAATTGCAACGACCGGATGATAATATTTTTTTGTAATTCTCAACAACGCCATAATTGTCAATAGCGAATTTACTATACGCAACAGTGCAGCAGTTGTTAACATAGGTGTAACACACCCGCGAGGAATCATGTGCGAGGTCCTCTTAAGATGTAAGACCTTGAGCATCAATCTGTGACGTAATAAGCTGTACATCTGAAACAGGAACTGACTTTTCACATTGATGTTCTCTGGCCCATTTTCACTTAAGAAACTTACAGAAAACATTCACCGCAGCGAAGCAACTAAGTGAAGATAACTTACGATGAACGTTTGTTATTTTGAGCAAACTGAGCGACACCCACCAGATTTCAAGAACATTTATTTCACGTATAGTCTACAGATTTAGAACTTCGTAACGACGTTTACTTCGAGTTATTTCACGTTGACAACATTTATCCCCGCTCCCCACAAGAAAAAGAATCGTACGACGGGGAGGCCCCATTCGGGGGAGTTCGGCCGCCGTATTGCAAGTCCTTAAATTTGACGCCACTTCGGCGACTTGCGAGTGAATGACTATGAAATGATGATGGACACTCAACACCCAGGCAGAGGTAGAGAAAATCCTTGACCCTGCCGTGAATCGAGCCTGGGACCCCGTGTGCGGGAAGCGAGAATGCTGCCGTAAGACCACGAGCTGCGAGCGAGGCGGTTACACAGCAAAGTAAAGGAACAGAGTGCGATCTAGTCGAACTAAATCAGGTGAGGGAATTAGATTAGGAAGTGAGACAAAGTAGTAGATGAGTTTTGCTTTTTGCGCAGCAAAATAACTGATGATGGCGGAAGTAGTCAGGATATGAAATGGAGGCTGGCAATAGCAACAGAAGCGTTTTTGTAAAAGAGGACTTTGTCTACATCTGACAAGAACTTAAGCGTTAGGGAGACTTTCCTGGAGTGTAGCCTTGCAGGAAAGTGAAACCTGGCCCATGAACAGTCCAGACGAGAAGACAATAGAAGCTTTAGAAATGTGGTACTGTAGAAGAAAGTAGAAGATTAGGTAGGTAGATCGTGTACTGATTGAGGTGGTACTGAACAGAAGTAGGGAAGAAAGAAATTTGTGGCAGAATTGGAGTGAAAGAAGGGATCGGTTGACAGGAGGCATTCTGTCTGACACATCAAGGGATCTCCAATTTACAATTGGAGACAAGAGTCGAGGGTAAAAATCGTAGAGGGGGAAAGCAAGAGATGAGTACAGTAAGCAGGTTCAGAAGGTTGTAGGTGGCAGTAGCTACTAGAACCTGAAGAGGCTTGCATGCCAGAGAGTAATATAGAGAGCTGCATCAGACCAGTCTTCGCTCTGAAACCACATCATCATCTTAAACTCTCCAGTGACATAAAACTGTTCTATCCGTATAAATGCTGTTACATTACGTAACAATGCTACTGTGTGCCGTATATACGGAAATCGCTATATGCCGTACATATGGAAATCGGCCAAGTGTCTGCGTCAGACTGCGGATAAGTACGAGATCCCACTGAAAATATTTAAAAGTCTGACAGACACTACAGAGAAGAGAGTAGGGACGAAAATTATCTGCTGAACTGTGCAGACGGAAGGCGATTCTGTTACACAAAAAAGTACCTGCAGACAAAGGATTTACTAAAATTAAAAAAGTATTTAACTTGCACAAATTGAAGTATAGTTGTTGTAAATACGATGGAGAAAATTGAGATGAAGATTAACCCCGAGTGCATCGTTGTAGAAACTTTTCATTGAAAAATGCTGAATTTTGGGCATTACTAACAGAAGTTACATAACTGAAATATCCGTGGCCGCGAGGCTTCGAAACTCTTTTAAGGGGTGAAACATAAAAAGAAGAAAGGATCGTAATAGTAGCAGTGGTGGTGATAAATAATAATATCACTAGTCTTTATACTACTCCGATTAGCAATAGGTTCTACTGTATTCCTGCATTCCTCGCTGAATACTCGTTCTTGAAAACTTGTAAGGAGGCTTTTGTTCTGTTCTGTGTAAAGACGTCCACGCACTGCCCCTCATCAATTATGTTCCGTACGGGATCGATATTTGTTGGAAGGACAGGCACGGAGCGAGGTGGCGCAGTGCTCAGCACAGCACACTGGACTCGCATTCGGGAGGCCGGCTGTTCAAAGCCTGGATTGTGTTGTATTGTATTGTATTGTATTGTATTGTATGTTAACCGGGGGCCTAGAAACGACGGAGAGGCTCCGTCCCTGCCGCAGCCACAGTGGTCCACAACCCCATAACGACTACCGCAGTCCACTTCACCCCTCCGCCGCCCCACACCGAACCCAGTGTTACTGTGCGGTTCGGCCCCCGGTGGACCCCCCCCCCCCCCACCTAGGGGACGTCTCACACCAGACGTCGGTAACCCCTATGTTTGCATGGTACAGTAATGGTGGCGTACGCGTACGTGGAGAACTTGTTTGCGCAGCAATCGCCGACATAGTGTGGCTGAGGCGGAATAGGGGGAACCAGCTCGCATTCGCCGAGGCAGATGGAAAACCGCCTAAAAACCGTCCACAGAGTGGCCGGCTTACCGGACCTCGACACAAATGTGCGGGGCGAATTCGTGCCGGGGACCAGGCGCTCCTTCCCAATCCGGAAGCCCGTGCGGCAGACCGCACGGCTAACCGGGCGGGCACCGGGCGGGCTCTGCCTGGATGGTTCCTTTGAAGCGGCACGGCCGACCTCCTTTCCCATCCTTGACACAATCCGAGCTTGTGCTCCATCTCTAATGACCTCGTTGTCGACGAGACGTTAAACACTAATCTCCTCCTCCTCGTCGAACGACAGTTGATTTTGGTCGATATCATCGAAATTCAATGTTTACATGATTACTGTGCAGTTCACACTTGACAACGTGGCGGACGGCTCTTCTCTAGTGTTCTGTCCTCAGTGTGGGAAAACACTTAAATATTCCTGTACGAGCTGTCATTCGTCTTATTTTATTAATGTGACCATTTCTCACTATGTAGGCTCACGACAACAAAATATTTTCACGTTCATAGGATAAAGTTGGTGATTCAAATTTGGTGAAGAGATACCGCCGCAACGAAAAACGCCTTTGTTTTAATGATGGTCAGCTCAAATCTCTTACCTTATTCGCGATACTCTGTCCCCTGTTTCGCGCTTATACAGAACGAGCTGGCCTTCTTTGAACTTCTTCGATGTCCTTCGTCAGATCTGTCTGGTAAATACTCCACACTGCACAGCAATACCCTAACACAGGGCGGACTGGCGTACTATAGGCAGTCTCTTTTAGTTCGTGGATACTGAGGCGCCCTTCCACCACAACAGCCACTACCTGGTGCGTGTGTTATGTAGCCGTGATATTCTGAACTCGTTTACCCGATAACACATTTAGCATTTGAACTGCTGTGCAAAACTTAAGGTGGAAAGTGATTTTCGGATGACGTCTCGTTGTGAACTAAAGTAGCTCGATGAAACTAGACTCATACATATAAAGAACTACTAAAATACAATAGAGAAGGTACCTGAAAGAAATATGCAGTGAGAGAAACAGAAATGGCACTTTTATTCAAAGACGATAATTACAGTGAAGTCACCGAGATTTATGATGGTTCCCTCGACATCAGAAAACGCAGGATACGATTTTAACAGTGTGTGTGTGTGTGTGTGTGTGTGTGTGTGTGTGTGTGTGTGTGTGTGTGTGTGTCAGTGCGTGCTGCGCACAGTGGTCCCAGGCTGCTCAGGAGCTCACGTGGTAGGGCGGCTGACAGCTGCTGTATGGTCGTCCTGCAACACGTGTTCCCAACGCATCTCACACGTGCTCCGTGGGAGGAAACGGGCACGCCATTACATTCGCTGACTGTGCTGCTCCACCTGCGGTGTTCGATGCGATCGCGCTTTGTCGTCCATAAAAAGTAAGACCAGGGCCGACTGCACCCCGGCACGGGAGAGGAGTGCAGTTCACAATGCGGTTGACCGGTGAGTGTACCGTGCTGGAGGATTCAGAGGTCAGCATTATGCATGCCCACGGTTTAACACCCGGACCACCACAACATTCATGTTCCCTAGTGGTACTGTGTGCCAGCGGTTCCCAACAGGTGGTCCGCGGACCCCCAGGGGTCTGCGAGCTATGCCAGAGGGGTCCGCAAGATGCTATTAGAATTAAAAATATATTAAATATATTTCTTATGGTAAGAGATTTTTTGTTTTGGCCGCTTCCTGCATGAGCAGAGCTTTAGCGAACGCAAACTTCTGCGTGTAGCGCCTTCCTAGAGCCAACTGACGCTAGCACACTCTAGTGCAAAACTAGAATTAGATAGAGGCAAATAGTTCTGCTGTATGCCGTTAGACTACGCGCGCTGCCTCTTTGCAGCTGACAACCGACAGTCACTTTACACAGAAACTCGCATTTCAGACGACAATCGGCCATTGTTAACTTATTTCCAGTTCTTTCAAAGACCGTATTGTTTACGTATTCAATATTCTGTATTAAAACAGTAGTGTTTTTAAATCGTTGTTTTTTGGGGAAGCTACAGTTCGCGCAGTTAAAAATGGACCGTTGGTTAAAAAGTGGTTCGTTAAAAAGAGAAAGGCCTACAGATGAAGAGGAAGATAAAGCATTTGTTATAGTAAACACCCAGATTTGAAGACAAAGATTTTGAGCAATAATCAAAAATTTATTAATAACAATGATGGCTAAATTGAAAAAGTTTTAAGCTCAATATTTTTTCAGTAATGAATACGTCAATGTTTTTTCTAAGTACCAAAAATAGAAAACTCTTGATTTGGCTTTTTTAGGTACTTGATACTGTGATGTGACAAGGTACCAATGATGCTCGATGAGAGGGTCCTCGAGAAAATTTTGTTGGGAACCCCTGCTATATGCATTACGCGCTCGCACCGCTCGCCATATGACGACACGTCCCGAGTCATTACTCGGACTCAGTGTTGCGCGACCCCGCTCTTTGTCGACTCAGTGGCTGTGCTCTTGCCAGCATGAGAAGTTGTGTCAGCGGAACACGACGTACTGTGCTCTTGGTCCCAACAGGCCACTCCCATGCAGTCCGCCACGACCAGTGGAGCGCCAGGTGCGCGCCTCTCAGTCCTGTTAAATGTGGTTGCAACGTGGGCCCCTGATTGACGTTGGTCCCTCCTCGCCTACTGCAGACTGCAGTGGCCACCAGCTGCAGTGCCCGTGGGTTCGGAAGGGCTCCCCACGCACGAGAGACAGTGCTCTTAGGAATACCGATTTTCTGGCCTACACTCGCCACACTTCGTTTTTCCAGTTTCCCGACGATTCTTCAACAAAGTGTTGTCTCCGGGCTGTGTTGCGATCAAGACCACGACGACAGATGCCACAACTGTTCGCCAGCCTCATTCCTTCATATGCCTCGTGTTGTGGGGCCAACACCGTTTCGACAACTATCAGATTGACTTCACGCCGTATGGCGTCCGGATTTCGGTGCGCAGCTGGCAGACCTCTGGCAAAATACTCCCGCACTTGCCCCGCTTTTCACCGAGTTGTTAATATATCGTGTTACTTTGTCCAGCTCGTCCTTCACTTTTACGGAGCAGTTTAGCATCTTTGTCAGTGACAAACGATACTAAAGAGATAACCCGTGAGCTGCCGGCAGTTGTTCCCACTACGTCGTGTGCCGTGCTGTGGTGTGGTGTGGTGTGGTGTGGTGTGGTCTTACGTCAGTGGGTGCTGAGATAAACCGCTGTGCTGCGGCAGCCGACAGACAGGTGTCGTGTTGTATGCGGCGCAGCCAGCCCGGAGAAACCCTAGCCCTGCTCTGCCACTGCGCTGTACGGCTTCCACGAGATTGCTGACGCAGCGGAACGACCCCGCAAGGCTTTGCTCCAGTTACTCAACGCGTGCAGCACGCTGCGTACAACCGTACGGGTAGGCAGCTGCGCTAGCCTGCCCTCTGTTGACCGGTTTCACTTTGTGCTGCATCACCATTCTTGGCTATTCTTGTGGTCTTCAGTCCGAAGACTGGTTTGATGCAGCTCTCCACGCTGCTCTATCCTGTGCATGCCTATTCGTCTCTGAGTAACTACAAGAGCCTACAGCCTTCTGAACCTACTTAGTCTATTCATCTCTTTGTATCCCTCTACGATTTTTACCCTCTAAGCTTCCCTCCAATCCTAAATTCGTGATAACTTGATGCCTTAGACAGTGTCCTACCATCCGATCCCTTCTTCTAATCAAGTTGTGCCACAAATTTCTCTTCTCCCCAGTTCTATTCACTACGTCCTCATTAGTTACGCGATCTTTCCATCTAATCGCCAGCATTATTCTGTAGCACAGCATTTCAGAATCTTCCATCCTCTTTTTGTCTAAACTGTTTATCGTCCTCGTTTCACTTCAATACATGGCTACACTCCAGACAAATACCTTCAGAAAAGTGTTCCTAACACTTAAATTTATATTTTACATTAACAAATTTCTCGTTCTCAGAAACGATTTTCTTGTAATAGCTAGTCTACACTTTATATCCTCTCTACTACAGTTATTTCGCTGCCGAAGCAGTAAAACACGTCTACTACTTTAAATGCATCGTTTCCTAACCTGATTCCCTCAGCACCACCTGATTTCATTCGACTACATTCCACTGTCCGTATTTTGCTTTTGTACATGTTAACCTTAAATCTTCCTTTCAAGATACTGTCCATGTCGTTAAATTCCTGTTCGTAGTTCTTTGTTGTCTCTGACAGAATTACAGTCTCAACGGGAACTTTAAATTTATTATTTTTTTCCGTGGACTGTAATCCCTACTCCAAATTTTTCGTTGTTTTCGTTTACTGCTCACCCAACATACAGATTGTATACTGTGGGGATAGAATTCTGTGTCATTTCCGGCCGCTGTGGCCGAGCGGTTCTAGGAGCTTCAGTCTGGAACCGCGCGACCGCTACGGTCGCAGGTTCGAATCCTGCCTCGGGCATGGATGTGTGTGATGTCCTTAGGTTGAAGTAGTTCCAAGTTCTAGGGGACTGATGATCTCAGAAGTTAAGTCCCATCGTGGTTAGAGCTATTTGAACCATCAACTGTCTGGTCAAAGGTATCCGGACCGTTATCAGTGGACATCAGTATGGAATGTCTCCGCCCTTTGCCACTACGACGGCGTGATCACTGCTGGGTACTTTCAGTGAGGTGCCCTAATGTCTATAGAGGAATGACAGCCCATTCTTCCTCAGGAGGTACTCATACTGCATACTTGGGGCTCGAGGGAAGTCGACGTTCTGATTCTTCCCAGAGGTGTTGCATACACGTTGCCACTGTGGAGAGGTCATTCCGTTTAAGGAATGTTACTCTCCTCAGACCATAGCGTCAGTGGTGCGTTTCATGACAGTGTGCGTTGTCATCGTGATACATATAATCATTGTCTCCAAACCATTTCTCCACTGTATACATTTTAGAATACTGTAAAATGTATTCACATCCTTTCTCATTTTGCTACATCTTAAGCGCAATAAGGGGGCTACATCCTAACGACAAAAACACCCCCATAATGGAACCGCACCTCCTGCACAGTTCACTGTTGGCTTTACACATGATTGCAGAAGACATCCAGTCATTCGCGAAACCCAAAACACTGCATTGGATCGCTACAGGGTAGAGCGTGATCCATCGCTCCAGAGCACTCGCTTCCAGTCATCCACAGTCTTTACGCCACCTCCGGCCTACGTCGGCACTGAGTACAGAACTGTGTCGCTCTTGAATGTCTGCTCGACCCACGCACCCCACTCTGTATACCTGAACGTCCCCTATCAGGCTGCACGTAGCACTACGGAGCTCCCGAGGCATTCGTTCCACTTATTCAGCGCCATTTTCAGCGTTCCGTGGCTCGGTCTGTGAAAATGGCAACAGTCACAGGATCGCTTCGTTGTCCGCCTGATAAGTTCTCAGGAACGGGTAGACGTATGAAATTCAGATTTATGTCACATACTAATGTGTGTGGTCCCTTGGACATGTAAAACTTTTAAGGTTTTACGTCACGAAATTTGATACTCCAAAACTCGCGCATAAAATGTTATAGGGTGCTTCCTGAAATTTGGCAAAAAGGAAGGTTTCACAGTGCAAGTAGCGTAAAAAATACGGAAGTTTTTAAAATGAAATTGTATGATATAAAAGTTGTTTCGCCATTCGAACAAGCACTGCATTCATCATCTGTGAAAAGCATAGGAGACGAACATTACTGCATGCAAACTTGAAATGTAAGTTCTGGGCCGGCCAGACTGGCCGTGCGGTTCTAGGCGCTACAGTCTGGAGCCGAGCGACAGCTACGGTCGCAGGTTCGGATCCTGCCTCGGGCATGGATGTGTGTGATGTCCTTAGGTTAGTTAGGTTTAATTAATTCTAAGTTCTAGGCGACTCATGACCTCAGAAGTTAAGGCGCATAGCGCTCAGAGCCATTTGAACCATTTTTTTTGTAAGTTCTGTTCATGTTTTAGTACCTAAATGAAAAATGTTTTTTCAATATTCTGTCTGTACCTATACAAACTGAAGTTTCCTGCTCACTTCTTCTTGTATCTCCGCACTACTCTGAGGAACCACTGCAGAGATTTTTACACAGTCTTGGAATTGCTGGAGGAATATCGTGCCAGTATCGATGTCGATAACTGGAAAAACTGCTCGAGATTTTCGCTTCCCAGAATGGATGAACTGTCCGTATACGTAATTAAGTTAGTACGAAACCCTGAGTGTGGGAGTTCTGCTCTACTCGCACTTGGCCTTCTTTTATTATTATTATTATTATTATTATTGTTATTATTATTATAAAAAAACCACAGACAGCAAACTCGACGGTTTCTGTCCATCTGCACATTTTCGAGTTTCGAGAACATACGTTCACCGAGGAGTCAAGCAGTATATTCCTCCCTCCTACGTATATCTCGCGAAGGGACCATGAGGATAAAATCAGAGAGATTAGAGACCACACAGAAGTATACCGACAATCTTTCTTTCCACGAACAATACGAGACTGGAATAGAAGGGAGAACCGATAGAGGTACTCAAGGTACCATCCGCCACACACCGGCAGGTGGCTTGCAGAGTATGGCTGTAGATGTAGATGTCTGTCTGCCTGGTCACGGTTTCGCTGTGGTCGTTCCTTCCCGCTTCCACTTCAGCCACATCACCAGCAGTCGAGTTGGTCGATTTTAGAAATGTTGAAATGTCCCCAGCGTCTGTATCACTGTAGCGACATCCAGTGACTGGTACACGTCGGAAGTCGCTGAGCTCTCCTGCTGTCACTGCGCCTCTGCTGACAACACCCGTACTGCCCGCCTCCTTTTATATTGGCGGATCCGCCTGCCGCGACATCTAGTGGTCAGTTTCGTCTTTCGTAGAGATGTCGGGACGCTTGTGATCACACAGTCTATAGTATAAATAAAACAGTATTGTATTCTTTGCGTGTCTCCCAGAGGGAGACACTGGTGGCTCATTAGTGTAGTGCCGGGCTGCTGCCGCTGCTGCTTCTGCGACGTTAAAAATAGAGCGAGTGGCGGCAGAGGTGCTGAGGCGGCGGCGCCAGCCACCAACACACAGTGCTGCTGGAGGTGGAGGAGAGAGAGGGGCCTCCTTCATTAGTGGCGGCCTTACTAGCAGATCCTGCTGCTGCTGCTGCCGTGGTCAGCACGGGGACGCGACGCAGCGGAACGTGACGGGATCCTGCAGTGTCCGACCCGACCCAAGGGGCACTGCGCCGCCAAGCTCAGCTTGCCAGCCTGCCTCCACAAGCTCTCCCACATAGGTAGTCCGAGGCCTACGCGACGGTGTTATAACAGGTCGCGGCGCCGTTTCCTGCTGGAAACTTCTACATCTACATGGATACTCGACAAATCACATTTAAGTGCCTGGCAGAGGGTTCATCCAACCACCTTTCACAATTCTCTAGTATTGCAATCTCGTATAGCGCGCGGAAACAACGAACACCTATATCTTTCCGTACGAGCTCTGATTTCCCTTATTTTATCGTGGTGATCGTTCCGCCCTATGTAGGTCGGTGTCATCAAAATATTTTCCCATTCGTAGGAGAAAGTTGGTGATTGGAATTTCGTGAGAAGATTCCGTCGCAACGAAAAATGCCTTTCTTTCAACGATTTCCAGCCCACATCCTGTATCATTTCTGTGACACTCTCTCCCACATTTCGCGATAATACAAAACATGCTGCCTTTCTTTGAACTTTTTCGATGTGCTCAGTCAGTCCTATCTGGTAAGGATCCCACACCGCGCAGCAGTATTCTAAAAGAGCACGGACAAGCGTAGCGTAGGCAGTCTCCTTAGTAGGTCTGTTACATTTTCTAAGTATCCTGCCAATAAAACGCAGCCTTCGGTTAGCCCTCCCCACAACATGTTCTATGTCTTCTTTCCAATTTAAGTTGTTTGTAATTCCTAGGTATTTAGTTGAATTTTCGGCTTTTAGATTCGACTGATTTATAGTTTAACGACCGAGCGAGGTGGCGCAGTGGGTAGCACACTGGACTCGCATTCGGGAGGACGACGGTTCAAACCCGTCTCCGGCCATCCTGATTTAGGTTTTCCGTGATTTCCCTCCATCGCTTCAGGCAAATGCTGGGATGGTTCCTTTGAAAGGGCACGGCCGACTTCCTTTCCCATCCTGATCTCGCTGTTTAACCCCTCCCCCAAACCAACTGAAGAAACAACCAAACAACCAACTAGTTTTTTCTACGTATATATGGTCCGAGTTTTATGCAGCTGCCGTACCAGGCAGTCCTACGTCTTGAGAAAGTTATTCTCTTCCCTAGCTTTTGCACACAAGTTTTACCGGAAGGTGCTCATGCAAATCGAAGTTATAACATGAGCAGGAAATCGTAATATAATGCGTTTCTGAATTTTTGACATTTTTATATTTTAGCATTCCTCAGTAGCAACGGCGATTTATACATTTCGACGCACGCTAACATGAAAAATCTTCCTTTCTGTGTTGAACTCATTGTAGTAGATAAATACATTAGCGCCTGCCGGCGTGGCCGTGCGTTTCTAGCCGATTCAGACTGGAACCGCGTGACCGCTACGGTCGCAGGTTCGAATCCTGCCTCGGGCATGGATGTGTGTGATGTCCTTAGGTTAGTTAGGTTTAAGTAGTTCTAAGTTCTAGGGGACTGATGACCTCAGATGTCAAGTCCCATAGTGCTCAGAGACATTTGAACCATTTGAAACACATTAGCGAACACGAAGCAGCCCACAGACGTGAGCGACTGGCGAGCGCAACGTATCTCAAAACTTACTCACTTTCTGATCATTAATTCGACAAAATCTCAACCTAAGCCACAAACATCCAGCATTACTGCACATGGGGGAATACTGAGCATTAATGTAGACGCTATAGCGGGCGCTTTAGCGACCAGTACGAGGTAGGTGGAGAAGAGTGCGGCACTGCGGCACGTCGTACGTGATCTCGCGCGGTCGCATATCTCAGCGCAGTCCGCCCTTACATCGCGAGCACAGTAGCGCTCAATACGTCATAATGGGGCGGAGCGCCGTCTAGCAGGCGGCTGCGTATCGACACGACGAGAACAAACAACGTGACAGGTAGCCTGGCCTACACAATGTGCCCGCTTCCCGGCGTATTAGCGCCCAGGCCATTGTCGCGCAACGGGGCGTTTGTTTGCTGCCCGCTGATCGCTGCAGTAGGTGGCTACTGGTGCTGCGTGCGGCGGGGGACGAGTTCATCACACACACACACACACACACACACACACACACGGCGTCGGCTGGGGTGGAGTGGGTCGGAGCTCGTAACAAGAGGCGCAGCATTTCATTTATCGCGTTGCCGGGGTCTGCCTCTCTCTCTCCGGAGTTTCCGGGGACGGCAGAGCGCGGCGAGATAAATTTTGTACGTACGCCCGCCGCGGCGGATAACACGATTCCTCAATTGGGCCCTCGTTCTCGCGAGCAAAGGGGAGCGGAAGGGGCGTAGCGTAGCCGGCGTGGGGGGGAGGGGATAAGGAGACACGCTCCGCGCGTTTTCCTACCAGGCGGAAAGCCGCCGCTGCTCAATTTTCCAAAGGAATTTCCACGGCGAGCGCGAGAGTCGCTGCACGTGCCCTGCGCGTCGCGCTGCCAGAAGCCGGCTGTGCTGCGTGCGCCACCTCTCGCTCCTTAGGTTGCCCGTGGGTGTGCAGATCGGACTGACGCTCGAACCTATCACGTCAGGTCATATAAAACGACGACACATTACCCCCTTGAAGCTAACAGGCTACTTGAAAAATCACCTTCAGCGCACATCGGAAAACGTTACTTGAGAAGTTCGTGAATTCGTCAGGTAGCTCAATGATAAGAGTTTCATCTGGTAAAACAACAGACTTATTTATTCGAGCATTGCGTAAAAATTACTCAGGACATAAAAACGTCGAGGTTATAAAGCAACCTTTACAACGTATTTTCATAACTAAAATAGAGCAATGATAAGAGAAAATGAATGTGTCTTAGGGTCGCCACCGGCGCGATGCTGCGCAGTTACAGTTCAGCTGGTGCCCACACACATATAGGTCACAAATCATGACAAAAAAAAGGTATGCACTCGAATAGAGCATACAACAGAGAATAAAGGAAGAATCAGAAAGGAAATCACTACCTGGGTGAGCTCCAATGAGTTAACTCGCAAAAATTTGCATCAGTCCCCTAGAACTTAGAACTACTTAAACCTAACTAACCTAACGACATCACACACATCCATGCCCGAGGCAGGACTCGAACCTGCGACCGTAGCGGTCGCCCGGCTCCACACTGTAGCGCCTAAAGCCTCTCAGCCACTCCTGCCAGCGCGGCCCTTCTCGAATTTCTGTCCTGTGCCAACCTCTTCGCCTCAGAGCAGCACTTGTAACTAACATCCTCAGTTATTGCTGGATCTATTCCACCCTCTCTCTTCCTCTACAGTTCTCCCCTCTACCACTCCCTCTAGTACCATGGAAGTCATTCGCTATTGTCTGAACACATGTCCTACCGTTACGTCCCTTCTTCTTGTCAGTGTTTCTCATATATATTCCTCTCCTCTCCGACTCTGGGCAGAACCACCTCATTCCTTACTTGATTAGTCCAGACATTCGTCTGTAGCACCACATCTCAAATGCTTCGATTCTCTTCAGTTCCGGTTTTACCACAGTCCATGTCTCACTGCCATACAGTTCTGTGCTGCAAACGTACATTCTGAGAAATTTCTTCATCAAATTATGGGCTATGTTTGATACTAGTAACTTATTTTGGCGAGGGATGCCCTTTTTGCCATTGCTAGTCAGCTTTTGACGTCCTCCTTGATCCGTCCGTCATTGGTTATTTCGCTGCTTAGGTAACAGAATTCCTTAATTTCACCTATTTCGTGACTGTTAATCCTAATGTTAAGTTTCTTGCTGCTCTTATTTCTGCTACTTCTCATTATATTTGTCTTTCTTCGATTTGCTCTCAATCCATATTCTGTATTCGTTAGACTAATGATTCAATTCAACAAATGCTGTTGTTGTGTCCCAATTTCAATAAAGATCGGAATGTCATCAGTGAATCTTATCATTGACATTCTTCCACTTTGATTTTTAATTCCATTCATGAACCTTTCTCTTATTTCCGGTATTACTTCTTCGATGTATAGATTGAACACTAGGGGCGAGAGACCACTTTCCTGTCTTATATCCTTTTTAAACCGAGCACTTCGTTCTTGGTCTTCCTCTCTTATCGTTCCCTCTCGGCTGTTGTACACATCGTATATTACACGCCTTTTGCTGTAGATTACCCCCAAGTTCCTCAGAATTTCGACCCCCTTGCACCATTTGACATTGTCGAACTCTTTTTCCATGTCGATAAATCCTACGAACGTATCTCTCTTTTTCTTCATTCGTGCTTCCAGTATCAACCGCAACGTAGGAACTGCTTCTCTGGTACCTTTACTTTTACTGAAGCCAACTGATCTTCATCTAACACATTCTCAGTTTTCTTTTCCATTCTTCTCTATATATTATTCTTGTCAGCAACTTGGATGCATGAGCCATTAAGATGATAGTGCTATAATGCTCGCATTTGTCAGCCCTTGCTATCTAATATTCTGAATAAAAATAAACGCCTAACCCGGGGCGAGGTCCCAGTTTCAGGGTGCCTGTCGAACGGCTCCCAGAAACAACAAAATATGTCCTGTCTCCTCAATAAGAAGTATGATCTTATGTTAAAGGTGTCACACAATAAGACATCTATTAGTTTTGACCTTTTTTTGCCTGCACTTAATCCCCTTACCAAATTTCTCCTTAGCTTACTGCGTGTTCAATAAACACATCAAATACGAGTCACATTTCATAAATAATGCACAGGTTGGTACTACGCAACATCAATGAAAATTACGTCAGATGTAGGTGGTAGCTTGAGGAAGAAGCATGTGTTTTCGTTTTTTCGGTGTGTCCTCTAACACAAAATTGGCGAGAGGTAGAAATGGACGCTGCAGAGGGTCTCGGGTACTGTGACTGTTGAAGACCAGAGGTCGTGCGCCAAGAGCGAAACTTTACTCGGCAAAAATCTGACAGAAATCCACTGTGCGTTAAGTTTACGGTGAGTCTGCTGTGGACCGTAGTACACTTTCGTGTTATGTGAATCGTTTTCGTGATGGTATAGACGATAATCCAAAACTCGGGAGGCCAAAAACGTCACCAGATGAACGAAGTGTGAAACTTCCGGCAGGTGCTCTCGAAGAACATCGCAGTACGACTTGTGAGGAAGTCTCTCAAGTCACGGGAGTTCCCCCAACATAAGTACTCCGTATTCTAACAGATGATTTGAACAAGAGAAAAATTTGTGCAAGATGAGTCCCACACTGTTTGAGTGCTGAAGAGAAGCAGAAACGCGTGGACATTGCAACCTCGCTGAGAGAATTGTTCGACCGTGAAGGTCAAGGATTCTTGTGTCGAATTGTCGCTGTTGACGATGAAACGCGTATTAGAGACTTTGAAATCACAGTTCAAAGAGTAGAACGTTTCAGATTCTCCACGCTCAAAAATGTTTCAACGCGCTCAATCAAAGCTCAAGGCAATGATGATTTTTGCTTATGATTACCAAGGAACCATGATCACAGATAAAGAGTCACATGCGGGGCAAGCGCCACAGCAGTGTGTTATCGTAACGTCATACAAAACCTGCGCACAAAACTCGACCCCAGTTCCTCGAGGCTGGGCCGCTCATTGTCCACGACAGTGCTCGCCCGCATATCGGCGATAGTGCAGCGCACAAACTGCGCGAATGCGGATGGGAAGTGTTGCCGCAGCCTGGACTTGACTCCACCAGACTTTGACTTGTTCCCGAAGTTGGAAAAAAAGAAAAACCTATCCGTGGACGAGGTTATCTTATCTGGAAGAGCCTTCTACCACCGTGACGCGAGCCATTCGAAAGATGAACACAAGTGGTGTCGTGGATGGAATAATAAAGCTACGGAGACGTTGGGATTCACTTAGGGGGACTGTACTGTCGATCTGTAAGATATATTGAAAAAAATAAAAGTGCAACAAAAAGTTGGTGTGCTTTGTTTACGAATAAACCCTCGTATTATCGAGAATAGGCTACAGCCCTGTCTCACCTCCTCCTTAACTACTGCTTCGCTTTCATGTTCTTCAACTCTTACATCTGAGTCTGGTTTCTATACAAACTGTGCATAACTTCTCACTCGCTGTATTGTACCTCTGATATAGCGTGTTGCGAGGGTTCGTTTATATTTTAAGTTACCTCGTTGTGATCTTCGGCTCGGAGTAGTCTGCGAACCCCCGACTTGTTAAATATACTTCTTATCTGTAGCTAAACTTAATTTTTACTAGAAGGGACAGGCAACTCCGTTTTTTTGTGGCCTCTATTGGGGCTGTAAATGCAACACATATTTGACGATAAGCACCTTGGTACAGGAGACCTTATGGGTAATGAATAAAAAACGTTTTTTCAGTAGATACATGAACTAGTGTCCAAAATTAAAGCAACAAACAGGTGAAACCTCTTCGAGGAGTGCTACTTCTGCAAGGTTCGCAGGAGAGTTTCTGTGAAGTTTGGAAAGTGGGAGACGAGGTACTGGCTGTGAGGGCGGGTCGTGAGTCGTGCTTGGGTAGCTCAGTTGGTAGAGCACTTGCCCGCGGAAGGAAAAGGTCCCGAGTTCGAGTCTCGGTCCGGCACACAGTTTTAATCTGCCAAGAAGTTTCGTATCAGCGCACACTCCGCTGCAGAGTGAAAATCTCATTCTGGCAACAAACAGTTATTTCTTCGTCCTGTGTTTAATTCACAATATTATCATACAAACTGCAACAGATGTCCGTACGATCGTGTCCTGCACGAAAAATGGCATTCTGGTCAACGGAAAACCACGCCAACGATGACGTCAGGGCACCTGTCAAACGGGGTAGTGTTTGCCGCTTGGCCCCACATCCACAGTCGCTGTGTTCACAGTCACAGGCGTGCAGTATGGCACAGACAAGACGCCTACCAGGGCCATGGGAGGAGTGGAAGCAGGATAGTCGGAAAGTGATGTGGCCGGATGGTTTAGTATGAGTCGTTCTGTTGTTTATCGAAAATGGCGACAGTTTATAGAGACCGAAAGTGTACCCCGAAGACCGGGGCGGGGCAGACCACGTGTGACATCAGAAAGAGAGGCCCGTTATTTGGCTGTAAGGGCACTGCCGTTCCGCCTTACTGCTGCACGGCAACTGGCATCTGACGTCGCAGCATCCACTGGACGTCTTGTGTCGGGGCAAACGGTGTACAGAAGGCTCCGGCAGAGTTGCCTTTTACTGTCGGAAACCGGCTGCATGTCTGACGTGTCTGCACAGAGGGGAACGTCTAGAGTCGTGTAGTCAGCGTGCCACCTGGACGGTCGAACAGTGGACCAATGTTCTTCTCGACGGATTCGCGTCTGGACGGAACTCGATTACGGGACCCAAAGAGAGAGATCGATATGCAGAGGCTGTCTAGTGGTGTGGACGGGGAGTATGTTGACCATTCGAATACCTATTCATGAAATTGTACGGGTCAATCAGCAAGGTTTAACTGCCATGAGGTATCGTGACGAGATCTTGGAACATCATGTGCAGTTGCTGCGAGGTGCTGTGAGCGCAGGCTTCTTATTGATGGACTGCAATGCTTGGCGTCATAGAGCAGGGGTGCTTGATCTTTACTTGGAAATGGAAAGTAATGCACGCATGGCGTGGCCTGCTCGCGCTCCCGATTAGAATCCCATAGAGTATGTCTGGGATGCAGTAAGGAGACGGGATGCTTCACGTCAACATCCACGACTACTCTCCAAGACTTGCGAGCTGCTCTGCAAGAAGAATGGACGTTATTGCCTCAACTTGAGACTGATGACATCATTCGGGACATGCTCCTTCGTCGCCAGACCTGTATTCCTGCTGGTGGCGGCCAGACCCCACACTGAGCACATTAACCAATTGTACGAATGTGTGTGCTTATCCGTTAACTTGGAGAAAACGAAGAACATTTTTGTCTACCGTTATGGACGCTGCAGTTGTTTACGTTCTCTATTGTTTACATTGTATCTACATTACTATCAGCTGTTTAGATTGTTTTGTGGCAAAATAAGCGCAACCTTGCAAAATTTCGGTTTGTTGCTTTAATTTAGGACAGCAGTGCACAGACGAGGGAGGTTTGAAAAGTTCTCGGACCGGAATAGAAAAAAAGTAGTTACATCACTGAAACTCTATTTATTTTTCAATATAGTCTCCTCATAGTATAATGCACTTGGTCCAACGATGTTCCAATGCCTTGATACCACTCGAAAATCAGTTTCCTCCAGGTCTGCAAAATAGCTGTCAACTCCGGCTATCAATTCTTCGTTTGAAGTGAATCTTCGTCCAACAAGAAACATTTTCAGTTTTGGGAAGAGGTGGAAGTCTGACGGAGCCATATCAGGTGAATAACGCGGGTGTGACAACAATTCATACCTTAGTTCGTGTAATTTTGCCATGGCGACGCCACATGTGTGCGGGCGCGCATTGTCAAGAGTCGCGGCACCCATTTTACAGATAATTTTTTCATTTCTAAGTTCTTCAGTTAAAATGTGATACATCATTTTAGATGAGATCTGGCAAGCGTGAGCAATTTCACGCACTTTCAATCGGCGATCCTCCGTGACCATTTTGTGCACTTTTGCAATGATTTCTGCAGTAGTGACACATCTTGGCCGACCACTACGTGGATCATCATCTAAGCTCTTTCGACCAAATTTAAATTCATTTGTCCACTTTGAAACAGTTGAATATGAAAGAGCATAGTCCTCCAGTGTATTCTGGAAATCGGCACGAATGTGCATTGCTTTGATACCTTTCTTTACGAAGTACTTAATCACTGCTCGAATCTCGATTTTTTCCATCTTCGCAAATCACTACCCGGGAACAACAACAGAACCACGTCACCGCCACAGCTCTTTTCCAGAAGCAATGATGTGGTACAGGTTTACAAGCAACAGTCCAATGAATATGACGTGAACAACTCGTTACGCTAGCGCTGACCTCTCGTGGTGATTCCGAGAACTTTTCAAACCAGCCTCGTATTGTACGCTATTGATATAAACTTCTGCTCATTGGTATTCCTTGACAGCGTGGTTGACACATAAGTTTCTTTGCCAGCTTTGATTACTTTGCCCATCAAGACTCCAAGTACTTCTTCAACTCTCCTGGAACAGCAAGGAGATTGGGAAAATAATAAAATACGCAAAAGAGGACTTGTGCCCTAATAAATCTTATTATATAATAATTGAAACTTTATATCCTGGATAGCAAAAAAAAAAAAAATGCATACAATTCTACTAATAGATCTTGTTCATTCATATTCAAAATTAGTACAGGATTTCACACGCACTCAAGGAAATTATTTATTTCCAAACTTTGGCCACCAAATATCTGGAAAATCTCGTACCCGCACAGTGTGCAGTCGTCCCGTTTTCTCGAGACAGTAACGTTTTTTCCAAAATGGCCAGCCGTTCCGAAAGTTTTTTTTAGCGGAGCTCAAAAGTCACGCTTCCTTGTGATTCCGCTTGGCTAAAGTATTTACCGCTACGAGATGTTTGATTTGCTACCTACTGCGCGTTGTGGGAGGAAATACGCTAGGGACCTCGACTTGTACCAGTTGCTCTAGAAGCTTTGTTAATTTATTGTTAATGTTTTGCACTTTTGCCGGCCGTGTGGCCAAGCGGTTCTAAGCGCTACAGTCTGGAACTGTGCGACTGCTACGGTCGCAGGTTCGAACCCTGCCTGGGGCATGGATGTGTGTGATGTCCTTAGGTTTGTTAGGCGTAAGTAGTTCTAAGTTGTAGGGGACTGATGACCTCACATGTTGAGTCCCATAGTGCTCAGAGACATTTGAACCAATTTTTGACAGGACAGTGCCGCTACTCATTACGCTAAAGCAACGTCACATCTCCTGTATCTAATCATATTGTGTTACCCCTCGCTGAAAACCTTAATCGTACATATGTTACTGATTGAAATTTAATTATAAGAAGTTGTACCAAGAACAATGCGTTTTGGGTGGATCTTCAGCGTGTCGCTGCCTTCAAATAGCATACTCTCACACTACGCAAGTTACAATAATTCTTTTGCCACGAATATGATATTTCTCATTATTTTATTGGAACGAATCACACGCGTAACAACGTATTCTCCAGTGATTTTGAATTTGGTGGTGCTCAGAAACGGCATATATACACATAGGCTTGAAATGGATGGCAGTATGGCGCCATACAACTCTGTACTGAAGGGAGACGGCGTGCGTGTGACGTAGGTGGCGTTGTGCCATCTCATTGGTCAACGCTCAGACGCACGCACAGAATATCTGACGTGCCAGATATTGCTCTGCACGTTCGGAAAGACTCCCGATCGTGCTATTCCACGCTATGACGTCAGAAACTCGGCACGCTCAACGCCTGGATGCACGGTCCGTGTGCCGACGGCTTTAGTGTCAGTGTAGTGCTGCGAGTTGCGAAGTATTTGGTGGTGTTTCTTTAGCTGTAGTAGGTGTGAGGAGTGCACCGGCAGAGACACCCGCCGTGGGCAGCATGTGGTAGCAGGTGGTGGCAGCGCCCAGACGTGGTGGGATTCCTGCGCGGTCGTCGCCTCCGCCTCCGCCTCCCCCGCCCCCCGTCAGTCGCGCTCCAGTGGCCCCCTGGTTTTTGCCCGCGGTAAACACTGCCCGACCACGGGCTGCGTGGCTGCGGCCGTGGCCGTGGCGTGCTGATCAATAGGCGCGCCGGCACGCCCGTGACTGGCAGCTGGCCTCCACAGTACACACACACCTGCTGGCCGCCGCCGCCTCACCGCCACCCCTGCCCCTCCCCCGCTCACCAGGCACGGGCCGCTCCAGTCCTACCACGTCATCTCACCTCCTGTGACGGCCGCACAGCCCACTTGGGCGTACTCACGGACGTGTCAGTAGCCGCGCACTACTGCATCTCTAGTGGGTGGACAACAACGTGACAAAGTAGGAAAACAGCTGGCATTCAAAGTATTGCCCTGGTCCATAAGTCCGTAGCGTCTTTCAAAAAAGTTGAACAACCACAACAAATACACTCATACACTTCAGTCATCAATAATATATTCTCTTGACTATTTAGAATAGGCTGCCAACGCTGCGATAACTGTAGAAATCACGTGGTTTTCAGACGCGAGCACATTTTCACCTGGAAAGGTGCTTCGTTGAAGGTCGTTCGAGAGAGAGCGGGAAAGGTGAATATCTCAGAGCACAAGATCAGGTGAATAAGGTCGTTGCGGAATGACTTCTCAACTTAACTCGTGTCAGTCGCAACCTTTGTTAGTCTAGCAGACTCGAGAGGGGGGGGGGGGAGTGGGGGGGAGTGGCATCACTTCACGTGGAGTGGCCTCACTTCGCGCAGTCTTCCCGCTCGTTGTTGTTAGAGTACTTCTGCAAGACGTCTCAGTTGTTGACAACAAACACCAGCAGTGACGGTTACACCTCAGGCAAGCAATTCGTACTACACCACGCCGTCGCTGTCGCACCAGATACGTAACATTATTTTTGTGGATGGGGGACAGTTCTTTGTACCGGCAGTAGCTGCTTTGTTTGCGCTCAACCGTTTCTTTCATTTCGTTCTGTTAGCATAAAGACACCATTTCCCGTAACCAGTAACGATGCAGGATAAGAATCGCCGGTGTTGTTCACAAGCCAATTGATGATGAGCCAACACAGATGCACATATGGCCACCCGCTGTTTTTTGTGATTTTGGCTTCATCCGGTACCCATACACTGCCCGCCTGGCTTGCCGCGCGGTCCATCCGACGGGTTAGTGTCGAGGTCCGGTGTGCCGGACAGCCTGAGGATGGTTTTCAAGGCGGTTTTCCATCTGCCTCGGCGAATGCGGGATGCTTCCCCTTATTCCGCCTCACTTACACTATGTCGGCGATTGATGCGCAAACACTGTGTCCACGTGCGCGTACACCACCATTACTCTACCACGCAAACATGGGGGTTACACTCGTCTGGTGTGAGACGTTCCCGGGGAATAGGATTCCACTGGGGGCCGAACCGGACAATAACCCTGGGTTCGGTATGTGTCTGGTGTCTGAGGTGGGGGGGGGGGGGGGGGGTTGGACTGCTGTGGCCTGTTGTGGGGTTGTGGACCACTGAGGGCTACACCGGGAACGAAGCCTCTCAGATGGTTGAAATGGATCTGAGCACTATGGGACTTAACACCTGACGTCATCAGTCCCCTAGAACTTAGAACTACTTAACCCTATATAACTTAAGGACATCACACACATCCATGCCCGAGGCAGGATTCGAACCTGCGACCGCAGCGGTCGCTCGGTTCCAGACTGCAGCGCCTAGAACCGCTCGGCCACACCAGCCGGCGGCTGAGTTTGTAGATACCCAATTTAAAAACACAATACACACCCATAGACGCCTTCGCCTTTGTTTGAAAATGTCGCGCGATGGTTGTATGATCACAGTTCATCACATTTCCCGGATCTCAAGTACGGTGACGTGGATCATTGCGGATTAATGCGTTCAAACGATCTTCAGCCAACCCCAAAGTTCTTCCTCAACGTGGTGAGTCACTAATGTGGAAAAGATTTTCGTGTAAACGAGAAAACCATTTTCTTTCCCTGCTCTGTCCAATGTCATTATCCCCATACACGGCGCAAATGTTTCTGGCCGCCTCCAGTGCTGTCACATCTCTGTTGAACTCCAACAGAAGAATGTGTCGGAAATGATGTGATTTCTCCATTTGGCTCTCTAATTTCAGCCGTCCACGGCTCCACTCACTGAGTCCAAATGACAAAATGACAGTATGCAAACTCAAGTAATAATAGTGAACTACAAATAAAAAAGGACAGTCTATAAACAAAGGAATGGCAACTGGAACGGAGTCTGCGGAGGGTACGGTGGCCGACGCTCACGGACCAGTTTTCCTCCAAGCCGCTCGGCGAGTTCATTCGTTTGTTCGCAAGGGCAGGCCGACAATGTTTGCCACCTTTTGGCCGGTCACTGACGACAGAACCGACGCTCACGCCCTGCAGTCCTTCTCAACTGTTCGGGAAAAAAAATCGTTTTTACTTGAGTTATTGCTTGATACGTCAGGTTCATAATGATGTGCTCATCATTTCGGTAATGGCCATACTTATTGTGATATTTACATCGCTCCGACACACTGCGCAAAGCTCGAAAAAGTTTGCAATGAAAAATGAGGGCCGTTATGATCTTGCATTTGGTGCAATTTACATAATATGTTGCTGCATATGAAATTTAGCCAACATATTGGATTAGGTAACATATGGTTCAAATGGCTCTGAGCACTATGGGGTGTAACTTCTGATGTCATCAGTCCCCTAGAACTTAGAACTACTTAAACATAACCAACCTAAGGACATCACACAGATCCATGCCCGAGGCAGGATTCGAGCCGGCGACCGTAGCGGTCGCGGCGTTCCAGACTGTAGCGCCTAGAACCGCTCGGCCACTCCGGCCGGCGATTGGGTAACATATTGACTTGGGTGGAGGTCTGTATCTGCCACCAATCTTGAGAAAAATGATCTGATGTAGCACACGCATTTACGATCGCACCATGCCAGTGATAAATCCAGGGTGAAATATCCACAACAGTCCTCATATTTCATAAACGGTTTGAGATACTGAAGTGAGGTTGTGGCAAATGATAGCACACAGAGAAGAGTATTTTACCATACGGTTATTATGCAAAACTTCATTACCTACCGTGTTATTCCGCTAACTGCAGACCTTTTCGACGAAAGAATGTACTTTTTAGGAGCTATCGATAGTGGGTGAAACGAG
This sequence comes from Schistocerca americana, assembly GCF_021461395.2. NCBI lineage: Eukaryota > Metazoa > Arthropoda > Insecta > Orthoptera > Acrididae > Schistocerca > Schistocerca americana. The sequence goes on from NC_060128.1 coordinate 197,479,040, forward strand.
AGAAATGCTATGGGTTTTGCAACAATATAAGTCAACGCACTACATGTTTATTTTTTACCGAGGATGTACTTTTGTAGTAAGCTACTGACCTTCCTTTTCCTCAGTGCCTTATAAAATATACTTAATGAACCACTATTACGGGGTCGTCACGCAATTCTATCCGCACAACATGTTAACGAAGTAAAATTGTGTAAACTCCGCTTTTCTTTTGGCAAAGGAATCAAACTTAAACACGGCAACAAGAGAAATGTGTAGACTTTACTTAAAATTCGTCACTCGTGGCGCTTCTCTAAAAGTTACAAATGGGTAACAAGCCTGGCGAAAATAAATCGCTGCATTTGCAGCGGAATTCTTTTTAGATACTAATGAAAGCAGAGGTGACAGATCTATTTAAATGGAAGTGTGGGCGTGGAGGGGCCCCACTTAATATTTATAAAAAATGTGAGCGTAGGCTTCATTTCAGAGCGGCACTTCCCCTGCAGCACTCGGCACTTCCCCTACAGCGTCTGCTCGTAACCCCCACCACCTCTGCTCTCCCCAAGCGTGGCCTGCCGACTGCATGGCAACGTAGAACAATACAAACTTGTGCGCCAACTGTGCCTTACAGTCGTCTCGGACTCGATAAATATGGATCCTGTGTGGTTTTAAAGGGCATCTCAGATCACTCTTCCTGCACAGTAGTGGCAGGTCCGTGTAACGGTGATCGACGTCAATAGCGATCACACCACCCTTCTCTCCAAAAGTAAACTGTCAGGGCTCAATAATATGGTGATCTGGTGACTGTGGTGGCATCTGTGTGCTCACAAAAGCAGTCCTCAACAACGTGAGCTGTGTGAACATGTGAGTGACCCACGATCCCTTTCTCGGAGATACACATTTTGGGTTACACATGTCGATGATAGGCAGAAGCGCCGCAAGCACTGAGTGAGTGAGTGTGATAGTAATCCGGCCAGAGCCATCACCCAGTGAGCAACCGTGGTGTACGAGAACCGTTCGACTAGTAATGTACCACATTTTTTGCTTTTCTGAAAGTAAGTTCGTTGTATTGAGGATTCTAGTGCACCATATTATCCCCAACTCTTTTCGCTACAAAACGGTATTTTTCAACACAATCCCTGTTCAGTGTGACGGCCTCATGACACCTTACAGAGAGAGCCTCCGTGTTCCCATGGCATCACTCTACTTTTCGAGGTCGGTCCCAGCATCAATAACTTTCCCGTCATCCACGTACTGCTTCCCATGGAGTGCATCATTCATTGGTCCAGACAGTTGGTCATTCGTTGCTCTTTATGGTCTTCTGCTAGGCAGCGAGGAACCCAAGGGTGCATTCGTCTGAGTACTTCAATTGGTGCGTGAGTGTGCCAGCAACACACGGAGAAATATCTAATTGAGCAGCGAGGTGTTTCATTGTGACCTGTCGATCATAGCTGTGTGCGGCAGGCATACTCCTAGGCTCGACATGTTTCCGCGATGACAGACGCCTTGCCCGCTGACTCACCATGCTTTTGTTCACTGCCAGGTCTCTGTAGCCCCTTCGAATATCTGCGATGATCTGGTTTTCCGGCAAAAGACTCTCAGTGACAGCTCTCTTCTTGGAACGGACATCCAATACAGACGCCATTTTGAAGGGTACATAAAGCGCCGCCACCTATAGGACCTTTATGAAACTACAGTGGCTGAAGCAAGAATATTCCACGAAATTCTGCATTGTTTGAGCTGAAATTGACCGAGAAAAAAAGTGTTGCATTACGTATAGAACTCTCCTTGAAGTACTGGCGGAGTGAGTTCCCACCGCAGTAGGTTGAGCTTCAGTAAAACATTGTAATGAGCCGTGATGAGAAGTATTGCTGACAAGTGTTTATAGTATGACGAATGTTCGCGTTCGCACGATCGCGGCGACCAGAGGTTGGATTGTGGTAGCACCGTGTGTGTGCGCTTTAACCATTGTTACAACGAGTGAGGATTTACCAAAGAATTGACCTGTGATGAGATTAACTGTAATTAGAAATGCAAGACGTAAATAGTGTCTGACTCATATTGTGTCTAACCAGAATATATCGCTCATATAGTGTGAAATATCTTGATACTGTTTATTTACGATAATTTACATGTTTTTGTAAATATAAGCAATAATGAACTTAATGGGGAGAGCAGTAAGTATGCCGGGCGTGGTTGAGGTTCTGGAGGGAATACGATATTTTTTTAATTATGTGCTTATTAATGTGTTCACCGTAGTTTGACCATGTAACTGGTCACATGTGGCTGCGGGCACGCAGTAGGATGAACGCAAACAAGTCATTAGTTAATCTGTCCACCTTGTACGATCATTGGAGTGTGTTTCCGTGTACGTGTTATATTCTGGGTGTGCAGTGGAAGGCTGCACTGACTGGCCGTGCTGTCTCCATTGTAGCGGCAGAAGCCACGCGTCTCGGCTGCGGCGCAGTAGTGAGCAGGGCAGCGACGGCTTGTACTACAACAGCGGGTCACAGCACACCAGCGACACGGCGGTGCAGAAGTCTGGGCTGACAATGAAGAGCAGCGGCAGCTGAGTGGGCAGAGACTTTGTTGCTCGGGCTGGGCAGCCAAGATGGAGGTCCACTGATCGCGGCCCGGCGGCGGCAGAGCCCTAGCAAAGACTCCCAGGTTGCGTCAGCAGGCTTGTAGCGACTGCTACTGACGGTCCTGCTGTGCTGGTCACACTGTGCTCGGCTGGGCCAGGGTGTAAATGCGGCTGTTCGGTGCTGACCACGTGGAAGGACGGCGTTTGTGAGTCACTTCAGAAAGATCTCGAACAGGGTTCCAGAGGAGTGACTTCGCTGTCAAGTCACTTTCCGTCAAAATGCAGGGAACTCCTAAAGGCTGGTCAGCACTCTCAATTGGAAAGACACGCAGGAGCCTTGCTGGCCATGGTAGTTGGTTGGTTTGTGGGACTGAAGGGACCAGCAGACTACTAGGCCCACCGGTCCCTTTTTCCACGAACTTGAAACACTCTCAAGGAATAAAAACAAACGATGGATATGACAAGAGACGACATAGGACGAGAAAGACACAGACAGAGACCAGACAAAAGGAATTAAAATCACATAGAGTGTGACAGTGGTTGGCCGACCATAGAAACAGAAAAGGAAAAGCCAACCACCAAGAAACGCTCGTAAAACCCCAATCTAAAATCGTAGGCCAAAGGCCAGACAAAAAAGGACAAACACTTAGATCAAGCACGAATAAATCTCAAAAGTAAATCTGCCATCGGAACGTCATCTGATAAAAGTGCAGGAAGCATACCAGTCAGCGCAAACGTCTGCCTGAGCGGAGTTAAAAGCGGGCAGTTAAACAAGATGTGGACCACAGTCAAAGCTGACCCGCAGCGACATAAAGCTGGGTCCTAGCGGCGCAATAAGTGGCTGTGCGTTATCCAGGTGTGGCCAATGCGCAGCCGGCAGAGGACAACAGAGTCCTTGCGAGAGACCCGTAAAGAACAGCGCCACGCACCGGTAGCCTCCTTGATGGCCCGAAGTTTGTTGGGTGTAGGCAGGGCGCGCCATTCTTCACCCCAGGTGCGAATTACCTTCTGCCGCAAAACTGACCTGAGGTCACTCTCCGAAAGGCCAATCTCCAAGGCTGGTGCATCGACAGCCTGTTTGGCCAGCGTGTCAACAGGTAGGGTTTAGCAAGCACGAAGAGGAGCGATATACTCTTTCCCCATGTATGGGCGGGTATTATCTTGCTGAAATGTAAGCCCAGAATGGCCTGCCATGAAGGGCAACAAAACAGGGCGTAGAACATCGTCGACGTACCACTGTGCTCCAAGTGGGCCATGGATGAGAGCCAAAAGGGGTCCTGCTGTGAGAAGAAATGGCACACCAGACCAGCACTGTCAGGCTGTGATGTCTCACCTCTGTCTGGGCCTCCTCCAGACACGTCTCTGGCCTGGAATCTCGTTGGCAGGGCTATAATTGCTTTCAGTGATGAGTCCCGCTTCGAACTGAGTCCCCACGGTCAGCGAAGACTCGTCCGCAGACATCCCAGAGAGCAGTGGGATACCAGACTCACTGTCTACCCGGCAACCAGGAGTGACGGTCTGGAATGCCTTTTCTTTCTACGTCGACGATATCCTATGCCCTGTTTCGTTGTCCTTAATTATATTTGATCAAGATAACGTGAACAAAAAAAAAAAAAATAATGGCTCTGAGCACTATGGGACTCAACTGCTTAGGTCATTAGTCCCATAGAACTTAGAACTAGTTAAACCTAACTAACCTAAGGACATCACACACATCCATGCCCGAGGCAGGATTCGAACCTGCGACCGTAGCGGTCTCGCGGTTCCAGACTGCAGCGCCAGAACCGCGCGGCCACTTCGGCCGGCATAACGTGAACATTTCTACTGTTTGTCGTCGTGCTTACTGTTGTGACTTAGCAAGATAGCCAAGTCACAACGAGAGGAAGCCGAAAGGCACGCGTTAAGCTCACGCAGATTGGCGTGAGGTCTGGAACAGTTAAAAGGAAATGAGAACTTAAAAAATGGACGCAGTTGCTGTAATACTTAACTTTAATCCACATTTGTAGAAACATCGCTCTTGATGATACATGCTTCACAATATTAATTATCAAAGCTATGGCGCCTTGCTAGGTCGTAGCCAATGACTTAGCTGAAGGCTATGCTAACTATCGTCTCGGCAAATGAGAGCGTATTTTGTCAGTGTGGCTTCGCTAGCAAAGTCTGCTGTACAACTGGGGGCGAGTGCCAGTACGTCTCTCTAGACCTGCCGTGTGGTGGCGCTCGGTCTGCAATCACTGACAGTGGTGACACGCGGGTCCGGCGTATATTAATGGACCGCGGCCGATTTAAAGGCTACCACCTAGCAAGTGTGGTGTCTGGCGGTGACACCACACTTACCAAATACTAAACTGGGCAGCGACGTTGCCGGATCTCTGCCAAGTGAGCGCGTTTGGAGGAGGGACGTCCAGACAGCTCGGGACTTTGATGATCTAAGGCACCAGTTGGACAGAACTTGACACTATATCCTTCAGTAGGACATCCAGCAAGCCGAATAGCTGTTTGCATGAGGGCCAGAGGTAGACCTACGTGTTATTGACTTTCCCAGTTTAACTCTTTCCGCCGGCCGCTGTGGACGAGCGGTTCTAGGCGCTTTAGTCTGGAACCGCACGACCGCTAACGTTAGTTAAGGGGAATGTTCTAGGGGAATGATGACCTCAGATGTTAAGTCTGATGGTGCTCACAGCCATTTGAATCATTTGTAACTCTTTCTCTTGAATAAATCATCCAAATTTTCTGAAATTGTAATGATTTGTTCGTCTGTAGATGTACATTATATCTACTGATTTTCTTCCAGATCAGATTATTTCTTCGTGGTGTATCTTCTCTCTCTCTCTCTCTCTCTCTCTCTCTCTCTCTCTCTCTCTCTCTCTCTCTCTCTGTGTGTTTTTTTGTCTTGTTGCCGGCCGAAGTGGCCGTGCGGTTCTGGGCGCTGCAGTCTGGAACCGCGAGACCGCTACGGTCGCAGGTTCGAATCCTGCCTCGGGCATGGATGTGTGTGCTGTCCTTAGGTTAGTTAGGTTTAACTAGTTCTAAGTTCTAGGGGACTAATGACCTCAGCAGTTGAGTCCCATAGTACTCAGAGCCATTTGAACCATTTTTTTGTCTTGTTTTTGACATGGGTATGGTGTGCTGTGTGTACACATGCACGAACAAAATTCAGCCAGCAGTAAAATCTGCTGGAACAAACAAAATTATCGACGGAAGTGATGACACACAAAATTTTCCAAAACAGACCGCACATTTGTTCGTTATGATGGCGACTTGAATATTTTGTGGAAGCGACGTAATACAGCAATTTGTCGACTTATGTTTCATAGTTCAGAGAGATATTTTCAAAATGGACAGCATGTGTTGTTTCATACATTTACTCGCACTGAGCTAACGAAAAGAGTTCAGTACGTTCTTGAAGATACGACATTCAACATTTCCAAATACAGTGCGACCGCCGACATACACAGTTTAATGCACTGAAATGTTTGGACTGGCTGTATTCTTCTGCGGGGTACGGTGAGACGAGCTGCTGGGGTGGCGGCCTAGTCCGGCACTTGGAGGCGGCGCCTGCACAGCGGACACGAGCCCCGCCAGCGGCACCACGGCACCACGCACCCGTAGTGGAAGGCGTGGCCGCACCGCAGCACCACGGCGTCCCCAGTGCCGCCCCCGGCCGCCCCCACCGCCTCCAGGCAGATGGCGCACCGCTCCCCAGCCACCGGCGCCGCCCGCTCAGGCCGCGTGCACGCGCCCGTCTTGTGTATCGCGCCGCACCGCCTGCCACACGTGACGTCACACAGTGCTACCTGCAGAATTTCGACGACGACTGCGACCACGGGCTTAGTGAAAATCTGTAATGAAGCCATTGCGCTTTACTAACTAGGTTGGCCACACAAGCTGTAGTCTGAAATCCTTACAGAATAATGTTGGGACTCTCCTTCGAAAACAAGACCGATTGGTGCGCTCGCGCACCGAACCGATCGGCAAAATGTCAGAAAGATGTAGAATAGGGCCCCTGGCCTCGCCTACCGGCCTCCTCATCTTCCTCGGTCCGTGTAGTCCTATCTTACACGTATTCTCTCTCATCCTGTCACCCCATCTGCCTGGCTGGTCATCTGGCCTTCTCGCCGCTCAGGTGCCCGCACCAACTCAGTCTACTCTCCCTAATCACATCCACCATCTCCGGCGGCTTGTAGAGCTCTTGCAGTTCGCGGTTTTTCCTTTTTCTCCAGTCGTGCCCATCCTATTCTGGCCCAAAAATCTGTCTCAGAACAGCGTTCTCAAACGTCAGAAGTTTTCTTTCTGTCTTCTTCATCATAGTCCAGGTCTCTGCTCCGTACAGGACGACAGGTCGTGTTACTGTCCTGTAGCTCCTAATCATCTTAGTGGATCGCGATAGAAGCCGGGACTTCAGCAGCTTTCTGACTGCAAACCTTGACCTGTTTCCTGCCTGGATTCTTGCCATCATTTCATGGTCTATCTCGTTCCTTTCACTGAGCACTGCCCCAAGATAGCTGAACTCTCTTACCCTTTCAAATATTTTACCATACACATCTAAAGTTTTTTCGTCGTTCTCTCTGCTCACAACAGTGTTTTTGGTCTTACCTGTGTTTACGTTCAAGCTTCCTGTCATTCCCTCTTCCATTAACAATCGTGCCATCTGAACCAGATCTTGCTCATTCTGTGCTATTACAACTACATCATCCGGATAAGCCAGGGTATTGATTGTTCTACCCGGGTGTATTCCTGTCTGCAGGCTCGATACCTCCGTCACTGCTCTCTCCAGAACCAGGTTACACAGAGGGGTGCAGCAGAGGCAGTATGTCTCTCGCACTTCAGTCTTCACCTTGAATTTCTCTGACTTCTTTCCGTTCACTTTCACCATGCTTGTAATATTTTTATTACTTTGAGCTTTACACTGTTCAGATATTATTCATTTCGATGGCTATTTCGACATATGCTGATTGTCAAAACGTTCTGAAAGCAGCCAACCACTAAGTAACATACTCTGTGGCTAAAAAAAAAAAGAAAAGTTCAATACTGGAAATTCGATGGTACTGGCGTTGGATATTGGGACCCAATATAACGTTGTGACGTGCTGGAACAAAATTCTCAGCAGTGTGAAACTAATTACATATGGCGATACAAATCTACTGTAGCATGACGACAAAAAAGTTAATTAGACCTTTACTTACACCCTAAGGTGTAACATATCGCTTTGGAGAAAGTGCCGTATTATTCCATCTGTTTCTCTAACTGACGAGGGATAGTCGATACCCTCAACAAGCATTCTCGTTCTTTGGTAAATAAGTGTTTATTTCGGAACCGCATATTGTGCGGGAAATTTTCTGTTTCTTTTGTCCATGTCTAGAGAGTAAAAGTGGACGCAACGTATTTGCAAGGCAGGAGGGATGTGCACCAGGATTTCCTGCTGGTCGGTACAATTATTCCACGAAATCGGCGTCCCACCTCGGAGATTCACCGTTTAAGGCATCGGTCATGTCGTCACTTGCAAAGGAAAACTCGTAGAAGACGTACGGAGGGAAATGACAAAGGCTAGTATGTACTGTGAGCTGTGTTCCATTTAACGTGAAATGTACGAGGGTCATTGCAAAGCTCATGGCAACTATTTTTGTCTCGAAATAGTAACGAATTAAACAATTCTGAAATATGCAAACGGAAGTTTACCACATATGACAACATTGTTTTTGCGGCCTAAAACAAAACAAAACCAAACCAATTACAAGTAGGGAGATAGATGAACACGCACAAAGCCATAAAGATAAAGAAGATGAAAAGATGAAGAAGAAAAAAAGTTTGTCATGGCAGACGTGTTTTACTGTCAGTTGCAACAGTACACAGTGCATTATAAACCAGGCGCATTCCATGGCATCAGGAGTCTCCCCACAAATCCACAGTAACGTGACGGGACGTGACGCTAGATCGCAGCCCTGTCCAGGAGAACAGAGCGTGAAGGGAGACCACGGTGTGAGCTGAGCAGCCATTCAGCATGGGTGTTACCCGACTTGAACACCTCTCTCTTAGATAATGATTGCAGTTCGCTGTGTAAGGAATGCGAGGCAGTGCCACGAGGAGTTGTGGAAGCGGTAGGAAACGCTGCTCCGCCGTACCAGACAGTTACCTCGGTGGTTAGGTGCATTCTCAGGCGTGGCAGGGCTGCAGCGGCCGGCGTGCACAGATCCGGCGGCCTGTCGGCGGATCATACGGACTGTGCTCCTGCCCAAATCAGCCAGTGCTCCGAGAATGACAGAAGATGGACGGTGCAGGAATTGTAGCGCCCTACTGGTATTGAGAAGACAGCGATGTACAGGATTTTACGCTACGGGTCACACATGTTTTCCGAATGAATTTTCACTCTGCAGTGGAGTCTGCGCTGGTGTAAAACTTCCTGGGATATTAAAACTGTGTGCCAGACCGAGACGAACTCAGGATCTTTGCTTTTCGCTGGCAAGTGCTCTACTAGTCAGCGACCCCAGCACGACTCGCGCCGCTGCCTCAAAGCTTTACTTTCGACAGTACAGTGTGTTCTACCTTACAAACGTCACAGAAGATCTTGCAAGGCTATCAGTCCTGGAAGACAAGATATTGCGGAGGAATGGCTTACCCACACCCTGGGCGAGCACTTGCTCGCGAAAGGCAGAGGTCCCGAGTTCGAGCCTCGGTCCGGTACACAGTTTTGGTTGACTGGTTGGTTTGTGGGATTGAAGGGACCAGACTACTAGGGCCATTGGTTCCTTTTTCCACGAACTTGAAACACCCACAAAGAATAAAAACAAACAATGTAGATGACAAGAGACGTCACAGGAGAAGAAAGACACAGACAGAGACTAGAAAAAAAGGAATTAAAATCACACCGAGCGTGACAGTGGCTGGCCAACCATAGAAACAAAAAAGGAAAATCCAACCACCAAGAAACACGCTAAGAACACCAGTCTAAAATCGTAGGCCAAAGGCCACGCTCAGCACAAAAAAGGACAAACAGATCAAGCGATAGAAACCCCGTGCACGAATAAAACTAAAAATAGGTCTGCCACCGCAACGTCATCTGATAAAAGTGCAGGAAGCGTATCAGGCAGCGCAAACGTCTGCCTGGGCGGAGTTATAAGCGGGCAGTCCGACAAGACGTGGACCACCGTCAAAGCTGACCCGCAGCGACATAAAGGTGGGTCCTCGCGGCGCAGTTGGCAGAGGACAACAGAGTCCTTGCGATACACCCGCAAGGAGGACCACCCCGCACCAGTAGCCTCCTTGATGACCCGAAGTTTGTTGGGTAAAGGCAGGGCGCGCCATTCTTCACCCCCAGGTGCGAAGTACCTTCTGTCACTCTCCGAAAGGCCAATCTCCAAGGCTGGTGCACCGACAGCCTGTTTGGCCAGCGTGTCAACATGTTCATTGCCGGGAATCCCAACATGGCCTGGGGTCCACACAAAGACCACAGAGCGGCCGCAACGGGCAAGAGTATGCAGGGACTCCTGGACAGCCATTACCAGACGAGAGCGAGGGAAGCACTGGTTGACAGCTCGTAAACCCCTCTGGGAGTCACTAAGATTACGAAGGACTCACCTGAGCGGGAGCGGATATACTCTAGGGCGCGAGAGATGGCGACCAGCTCGGCAGTGAAAACGGTGCAGCCAGCGGGCAGTGAGTGTTGCTCATAATGATCCCTAGAGTAAGAGCATAATCGACACGACTAGCAACCATCGAACCATCAGTTTAAACTGCCAGGAAGTTTCATGTGTAAAGATGGTGCAAAGCGGGTGCCTCATGCACTAAGTGAAGTGGAAATGTGGACACGTCGTGTGCATGTAGCGCGCTAGGTGAACTTCGGGACAGCGCCTATGAGCCACAATTGAAACATCAGGCCGCGGAGTGGCGTCATCCACGTTCACCACGCAGCCAGCAGAAATTTCGTCGCAGTCCCTCTCCTGTCGAGTTAATGGTCATCACACTCTGTGACATGAGGGGAGTAACTTCGCGCCATTTCGTCCAACACGGGCAAACTGTTATTGCGCGCTACTACCGTCACACCTTCCTGCAGCGACACTTACCACAGCAGAACGTCCCGCATGCCTACACGGTGCATTAATTCTCCAGGACAACGCGAGAGCCCATACGGCAGCGTGTGTGCGGGATCTGCTCGTGCGATGGGGATGGCAAGTACTGCAGCATCCACCATGTTCGCCGCCTTGCGATTATGACTTCATACAGAAACTGAAGCAGGCATTGCGTGAAAGTCGCTTCAGAACGCGCGAAGACATTGCCACGGCAGTGACGTGTGAGATCCGACGATTCGCTAATGGTGAGGCCACGGGTATTCGGCGTTTTCCACAGCGTTGGCAGTGCGTAATGGATTCAAAAAATGGCTCTGAGCACTATGGGACTTAACATCTGTGGTCATCAGTCCCCTAGAACTTAGAAAGTACTTAAACCTAACTAACCTAAGGACATCACACACATTCATGCCCGAGGCAGGATTCGAACCTGCGACCGTAGTGGTCCCGCGGTTCCAGACTGAAGCGCCTAGAACCGCACGGCCACACCGGCCGGCCCGTAATGGATTCATTGGGAGACTATTTCGAGGGACTCTTCAGATGTCACAGGTCCGCGTTCCTGCCTTTTACTATTGCGTACTGTTGCAATTGATAGTAAAGCACGTTTGAGAGGACAAAATTTGTTTCGTATTTCTTCTCGTGCTGTTCTTTTATGGCGGTGAGGGTAATGATTCCTCTTCCTACGCGTAATGCTTACATATGAACTACCTTTCCATTTGTTTATTTCAGGATCTTTTAATTCGTTACCATTTTCGACACAAAGAACAGTTGCCATGACTTTTTCAGTGACCATCGTGTATTTCGGAGGTGGAATACATGTGCATTAAAGAATCACAATGTGAATTTATTTTCGAGTGACTGGTATCTGGGATGGAGTTGGCGTCTTTGGGAAAGGAGTCTGTTGCTTCAAGATATAGCTACACGGTCCAGTCAGACAGTTAATAGAGATAAGTAACGGCGACCACGAAAAATTTCATTTGGTCCACCTCCACGCCCGAAAAGCGGTAGGGGCGTTATATTCCAGTCCAGAGCCGCATTTTCAGAGTCTGGTAACAGTTTTATGCAGTCACTGATGGAATTACGTTCTGTGCTTCTTTAATCGATGTTCAGCTTTCTCTGTTTGCTTCCTCCTCCTGCTGGCGCAGGCATCAGAGTGAACTGCGCTATGTTTGCCATCGCTGTGTGCGGCTGTTTCATCGTGCATGCAGTTTGTATTAAGGTTGTACAGTTGAGTGTGGAGCACAGGCATTGGTGTAAACACATTAAGAGCGCACCGTACATAAAGCACTCCGCCTTCAGGCCACAAGTGGCCCATCGGGACCATGCGACCGCCGTGTCATCCTCAGTGGAGGATGCGGATAGGAGGGGCGTGTGGTCAGCACACCGCTCTCCCGGTCGTTATGATGGTTTTCTGTGACCGGAGCCGCTACTATTCGGTCGAGTAGCTCCTCAATTGGCATCACGAGGCTGAGTGCACCCCGAGAAATGGCAACAGCGCATGGCGGCTGGATGGTCACTCATCCAAGTGCCGGCCACGCCCGACAGCGCGTAACTTCGGTGATCTCACGGGAACCGGTGTATCCACTGCGGCAAGGCCGTTGCCCGCACCGTACGTGGTTGGTTTGTGGGATTAAAGGGACCAGACTGCAACGGTCATCGGTCCCTTGTTGCAAAACTCAAAAACTACTATACAGAGTAAAAAACGGATAATAGAGACAACAGACAACACAGGACAAGAAAAACTCAGACAAAGAACAGACATAACAAATTAAAATCACACGGAGTGTGGCGGTGGTTGGCCGACCATAGAATAAAAAAAGGAAAAGCCAACCACCGAGAATACACTAAAAACTCAGTTTAAAACCGTAGGCCAAAGGCCAGAATCAACACAAAACAATAAAATAAAACATAAACATTCATATTAAATGATAAAAAACCCCTGTCCGAATAAAACGTAGAACTAAGCCAGCCATAGCAGGGTCATCAGTTAAAAGGGCAGGGAGCGTATCAGGCAGCGCAAATGTCTGCCTGACCACAGCTAAAAGGGGGCAGGCCAGCAAAATGTGGGCCACTGTCAAAGCCGCCCGGCAGCGACACAGAGGAGGGTCCTCCCGACGCAGTAAGTAACTGTGTGTCAACCGGGAGTGGCCAATGCGGAGCCGACAAAGGACGACTGAGTCCCTGAGGTTGGCTCGCGTGGATGACCGCCACACAGTCGTCGTCTCCTTAATGGCACGGAGTTTATTGTGCGTGATCCGATCGCGCCATTCAGCGTCCCAAAGCGCAAAAACTTTTCGGCGGAGGACCGCTCGCAAATCAGTCTCTGGGAGGCCAACATCCAGAGATGGTTGCCTGGTGGCCTCTTTCGCCAGGCGGTCAACATGTTCATTGCCCGGGATACCGACATGACCGGGGGTCCACACAAAGACCACAGAGCGGCCGCAACGGGCGAGAGTATGCAGGGACTCCTGGATAGCCATCACTAGACGAGAACGAGGGAAACACTGGTCGAGAGCTCGTAAACCACTCAGGGAATCGCTACAGATCACGAAGGACTCACCCGATCAGGAGCTGGCGACCAGCTCAGCAGTGTAAACGCTGCAGCCAGCCGGCATTGAACGTTGTTCGGAATGGTCCCCTAGAGTTAGCGCATAACCGACACGACCAGCAACCATCGAGCCGTCAGTGTACGCAACGCCAGATTCATTGCAAGGAGGGAAAGAAAGCGGCAGCGGAAGGCCTCCGGAGGGACTGAGTCCTTCGGGCCCTGTGCCAAGTCGAGCCGAAGGCAAGGGCGAGGAACACACCATGGGGGTGTACGCAGAGGTGCCCGGAAAGGAGGCGAAAGAGGTAAAGCCCCAAGCCCGGAGAGAAGCTCTCGGACGCGGACCGCGATCGTACTGCCAGCCCTGGGTCGACGTTCTGGAAGATAGACGTGCGACTCTGGGAATAGTAGCCGATAGTTAGGATTCCCGGGCAAGCTGAAAACATGGGCAGCATAAGCGGCCAGCAAACGTTGGCGCCGTAACCGCAGTGGAGGAACACCTGCCTCCACCAGTATGCTGTCCACAGGGCTGGTACGGAAAGCACCTGTGGCAAGGCGTACCCTGCTGTGGAGGATTGGGTCCAGTACCCGCAGCGCAGATGGGGATGCTGAGCCATAAACCAGGCTCCCGTACTCCAGACGAGACTGGATTAACGCCTGGTAGAGCCGTAGGAGAGTAGATCGGTCGGCGCCCCAGCTGGTGTGGCTCAAGCATCGCAGAGCATTTAGATGCCGCCAACATGCCTGTTTAAGCTGCCGAATATGAGGCAGCCAAGTCAACCGGGCATCAAAAAGTACACCCAAAAACCTGTGGGTCTCCACCACAGCAAGAAGTTCGCCGTCAAGATAAAACCGCAGCTCAGGATGGACCGTTCGGCGCCGGCAGAAATGCATAACGCGGGTCTTGGCAGCCGAAAACTGAAAACCATGCGCTACAGTCCAAGACTGCGCCTTGCGGATTGCGCCCTGTAGCTGTATTTTTTGCGTAATCAATTTATCCATATCTGAACACACTCAGAGTTCCTGTCTTTTAAATGTTTAAAAGCAAATCCTACATGTTTACATTATGTGGCTGTGTGTGTATAAATATTGATTTTGGAAACAGACATCTAAACATGTAAGATTGTCAATTATTTATCTCTTGTCGAGGGTGCTACGTGACTTTTCAATTTTTACTTACTTGCGGTCTTCGGACGTAATGCACTCGGCCAGTCCCATAAATCATGACATGCTGCAAATGGAAACACACACAAATCTCTCAAACATGATTTACGTAGCGACTAAACCATTATGTATCCTGCTAAGAAGCTGTTGTTCACGGCGCACCAAGCGCGGTATGAGTCTGGTGTTCGTGTAGCATCCCAGTGGCGACCGGAATTGATATGGCCGACAGCGACCTCGGCGCATCGACGCGGCTGATGCAGTGCCGCATTGCCGCCTGCTACAGACTTGTGAATGCCTCTCTCTGGCGGCGAGTGACGTGTCGGACCTAATCAGTTACGTCGCGCACGATGCCACTGCCTTTTCGGAACAACAACCGATTTTGTTGGACCTGAGGAGAGTTCATCTCCGTGGATAGCTTGGAACTGTAGCAAGATCACATCTCACAACGGGAGGCCATGACATTGGAATCACAGATTTACTTGAAACTTTGTCCACCTTTAGCAGGCCATTAAAATAACATAAGGTGCAAGTAGTAAGGTGCACTACTGTGGCAGCCCCGAGAAAATAGCGAGAGAAGTTTTACGCGTCTGTCATGTAACTGATGTAAATGTGCGCAGGTGCCGGACGTTACACTTCATGAGGGTCGTGTGGTTAGCGTCCGAGCATCGTAAGACGAACGTGTGTGAAACGACGGTTCGAGTCATGGTCAAACCTTCATTTTTGTAGTACGAGTGTAAATTCTCTGATATTAAAAAAAATCGCACCTACACCGTTCGTTCTCGCTACATTACCTACGTCTCACTGCTACGCATATTAACTGCCAAATGGGGCCCGCCTCTGTGTCTGCAGCTCGAAGCGTCGACGTGCAAAGTAGTTCTGGGCACCTTACCAGATTGCCTGTATAAGGGATTTCGCAAATCACGACAGGCATACATTTTCAGGGAAACGCTATGCGTTTCTTCATTTACTTGTACATAGTTATAAATATCTTTGTTCTAGTAATTAAATTTAATTGAAAGTAGTAAGTAAACAAATAACGTGAAATTCACTAAAGGTTCGTGCAAATACACGGTTTTTAATTATAATACCTGTCAAATGTCATACGAATTAAATAATATGACATGTGATGAAAAAAAATAGATTAAAAATTAAGTTTGAGCGGGAGTCGAACCGTCGCCTCATATACGTTCGTATTTATGTAGCTCGAACGCTAACCACTCGACAAGCATGTTTTCTAACGTCGCACCTGCGCACAGACACATCATTTACGTAAGACACCCGTTTTCTCGGAATTGCCAGAGTGGTGGACCTTACTGCTGGCACGCCACGTTGTTTTAATGGTGTACTGAAGGTGTACATACAGAGTGTGACCCCTCGCCAGTAGCAGAGGGCCAGTGGGCGCCTAGGGCTACTACCTACCTACCTGCAGAGCTTGACGCGGCGCCGCCGCCGGCGCCTGAGCCGCGTCCTCCTGCGGACGCCGGCCAGCCGGGAGCCCAGCTCCTCCACCACCAGCTCCACCACCGCGCCGGCCACCACCGCGTCCACCAGCTCGGACAGCGCCGCCTGCCGGAGCGTCCAGCTGCCCACACTGACCCCAAGTACACAGTCCCAGAACTGCTGGTACTGGATATGGCTGCCAATACCAGATGTCTAGGACGTTGCCCCTCAAACCGAAGCACTGACTCGCTGCTCTAGGATGCCCCCCCCCCCCCACCCCACTCAAGGCTTCACTGGCCGGTCATTGTGGTGGACACTTTCATGACTGTAACACCAACTCTGACAGGATGGCTGTCAACATAGAAGAGGAGGAAGTGCAGCTGCAGCTCCAGGACCCCATTCTGTATAGTTCATACCGATCGGTGCAGTAGGTTAGCCTCGGTAGTGTCGTCATTTTCGGTTCTTTATGCGAGGTTCCTGTTCAATAAGCATCTGAGAGCTGTTACCGATCGGTCCTCCTGCCGATTTTTCGACAACTGCATCGAGAGGTTTTGGATTTCGGTATGGCCCTCATGTTCGGATCGGTGTGGTTTATTTACACCTACAATTCGTTATTTTAAACGTATTGAGCGGGTTTAGGTTTGGACATAGTGATTGTTTTACTAAAGAATCACTGCAGGACACGCCCAGTTGGAAAGTGAGTTCATAATAGACTATTTTCTTTTGTTAGAAATACGGTTACGTTAGTTTGTTCAATCACCTCAGGTTATGACCATGTGGTGCATTTGACCTGTGGTCGTCACACTGTGGCGCTGACAGCAGTCCACATACGCAGAGGTGTGTTGGTGCATGTCAGAGTGCGGTGCAGCCTTTATCAGACGTGCTAATGGTGACTCTGTGTTCAAAATGTCTCAAAGAACACATATTGATGACGTTATGAGGGGCAGAATATTAGGAAGACTGGAGGCTGGTCAAACGCAGGAAGGTCGTAGCATGGGCCCTCCATGTGCCACAAATTGCCATCTCAAGATTATGGCAAGGATTCCAGTAGATAGGAAATGTGTGCAGGCACTACAGTACGGGACGCCCACAGTACACAACACCACAAGAAGACCAATATCTCACCACCCGCAGATGGCCACGGAGTACTGCAGGTAGCCTCGCTCGGGACCTTACCGCAGCCACTGGAACAGTTGTCTCCAGACACACAGTCTACATACGACTGAACAGACACGATTTATTCGCCCGGAGAGCTGCAAGGTGCATTCTACTGAGCTCTGGTCACAGGAGAGCCCGTAAAGCCTGGTGTCAAGTACATGGTCATTGGAACAGTGGTCCCAGGTTAAGTTCACGGAATAGTCCAAGTATAGTCTGAACGGTGATTCTCGCCGGGTTTTCATCTGGTGTGAACCAGGAACCAGATACCAACCGCTTAATGTCCTTGAAAGGGACCTGTATGGAGGTCGTGGTTTGATGGTGTGGGGTGGGGTTATGTTTGGTGCACGTACACGCCTGCATGTGTTTGACAGAAGAACTGTAACAGGTCAGTTGCATCGGGATGTCATTTTGCAGCAGGCTGTCCGCCTTTTCAGGGATGATAATGCACAGCCGTACCGAGCTGCCATCGTGGAGGAGTACCTTGAAACTGAAGATATCAGGCGAATGGAGTGGCCTGCCTGTTCTCCAGACGTAAACCCCATCGAGCACGTCTGGGATGCTCTCAGTCGACGTATCTCTGCAGGTCTTCAATCCCCTACGACACTTCAGGAGCTCCGACAGGCACTGGTGCAAGAATGGGAGGATATACCCCAGCAGCTGCTCGACCACCCGATCCAGAGTATGCCAACCCCTTGTGCGGCCTGTGTACGTGTGCATGGTGATCATATCCCATATTGATGTCGGGGTACATGCGCAGCAAACAGACTTATCACCAGTACCGTGGACTTGCGGATCTGTGTTTCGTGTGTGTTCCCTATGTAACTATGCTGTTAGCGCCAGTTCTGTGTAGTGCCACGTTGTGTGCCACCACATTATGCAGTTATCCTTAATTTATAAGCATGAGTGTGGTTGAGATAATTCGGGGTGGTAAGAGCTGTATTTGTGAAACAGTCGCGGGTCGTTTGCCGACCGCGGTTCTAGACTAATGCCTGTCGCGGTATTATGATGGTGGTGGTGACGCTGGGAGGGGTGTGTGTAGCGGAGCGGCAGCCTACACGCGGTACGTACCGTGTTGTGTGGGGCGGCCAGCCAGCTCAGGATGTCCTGCAGCTCGAAGCTCCAGTTGGCGCCCATCCCAGCTGCCGGGTGCGTCGGTCGCCCCTGGGACCCCGGCCCCAGCCTGAGCCGCGCTCGACCTCGCCCTCACTCGCTGACCGACCGGCAGTTGGCTCGTCCAGCACACGCGCGCCGCCAGCCGCCGTAACCGCGGAAACCGCCACAATGGCCGCCGCACTCGCAGCAGCGACATGTGTAAACAACAAGGCGCCAACTGAAAACTTTGCAACGTCAGGTTTTTGTTGCCAGTACTATTTTACTACATAACTAGTTTACTGTCCAGCATAATCGCTGTTGACATTTTTATACACTACTGGCCGTTCAAATTGGTGCTCCAAGAAGAAATGCAGATGATAAACGGGTATTCATTCGACAAATATATTATACTAGAACTGACATGTGATTACATTTTCACGCAATTGGGGTGCATAGATCCTGAGAAATCAGTACCCAGAACAACCACCTCTCGCCGTAATAACGGCCTTGATACCCCTGGGCATTGAGTCAAACAGAGCTTGGATGGCGTGTACAGGTACAGCTGCCCATGCAGCTTCAACAAGATACCACAGTTCATCAAGAGTAGTGACTGGCGTATTGTGACGAGCCAGTTGCTCGGCCACCATTGACCAGACATTTTCAATTGGTGAGACATCTGGAGAATGTGCTGGCCAGGGCAGAAACGCCCGTACAGGACCTGCAACATTCGGTCGTGCATAATCCTGCTGAAATGCAGGGATAGAATGAAAGGTAGAGACACACGGGTCGTAACACGTCTGAAATGTAACGTCCAATGTTCAAAGTGCCGTCAACGCGAACAAGAGGTGACCGAGACGTGTAACCAATGGCACCCCATACCATCACGCCGGGTGATACACCAGTATGGTGATGACGAGTACACGCTTCCAATGTGCGTTGACCGCGATGTCGCCAAACACGGATGCGACCATCACGATCCTGTAAACAGAACCTGGATTCATCCGAAAAAAAGGGGTGTGAGCTGAGCTGCTAGAAGAGCCAGCAGCAGTGTGTGGTGCAGCCAGACTTTAAAAACCTGTGCGCAATCCAGTATCGACGTGCGGTTCTCACAGTCTTCGCGTAATTGTTACGGTACCTGTCGTCTCTTTAGACAATATGAACGTGACAATTTTTCGCCAATTGCTCAAATTTTGTGGGTAGAACCATCACAGACAATGTTGCTTTATGGGGCCACAAACAGTTGTGTTGAACGTGATACTTCATGCCATCTTCACGAAGTTGGTGGTTTACCGGTTTGTGGGTTCACTCTGTTGCGTGAGAGAGAACGTACGTCTCTGAGTACACGTCGCGTGCCGCGCGGATGTGCGTTGGTTACGCCGCACTCGAGCAGTCAGCTGGATCACTTATCGCGCAACACCGACTCACCTGTAATAACCACGGACTGAAATACGGAGGTAGCGGTGTCCTATTGCTGGCGGCGGAGTGATAAAGGAGGTGGTCGAGGTTACAGTGGCGCTTTATCTAGACAAAGGATTCTCTCTCTCTCTCTCTCTCTCTCTCTCTCTCTCTCTCTCTCTCCCTCCCCCTTCATAGGTAAGTGCCTATTAACAATTTTTGTTGAATGGTATTTCCTTACGACATTTCCGTTTCTTTTTTGTTTACGTATCGGCCTTTCGTTTGTGTTGGTTTTCAATTCCTGTGACACAGTTTCGTTGTTCAACGGCACGGGCAGACTATCTCTGATCCGGGAGTACCGCTCACAGTCCAGTCGCAGCTCGGGGTTAAAGGCGGCCACCTGAGCGAGGCGACTGGTGGAAGATTTCGGAAGGCAGTGTACAAGTCGTCCGCACACGCAAACGTCTCTTAACTAATTGTGCCAAAACCTTGCTGCTTTAGCACAAAAGCTTAGTGCTTTTTTTTGTCAGATATCGGCAAAATGGAAGTTAGTTTGCAGTGTTGGCGACTACTAGTGCGGTACCAGTACTTCTGTCAGCGTTCACACGAGCCACTATTGTGCGTAAGTAGCTCGTCGTTACACACGTGAAAGAGTTTTACTGTGCAGAGCTAGTCCACGCCATTCTTGCGTTTATCTTGCCTCTTCTCCTAGCGAGTGCAACATGTCACCTGTCGGTACTCTGGCTTGTAGTTCTATCTGTTGTAAACTACAGAAATATGAAATGCACTGTACGCCCGAGTAACCTTGAATCACAATTAAATTTTTTGTTTCGTTTTTTGCAGGTAAGCCAGGCGGTCAAATGCGAGGGGCGCAAGCCAGAGTGAGTGAGTACAAAGAACACCTACACTATGTGACCTAAAATATCCAGACACCCACAGAAACATACGTTTTTCATATTAGGTGCATTGTGCTGCCACCTACTGCCAGGTAGTCCAGATCAGCGACCGCAGTAGTCATTAGACGTCGTGAGAGAGCAGAATGGGGCGCTCCGCGGAACTCACGGACTTCGAACGTGGTCAGGTGATTGGGTGTCACACTCCTAATCATCCCTAGGTCCACTGGTTCCGATGTGATAGTGAAGTGGAAACGTGAAGGGACACGTACACCACAAAAGCGTACAAGCCGACCTCGTCTGTTGACTGACAGAGACCGCCGTCAGTTGAAGAGGGTCATAATGTGTAATAGGTAGACATTTATCCAGACCATCACACAGGAATTCCACACTGCGTCAGGATCCACTGCAAGTACTATGACAGTTAGGCGGAAGGTGAGGAAACTTCGATTTTGTGGTCGAGCGGCTGTTCATAAGCCACGCATCACACCGGTAAATGGCAAACCACGCCTCGCTTGGTGTAAGGAGGGGAAACATTCGACGACTGACAGTGGAAAAACGTTGTGTGGAACGACGAATCACTGTACACAAATTGGTGATCCGATGGCAGGGTGTGTGTATGGCGAATGCCCGGTGAACGTCATCTGCCAGCGTGTGTCGTGCCAACAGTAAAACTCGGAAGCGGTGGTGTTATGGTGTGGTCGTGTCTTTCATGGAGGGGCTTGCACTCCTCGTTGTTTTGCGTGGCACTATCACAGCACAGGCCTACATTGATGTTTTAAGCATATTTTTGTTTCCCACTGTTTAAGAGCAATTCGAGGATGGGGACTACATCTTTCAACACGATCGTGCACCTGTTCATAATGCACGGCCTGTGGCGGAGTGGCTACACAACAATAACATCTTTGTAATGGATTGGCCTGCACAGAGTCCTGACGTGATCCTATAAAACTCCTTTGGGATGTTTTGGAACGACGACGTCGTGCTAGGCCCCAACGGCCGACATCGATACCTCTCACCAGTGCAGCACTCCGTGAAAAATGAGCTGCCATTCACCAAGAAACCTTCCAGCACCTGATTGAACGTATGCCTGCGAGAGTGGAAGCTCTCATCAAGGCTAAGGGTGGGCCAACACCATATTGAATTCCAGCAATACCGATGGAGGGCGCCACGAACTTGTAAGTCATTTTCAGTCAGGTGTCCGGATACTTTTGATCACGTGGCGGCCAGTCACACACTGTCGTGCTCCACGCGCCTTTATTAATGACAGCTCCGCCGTGTCCCGCCACCCTCACGATTTTCGTTCTCATTCGTTTTCACTCTGGGACGCTACCTGACCGTAGATTATCATATTTTTCCCTTGTTTTGCTTGTGACAAACAGCAAAGCGCACTCGAACTTCGGCGGCGAGTATTGTATTTGTTTCGTTCCAACATGTCGTCATCTATTCTCGGTCTTCCTTCTTCCATTTGTCTCCTCATCCTGCAGCTTATTATCTGGACTTTTTAGCAAACATCCGGTTGATAATTACTCTTCATAATATTGTTCTGTGTTTAAAGATCTGTTGAAGTATATGCAGATTTCCTTTGGAACATCGTGACCCTTAGTCTATTGTTTCTCACCTTCGTTGCTAAAGGCAAGTCGAGAGTTATCTTTATTAATTGTTTGCAGATGACCGTGAAAGTGTAAAAGCCTTATCCTGACCGTAGCTGTGGTTTTAACCTCCACCTTAATATCTTAGGGTTTCCGTCATAATTGTTCTGTCTTCATTTTGGATGTTTCTGATTTGATATCTGCTACTAACTTAACAGTTTCAACACTTGTCTTCTGAGAACACTGTTATGATGCTCTACACTTCTGACTTCCGGGATGAAGATGTTTTTGTAATATCCGTTTCAACTGAGTTTCCTTGTTGTTTATTTTACTCAGTTCCTTCTTTGGTTTATTCCCTATTTAGATTTTCTGGTTCACTATTGTCACCTCAATATACTGCGTCTTGCGGTATTCAGTCTGCTTTTAGGAGATTTCGTAATGGCGGGAGCAAGAAGCACTGCGCGTTCTCTGCTGTCTCGATTCATCTACATCTACATCTACACTCCGCGAGCCACCTTACGGTGTGTGGCGGAGGGTACTTATTGTACCACTATCTGATCCCCCCTTCCCTGTTCCATTCACGAATTGTGCGTGGGAAGAACGACTGCTTGTAAGTCTCCGTATTTGCTCTAATTTCTCGGATCTTTTCGTTGTGATCATTACGCGAGATATATGTGGGCGGTAGTAATATGTTGCCCATCTCTTCCCGGAATGTGCTCTCTCGTAATTTCGGTAATAAACCTCTCCGTATTGCGTAACGCCTTTCTTGAAGTGTCCGCCACTGGAGCTTGTTCAGCATCTCCGTAACGCTCTCGCGCTGACTAAATGTCCCCATGACGAATCGCGCTGCTTTTCGCTGGATCATGTCTATCTCTTCTGTTATTCTGATTAAGAGCGCTACCGACACTGCCGAGACAGACCATTATACGACGTTGAATGCCTCGTGAGTGGCGTTCTAGACGTATGACGTGACAAGAAAAGTGCACAGGGGTGGGGTGATTCCGGGGTTACGTTACAAAGTTTCAGGGATGATACAGAAGGGCAAATCTATCAATATGAGGTTATGGGACCCCGTCCGGAAACGACCGAGTCGGAAGTTAAAAGCGAAAATCTTTCTGATACCGCTGACAGAGGAATACATTTACCGGTACTGTTGTCGCTAAGATTGTAGGGTAGGCAACTTTCAGAGGTGGCAATATGGACAAAAACAAGGAGAAATGTTCAGTGAAGATGGGCTCTAAAATGCATACCTTAACAGCTGTGAGCACTCGTTCGTAAATGATCATATAAAATTAATTGTTGGTAAGGCGGGTACCAGGTTGAGATTCATTGGGAGAGTCCTTAGAAAATGTAGTCCATCAACAAAGGAGGTGGCTTACAAAACACTCGTTCGACCTATACTTGAGTATTGCTCATCAGTGTGGGATCCGTACCACGTCGGGTTGACGGAGGAGATAGAGAACATCCAAAGAAGAGCGGCGCGTTCCGTCACAGAGTTATTTGGTAAGCGTGATAGCGTTACGGAGATGTTTAGCAAACTCGAGTGGCAGACTCTGCAAGAGAGGCGCTCTGCATCGCGGTGTAGCTTACTGTCCAGGTTTCGAGAGGGTGCGTTTCTGGATGAGGTATCGAATACATTGCTTCCCCCTACTTATACCTTCCGAGGAGATCACGATGGTAAAATTAGAGAGATTCGAGCGCGCACGGAGGCTTTCCGGCAGTCGTTCTTCCCGCGAACCACACGCTACTGGAACAGGAAAGGGAGGCAATGACAGTGGCATGTAAAGTGCCCTCCGCCACACACCGTTGGGTGGCTTGCGGATTATAAATGTAGATGTAGATGTAGAAAATCGCTAAGCGGGTCTAGCGCTTCTGTCCAGTTACTCGTTGACCAGTCTGCTATGGCAGTACAAACGGAAGGAAGTAAGTTGCCAGGTCCTGATGGAATCCTAGTTCAGTTTTACAAAGAGTACTCTACAGCACTGGGACTTTACTTAACTTGCATTTATCGCGAATCGCTCGGCCATCACAAAGTCCCAAGCGATTGTAAAAAGGCGCAGGTGTAAGTAAGAAGGCTAAAAGAACGTATCCCCATGTTTACAGGCCAATATCTCTAAGTTAGGCTTGATGCAGAATCCTTAAACACATTGTGAGCTCGAATACAATTAATTTCCGTGACACCGAGAGGCCTGTGTCCACGAATAAGCGTGGCTTTAGAAACCATCGCTCGTGCGAAACTCATCTTGCCTTTCTGTCACATGATACCCTGCGAACCATGGACGAAGGCCAACAGGCGGGTTCCATACTCCTAGATTTCCGGGAAGCATTTCACTCGGTGCCGCAGTGCAGACTCTTAACAAAGGTACGACCGTACGGAATAGCTTCCCAGATATGTGAGTGGCTCGAAGACTTCATAAGTAACAGAATCCACTACGCTGTCCTCGACTGCGAGTGTTCATCAGAGGCAAGGGTATCGGCTTCGCTGATGATGCTGCGGCATACAGTAAGGTGTCCAATTTTAGTGACTGTAGGAGGGCACGAGATGACTTGCAAAAAACTTTTGGTTGGTGTGACGAATGGCAGCCAGCTTTAAATGTAGAAAAGTGTAAGTTAACGCAGATAAGAATGAAAAACTAACTCGGAATCTTCCAGCACACTATTAGTAGTGTCCTGTTGCACACAGTCACGTCATTTAAATTTCTGGGCGTAACGTTGCGAAGCGACATGAAATGGAATACAGATGAAAGGATTGTAGCAGGAAAGGCGCATATTCGACTTGAGTTTATTAGTACAATTACAGGGAACTGTGACTCATTTGTAAAGGAGACTGCATACAGGACGCTTGAGCGCTGTTTGAGTGTATGGGATTCGCACCAGGGTCAGATTAATGGAAGACGTGTTATGGGGATGCTTCGGTAACTCAAATGGGAATCGCTGGAGGAAAGGCGACGTTCTTGTCGAGGAGCACTATCTAGAAAAGCGGCATTTGAGGCTCACTGCAGAACGCTTCTACGGCCGCCAGCCATGACGATAATATTAGACCAATTAGGACTCATACGGATCATATAGATAGTCGTTTTTCCGTCGACATATTTCCATATGGAACAGGAAAGGAAATGACAGTTGTATTCCAGGTTACCCTACGCTACGCACCTTACGGTGGCTTGCGGAGTGTATACGGGGGTACCAAAAAAAAATCCGGAATTATTTTTTAAAATCTACATATTTTTAAATTGTTTACAAAACAACCTAATCCCCTTCAAAATATTCTCCATTACAACTAACTAATTTCTCCCGCTGATGCTTCCATTGTTCGAAGCACTTTTTGTATAGTCATCCTTAGAAATCACTGACAGCTCTTCCCTTGTTTCTTTTTTGACTTCTTCAGTGTTCTCAAATCGGTGTCCTTTCGTGCACCTTCTAATGCGTGTAAATAACGGAAAGTCTCACGGAGCTAGGTCAGGCGAGTAAGGTGCATGGGGCAGCGGAACCACGCCGTATTGAGCCAAAAATTGTCTAACAGAGATGGCTGTGTGTGCTGGTGCGTTGTCGTGGTGGAAGAACCAGTCTCCTGCCTGCCACAAATCGGGTCTTTTTTGACGAACACTGTCGCGCAGTCTTTTTAAAACTTGACAGTGTGACGCGGAGGAACAAACTCTGAATGAATTTTCAATGTTGTCGTCGATTCGGCAGTTGATGGACGTCCAGAACGAGATTTGTCATCAGTCTACATGTCACCATTTATAAGTCGAACTTTCCCATACCTTCATGTTGGGTAAGCTGTTTCCAACATTAAAAAAACTTGAGCAACATTTTTACCGAGTAGAAAACAAAATTTCGTAGCCGCACGTTGTTCACTTAAACTTGCCATCATAAAAATGAAGCAAGGAAAAAAATAGCGCTAGCAAAAACAGTCGCTGGAGATGAACAGAAGAAGCCAAGTAGATAACACGGGCGGCGTTGGACTGGTAGACGCCTAGCGGCTCAAGCTCCGTCCACGAGAATGTTATTCCGGTTTTTTAAAAAATTTTCTTGGTTACCTCCTCGTATGTAGATGTACTGTGAAACAAATCTGTTCTGCTGAACGAGTGCCGATAGCTCTTAAGGTACGTAGTTTAGAGGGCATATTTACTGTACCTCTTTTTCCTTGTTTTGGAGCATAGTATCACCTCGGAGAGTTGCGTAGCATGCAATCCTAGCGACACCGTTACCAGTACACGTATTCCACTGTCGGAGGTACCAGAAAGCTTTTAATTTGGAAGTTTTGTTTCAGTCGTTTCCGCATCAGAGCCCCATAACTCCAAGTTGATACACCCCACAGCCACCCTCTTTCTCCATTCTCTCAAAATTCCGTAACATGCTTACGGAATCAGGCCGTACAGGCGGAGCAGTCGGGAATTGTTGTATTGACGATATGAGCCGCAGATGGGGGAAAGCCGCCGATGTACTCGAGTTCCATAAAGGGGAGGTTTTTATGGCCGAGAGTCTAGGAAGCGGCGATGCCGGTCGGCTGTTCGCGTGCCGGTTTTGCGAGTGTCTGTGGAAAGTGGCTGAAGGACGGAGAAAGCACGGCTAGGCGACGAGTAGTGGCACGTGGAGGTCGGGGTACTCTGAGCAAGGTAGGTGGCGGTGGCGATGTGCAGCCCATGTGTGCAGTGTTCAGGGGTACGTTGTCCAGCCAGCATTATCGAACACGGGCAGACGACTCCTACTTGTAACTCAAGATTTCGTTGGGTCATCATGGGACCGGTTGCAGTGGGCACAGGACCGTTCCGACCAGACCGTGAATCAGTGGAAGCGTGTCGCCTGGTCGTGTGACTCACGATTCGTGCTTCAGGATGTAGATGGTCCTATCTGGATACGCCGTCATCCAGGCGAACAGCTGCCGGAAGCGTGCATCGCACCGCGGAAGCAGGCTGGTCAGCAACCTGGTGTTGTAAGGGGCCTGCGCCAGTGATCAAACGCACAGTGACAGCAGGGGACTGCGTGACCAGTTCAGTGGACCACCTGCATCCCTTCTTACTGGGTTCGTTCCCGACGGCGACGACAGCTTCCAACACAACTGTCCACTACACAAGACCGGAATCGTGCTACCGTTCTTGCGTGAGCATCAGAGTTACGTGACGTTGATGCCTTGGCCATCAAATTCGCCTGATCTCACACCCGAAGCGAGACACTGCGGACTGCGCGTACTGCGTACCTGCGGAACCCTCCGCACTGGCTGTCGAATCTGTCCCATGCAGTAACACCGTTGTGTTGTGCTCTCGAGGTTGGACCGAGATGCTGCTAAGCATTCATAATGTTTCGACCGATCAGTGCAGCCTCTCTCTCCCATTCACGCAGAGTGAGCGCAGGGAGAACAGTGCCGAAAGAACTGGTATAACTTGGGAACGTTCCCAGTCAATACACAGTGGGCCCTCGCTCCCGTCATGACGGTTTTTACATGGCGTGGGGACGCTGTTGGCAGTACCAGCCAGTGCGCCGTACCAAAACACCAGGCACCATTCTCCTCGACGAGTATGAGCCAGCCGGCTTCTGTGTGGAGCAGCAGAGTACACAGCGGAGAGAGTCGCGTCTCGGTCTGCTGGGCACTCCAGTCTGCTGTCGCGCCTAACACAGCGCTACGCCGAGATGTCGTCCACCTGGCACCAGATTCCTAGACTGGGATGACGGGAACGCTACGCCATTAAAGGCGTAGATCAAGTCTCATTCCTTTTCATTGTGCTCCGCAGTCATAATTATATCCAGAGCACACTTTTTTCATCTCTGAATGACTACTGCAGCCCACATGCATTTGATCCTACCTAGTGTAGTCAACACTTGTTGTCCCCTCTACAATTCTTCCTCCCTCCGCGGCCCCCGCCCACCCCAGATAGACTTTCGTCTGTTGCCAGACTCACGACAGCTTCATGCCTCCCGTTGTGTCGCATAACCGAAGTCTCATTTTACTCAAGCTGTGCCATAACTTCCTTTTCTCCCCAGTTCCAATCATCACTTGCTCGCTAGTTCGCTGGACTCGCGCTCGGAAGGACGACGATTCCGATCTGCCTCCGGCCATCCGTATTTAGATTTTCCGTGATTTCCCTATACCGCCCCGAGAAAACGCTGGGATGGTTGCTTTTTAAAGTCAACGGCCGATTTCCTTCCCCGTGAAAAGACAAGCCACAACTCTGCCTTACTGCCTTCTCAACTACTGCCTCAGTTTTCTGTCGTTCAACTGTGATAATTCCTGTCTGGTTCCTGTACACGTTGTGCATAACTGCTCTTGTGTACGTGATGAGCTTACATTTGAAAAGATTGTATTTGAGATTAGAACATCAATATGCCGCTTCGAAAGTTCGGAATATGTTGCATATGTGGGAAGTAAGACGGTAGTGCAGCAGAGGACAAGTATTGTGATCTTGTTGTAAGAATACGATATGCCACCAGTTAACTTGTTGCAGGAACCCTGTGTGGCTCGCGGACATGACGTCACACGGTGGGTGTCGGAAGGACACTGTGGAGCAAATAGCTTGCTGTTATGCTCTTGGCGACGAAGAGGGCAACACGTTTGAATTACATAGTAAGCAATATGCGAAACTAACTTCAGTTAACGTATCGCCATCGATTCACTTTTCGATCAGGTGCATCTGAGCATCCCTGTAGAATTAGGAATTCGCCACCAGATGCCACGAGAGGCAGACGCAACTGCATAAAAGGAGGCGCTGAGAGTTGTTTTGTCCGTGGCGAAGCAATAACAGCAAAGTAGGTCGGTCAAGAGAGCCCAGTTGAGATGCGAGATGGACTAGACATTGGATGGAACAAATCAATCAACGAGATGTCCGCCCTTCTAAAGGTGCCCAAGTCGACTATTAGTGACGTGGTTGTCAAGTCCACATGCGAAGCAAGAACCACAGGTAAACCAAGACAAGTCAGACCTCGTGTACTGGTGGACACTGCAGAGGGACATTGTAAAAAAATCGCATGAAATGAGCAGAAGGAATCAGTCTTAGGTTCGAAAGTGCTTGTAGCAGTCCATGTAGCATAATGCCTGTGCACAGGCAGTTAACAGGAATGGAGTACAGTGATCGAGCAGGTCCTCGAGGCCACGCATTTCTGTAGTCGGCGCAAGGGACTCCTGAGGTTTGGACAGTGGATGGCTGGAAACGATGATTTGTGATGTGCCAGTCCACTGGAAGGGTTTGAGAACGTGCGTGGCAAGTACCTCAAGAACGTTAGGCGCCATCATGTGTAGTGAGTGCCGAGACTGAAGTTCGGAGGAGGTGGTGTTACGGTATGCGGGTGTTTTTCGTGCTTAGGGTGTGATCCCCTCGTTGCATGTAAGAAAATGGTAAACGCGGGAGGGCCTCATCAGATTTGATAGCGTTGTGCAGTGCGTTTAGTAAAGCAACAGTTGGGAGACGACTGTTGTTTGTACCAGCGTGACAATACACTCTGTCGCAAAGCAGCGTCTGTGAGGCAGTGGTTTGTGGACAACGGCATTCTTGAAATAATGGATTGGCCTGCCTAGAGTTCCCGCCTGAACCTAATGGAACACCTTTGGGACGAGTTAGAACGTCAGATTCGGTCCAGACCACAGTGTCTAACATCAGTAGACTTCCTCCTCTCGTTACGGACTTTGAGGAAGAGTAGGCTCCCATTCGTCCGCAGTCACTGACACGTCACTGAAAGTTCGTTCAGCGAAGTTCAGTCCGTCATAAAGGTGAACGGTGGGCAGGCGCATATTAACGTCCGCTAATAAGTGTGGCGACACTTTGGAACAGATAGCGCTTTGACCACTCGGAAAGCTTTTACCCGCTATCTTTTTTCTTTCTTTATATAGCAGTGGTCGCGGGAGGCAGGAGTTTGACGGCCACTGGACGCCGGGACGCAGTTTCAGCTCTTGCAGGAGGCAGCTGTGAGTGCAACAGCCGTCGGATGGCCACGGCTGCGGGCTCCGGCTCCGGCTCTTAATTAGTGCGGCTGGCGTTAATTACGGTACCTCTGGCTGGCCGGTCTCGTGCCCTCTGCCGCGTTACGTCATCTCACGTGCCGTACTGGAGAGCGGCTTAGCCGCGTGTAGACACCGGGGGCTCCTGCCGACAGCGCACGGTGGTGTGTAAACGCGGGCTGCGCCCGGGCCGGCATTCACACGGGACTGCTGGCGAGTGGAACCGGGCAAGTGCCGTTTCCCGGAAATTACGCTCAGTGGAAGAGCAACCGAAATAAGTGAACACCCGTCTCGGTATATCGGTACATATTCGGCAATTTCTGAGAAATCGGCTGTCAAAGTTTTCGAGATACTTTCTGTGCCTTTTAGCGAGTAAACACTTAAACAGCGGCTGGCGTCCGGCTTCACGCTTTTGTGCCCCGTGTCCGAAACCCAGTGATTGGTTCAAATGGCTCTGACCACTATGGGACTAAACTTCTAAGGTCATCAGTCCCCTACAACTTAGAACTACTTAAACCTAACCAACCTAAGGACATCACACACATCCATGCCTGAGGAAGGATTCGAACCTGCGACCGTAGCGGTCGCGCGGTTCCAGACTAGCGCCTAGAACCGCTCGGCCACCACGGCCGCCGAAACCCAGTGATTATTTGTTTCTGCTTTTCATTTGTCTGCCGGCCGGGGTGGCCAAACGGTTAAAGGCGCTACAGTCTGGAACCGTGCGACCGCTACGGTCGCAAGTTCGAATCCTGCCTCGGGCATGGATGTGTGTGATGTCCTTAGGTTAGTTAGGTTTAAGTAGTTCTAAGTTCTAGAGGACTGATGACCTCAGAAGTTGAGTCCCATAGTGCTCAGAGCCATCTGAACCATTTGCTTTTCATTTGTCTACCAGTTTCCGTAGAAGATTACCGCACGAATGTTTTCCAGTGCACGCTGTATAACATTGTCCTTACGGCATACTGATTGTATTTCTGGTGATTGAATAAAAACTGGAATAATTATTTCAAATGTTTTTGAATACCTCTATTGTATCTTGATTCAGAATCGACTGCAAGCGCCAGTTTTTGGTAAAATGATTAGTTATGCATGGTTTTCCATGAAATTATTGCCAACGCGGGAAATCTTGTGGAATGTGAGCGACGTTTCTTTCCCGAATGAGATTCATACGAAGAAAGATCACTGTGGCAAACGTGGCCCCACGCAGTGCTCGTGCTGTTCTGAATTTCTCTCTTTCAAATGTTTCTACAGTCGGCATCGTCCACGGGAATTTACCAAATCTTTCTGAATCTTAAAATATTACAGACACATATTATACTGTAAATGTATAACAGCTATTGTCACAGCCACTTGTAACTTTGCAGTTAATATAACACCCTTCTATCCCCTAACTCCCCCCCCCCCCTCCCCCATGAACCATGGACCTTGCCGTTGGTGGGGAGGCTTGCGTGCCTCAGCGATACAGATGGCCGTACCGTAGGTGCAACCACAACAGAGGGGTATCTGTTGAGAGGCCAGACAAACGTGTGGTTCCTGAAGAGGGGCAGCAGCCTTTTCAGAAGTTGCAAGGGCTACAGTCTGGATGATTGACTGATCTGGCCTTGTAACACTAACCAAAACGGCCTTGCTGTGCTGGTACTGCGAACGGCTGAAAGCAAGGGGAAACTACAGCCGTAATTTTTCCCGAGGGCATGCAGCTTTACTGTATGGTTAAATGATGATAGCGTCCTCTTGGGTAAAATATTCCGGAGGTAAAATAGTCCCCCATTCGGATCTCCGGGCGGGGACTACTCAGGAGTACGTCGTTACCAGGAGAAAGAAAACTGACATTCTACGGATCGGAGCGTGGAATGTCAGATCCGTTAATCGGGCAGGTAGGTTTTAAAAGGGAAATGGATAGGTTAAAGTTACATATAGTGGGAATTAGTGAAGTTCAGTGGCAGGAGGAACAAGACTTTTGGTCAGCTGAATGCAGGGTTATAAATACAAAATCAAATAGGGGTAATGCAGGAGTAGGTTTAATAATGAATAAAACGATAGGAGTCCGCAGCTCGTGGTCGTGCGGTAGCGTTCTGGCTTCCCGCGCCCGGGTTCCCGGGTACGATTCCCGGCGGGGTCAGGGATTTTCTCTGCCTCGTGATGACTGGGTGTTGTGTGATGTCCTTAGGTTAGTTAGGTTTAAGTAGTTTTAAGTTCTGGGGGACTGATGACCATAGATGTTGAGTCCCATAGTGCTCAGAGCCAAAAAAATAGGAGTAAGGGTAAGTTACTACAAATAGCATAGTAAACGCATTATTGTGGTCAAGATAGACACGAAGCCCACGCCTACTACAGTGTTACAAGTTTATATGCCAACTAGCTCTGCAGACGATGAAGAAATTGATGAAATGTATGATGAGATAAAAGAAATTATTCAGGTAGTGAAGGGAGACGAAAATTTAATAGTCACGGGTGACTGGAATTCGAGAGTAGGAGAAGGGAGAGAAGGAAACATAGTAGGTGAATACCGATTGGGGGTAAGAAATGAAAGAGGAAGCCGTCTGGTAGAATTTTGCACAGAGCATAACTTAATTATAGCTAACACTTGGTTCAATAATCATGAAAGAAGGTTGTATACACGGAAGAATCCTGGGGACACTATAAGGTATCAGATAGATTATATAATGGTAAGACAGAGATTTAGGAACCAGGTTTTAAATTGTAAGACATTTCCAGGGGCAGATGTGGACTCTGACTACAATCTATTAGTTATGAACTGTAGATTAAAACTGAAGAAACTGCAAAAAGGTGGGAATTTAAGGAGATGGGACCTGGATAAACTGAAAGAACCAGAAGTTGTACAGAGTTTCAGGGAGAGCATAAGGGAACAATTGACAGGAATGGGGGAAAGAAATACAGTACAAGAAGAATGGGTAGCTTTGAGGGATGAATTAGTGAAGGCAGAAGACAATTGGGTAACATAAGAAATAATGAATTTAATTGATGAAAGGAGAACATAAATGCACTAAATGAAGTGGGCAAAAAGGAATACAAACGTCTCAAAAGTGAGATCGACAGGAAGTGCAAAACTGCTAAGCAGGGATGGCTAGAGGACAAATGTAAGGATGTAGAGGCTTATCTCATTAGGGGTAAGATAGATACTGTATACAGGAAAATTAAAGAGAACTTTGGAGAAAAGAGAACCACTTGCATGAATATCAAGAAATCAGATGGAAACCCAGTTCTAAGCAAAGAAGGGAAAGCAGAAAGGTGGAAGGAGTATATAGAAGGTCTATACAAGGGCGCTGTACTTGAGGACAATATTATGGAAATGGAAGAGGATGTAGATGAAGATGAAATGGGAGATACGATACTGCGTGAAGAGTTTGACAGAGCACTGAAAGACCGAGTCGAAACAAGGCCCCGGAAGTAGACAACATTCCATTAGAACTACTGACAGCCTTGGGAGAGCCAGTCATGACAAAACTCTACCATCTGGTGAGAAAGATGTATGAGACGGGCCAAATACCCTCAGACTTCAAGAAGAATATAATAATTCCAATCCCAAAGAAAGCAGGTGTTGACAGATGTGAAAATTACCGAAGTATCAGTTTAATAAGTCACAGCTGCAAAATACTAACGCGAATTCTTTACAGACGAATGGAAAAACTGGTAGAAGTCGACCTCGGGGAAGATCAGTTTGGATTCCCTAGAAATGTTTTAACACGTGAGGCAATAGTAACCTTAAGCCTTATCTTAGAAGAAAGATTAAGGAAAGGCAAACCTACGTTTCTAGCATTTGTAGACTTAGAGAAAGCTTTTGACAATGTTGACTGGAATACTCTCTTTCAAATTCTAAAGGTGGCAGGGGTAAAATACAGGGAGCGAAAGGCTATTTACAATTTGTACAGAAACCAGATGGCAGTTATAAGAGTCGAGGGGCATGAAAGGGAAGCAGTGGTTGGGAAGGGAGTCAGACAGGGTTGTAGCCTCTCCCAGATGGTATTCAATCTGTATATTGAGCAAGCAGTCAAGGAAACAAAAGAAAAATTCGGAGTAGGTATTAAAATCGATGGAGAAGAAATAAAAAGTTTTGAGGTTCGCCGATGACTTTGTAATTCTGTCAGAGACAGCAAAGGACTAGGAAGAGCAGTTGAACGGAATGGATAGTGTCTTGAAAGGAGGATATAAGATGAACATCAACAAAAGCAAAACGAGGATAATGGAATGTAGTCTAATTAAGTCGGGTGATGCTGAGGGAATTAGATTAGGAAATGAGGCACTTAAAAGTAGTAAAGGAGTTTTGCTATTTGGGGAGCAAAATAACTGATGATGGTCGAAGTAGAGAGGATATAAAATGTAGGCTGGCAATGGCAAGGAAAGCGTTTCTGAAGAAGAGAAATTTGTTAACATCCAGTATTGATTTAAGTGTCAGGAAGTCATTTCTGAAAGTATTCGTATGGAGTGTAGCCATGTATGGAAGTGAAACATGGACGATAAATAGTTTGGACAAGAAGAGAATAGAAGCTTTCGAAATGTGGTGCTACAGAAGAATGCTGAAGATTAGATGGGTAGATCACATAACTAATGAGGAGGTATTGAATAGAATTGGGGAGAAGAGAAGTTTGTGGCACAACTTGACTAGAAGAAGGGATCGGTTGGTAAGACATGTTCTGAGGCATCAAGGGATCACCAACTTAGTATTGGAGGGCAGCGTGGAGGGTAAAAATCGTATAGGGAGACCTAGAGATGAATACACTAAGCAGATTCAGAAGGATGTAGGCTGCAGTAGTGCAGTGTTTCATTATTTAAATGGTGAATGATGCAACTGCATGCTTTCCACAAACACCGGTTACGATGAGTGAAATTAAGAAATACCATTTATTAAATGAGTGTCGTTTACGCAAATACGAGGGGCCAGTTTCATGAGGAGTTCTTTGTTCGCCCATAATAAATAATTTTCGTTGTTATTTATGTTCTCGCACTGTAGCACACTTATCAAATTCTAGCGAACACTTCGAGCTGTTGTTCTCGCTATCCACGGTTTGACCTACAACCGTTTCCATTCCTCTCTCTTTTCAAGCAGTGCGTTCGGCGCCAACTGCTGTAGTACTGGCGATTAACTGTTTGGGTTTCATTACAGAACAACTATGAGGAAAAATTTTACGATCGTGTAATAGCTCCAGTGAAGTAGATTGGCCGAAGAAGTTTGTCGAAATCTCTGACAGAGCACGCGTTTGTGTCAGCCGGCTGTTAACACTACGTTGCTGACGCCACACAGACGTGCGCTCGGGGCTGTACGTATCTTAAGCCACGGTGTGAACACACGAGGCCGTACGCTGCGACAGTGCTGAGTGCGTCGCTGTAGTTTGGACCGTAACGAAGAGCCGCTCGCGACAGGAACCGGGTTCGGCGAGACGTCACACGGTTCCCACGCGGGGGCGACATAAATTCTGGAGCCACTCGGCGGGCGGAAATTAGGCCAGGCGCCAGGTGGGCTGGTCGGTAAGGGGGGGGGGGGGAGGCGGGGGCGGAAATGGGCCGCGTGATTGGCTGCCGCCGCCGCGTGGCGACGTGGAGGCGCGCTCGCGCCCTCTCCAGTGTTTACTGTGTGGCGCGAGGGCGGGCGTATCGGCGTCGCACAGGTCCTGTGCCGTTGATACGTCACGCTACAATTGAGGCGACAACGTCTGTTGGCTCGTCAGTCGAACTTTCCTTAGTGACAAACTACTGTCACATTTGAGTCGCTGGTAACTACCAGACTAAGCATACCTAAATAATCGTTCAGCTAACAACGGATAGATCATCTCTGAAGGTGTTTGTCGCGCAGTATTTGTTTCGACTGTGACGTCATCGCACCAGTATAAGCTCATGCGCGTGACTGTTACGAATTGTATATATATGGTGTTTGTTCTTTGGGACATATCCGAAAGAACAGACACCACATATCGTATAAGGTGGAACATTTAATCCGTAATGGGGAATAGCTTGAGATAGAGAAGGGATACGGCCAAATGTTTTAGACAAAAATTTGTAGGTGGCAAAGAGGGTCTCGCATTGGTAGTAATGGTCGTGACCTTGAATGCTATTTTCAAGGCTATCTAGAGATTAAATGATTCTTTTTTGTTTGTTTGTTTGTTTACATAGGAACCCTCATATTTGATTTACGGTCTTAAAAGAGCGGCAGATGTTACGGATGAAATGATACATTATTCGAGGTCGTGGCAATTTTCTGCGAAGGTCAGATAAGCAAATATGTTTTAGTTCTAGTAGGGATTAGAACAGATGGGGGATACACCAAAATATAGTGTTAGATAGAAATAGGGCATAAGAGTCACGTATCATTTCCAGTAACCATGTTCTTAAAACTAATTATCGAGGGTCATTCGAAGATTGAGTTTTGTCTCATGGAAACCCCTATTTCCGAAGTCAGATTTGCAAAGAGCGCAGAGAGATTTGCCCTTTGAAGTCTCAATTAACGTGTTTATTGGTAAGAATAAATACATCACAACGTGTAAATGTTATTTCGACATTTGCGAGACCGAACAAACATAGATAAAACGCAGATCATTGATTTAGAAGTCGTTGAGTGAGTCCCCTCGCCTCCCATTCATCGGGATGTTCCAATTTTTATCTAACACTGTATTTTGCTATATCCTTCAAAATGGCTCTGACCACTATGGGACTTAACTGCTGAGGTCATCAGTACCCTAGAACTTAGAACTACTTAAGGCTAACTAACCTAAGGACATCACACACATCCATGCCCGAGGCAGGATTCGAACCTGCGACCATAGCGGTCGCGCGGTTCCAGACTGTAGCTCCTAGAACCGCTCGGCCACACCGGCCTGCGCTATATCCTTCCTCTTTTCCGAGTTGATCGCTCTTAGAACTAAGAACATACTTACTTGAAATGATGATTAAATCGACGCCCTAGCTGTAAGCAGGCGTTGATATACGTCATTGGGGACATGTTGAAAATGTGTGCTCCGACCGGGACTCTGACCCGAGATCTGCTGCTTACATGGTAGACGCTCTATCCATCTGAGCCACCGAGGGCACAGAGGGCAGGGACCTATCCCTTGCACGCTCCCCGTGAGACCCACATTCCCAACATGTCCACACAAGTACATTCGTAGTTTGCCCATCACGCTCATTATTCTTGGCAGATTAATCTAGCAAGTCCCATACGAGTTTGCTCATAGCGTGCGCGTTCGCACAAGAAGGTCAATGGCCAGGTTGCCATATTTTAACTATATATGAAGGTAGTATCTGTTCCCGAAAGAACAGACACCATTGATGACCGTACAGATTCTCTAGAATGTCCCCAATGATGTATATCAACGCCTGTTTGTAGCTAGGGTGTCGATTTAATTATCATTTCATTCTAGAGAAGCTGCACGGTCATCAATGGCATCTGTTCTTTCGGGAACAGATACCACCTTCATACGTACTTATTTGACGTTCACTGAACCATGCCCCGACCTTGAATAATGCATCATTTTATAGGTTAAATTTGCCACTGCTCTCAAATCTTAAATGAAGTACTAGGGCTACCATAAAAAAAACAAAAGAAAACCTTCTAATTCATTTTGAAATTTACGTTTAAGATAACGGCCATTTTGCTGTATCTCGGCTCTAGTCCTAGTTATTCCCCATTAAGGGTTGAAATGGAGCATCCTGTATATAATTAAGGCGACAGTGGCCAATAATCTCTTCAGTGCGCATGCATACCAGGCTGTAAATCTCACGGGAATCGGCGAAATGCACAAGTAATGATGGAATGCGCAGCGGGCACTGCAGTTGTAGTGTGTGTGGACGCGGTGAGAATTTGGGTCTGACGGGAGCCGTGCTCGGGTAGTCGGTCGGTGCTGTCGCGGTGGCCGCTGCGCCAGGACGGCGTAATGATCAGTGCATCTGCCTAGTAAGCGGCAGGCCCGGCTTCGAATCCCGGTCCAGAACAAATTGTCTTTCCCCATTGCTTTGCGTCACTGCCCACTCGCAGCCAATATGTCTAATTCCTTACTTACTTGTTTCGAATTGGCTTTGGATAAAGCACGATTTCCGAAAGTCTGTTTCGCGAAACATTGATGTACCGCGGAAAGTGAATGAGTGCTATACAAAGAATTGTTAATAACATGGCGTTCCTTCCTTTTCGACAATTTGGCGGTATTAATTTTTTTAAAGTTTTACTACGATTTCGGTGTCATTAGCTGTGATTTAAATTTAAAACAATCACTGAGTAAACCAAGTTTGTCTCACTCTTAAAAATTTTTACTAACCCTGGGGTTTGGGAACCCCTTGCGTAAAGTTATATACTCGTATAGTGTGGAAACGCGCTTAGGTAGGACATTGATTCTGGCGTCATTCCGAAGTGCTTCGGGAGTACTCGCAGGACTCTGTCTGTTGGCGTAGGGTGTGCCGTAGGGGGCTTAAATTTCGGGAAAAGAGAAAGCTTCGAAGTAAAAATTTGCTAATCGCGATGCTTTCTCGTTAAACCAGTACCTGTCTGCGATCGTGAGCTCTGCAATATTTACTAACAAACTGTCTACGAACCGGAAACGTTTGTAAACCTTGCCGTTTGTTACTGTTAAAACGAGTAATAGTTCAGAAATTGGCTGAGATGTTTGTTTACGCTGATCGTTTCAAAAAGCAGTGCTGAAAAAAATGTAAAAATCTTGAAGGGTTGGGGAGGAGTTGTTTGGCTTTTTATTTATTTATTTATTGTCGTAAAGGATTGACTAAACAACAATGCTCCGAATCCATTCGTTCAACTTTCCGTTGTCAGATAACCTTCATAGAAGACTATAAAATTTCATTGCCGTCGTGCTTCTTTGGGCGATGAGTTCAGTGCAGATCGACCGAATCGCTAGTTGTTACAAAAAATACGGATGGTGTGGAAAATGTGGCTGAAGAGGTCCGGGATGTGAGTTACCGTGAGATGGAGGGATTCTTAGGGTAGGCTTTCTTAGATTTTTTCCTCTTACAGAACCCTTCGACAGTCCTGAAACATCATCTTTATTTTGAATGTTAATAAAGAATTAAGGAATGAGAAAAACCAGTTTTATTCAAAGATTACTTCAATTCATAACTATTAACTCACAAACCGTAATAATTTTTTCAGAAGTAATGAGTATCGTCAAAATGTCGAAAAAAGCGCCATATTATTAACAGTTTTTCGCAGAGAAGTGACTGGCGGAACATAGTTAGGGAAAACCTGTCTTAGGGATGCACAAGACTGCAGTACACTGGGCTTCGCGTGAATAATACGAGATTCGGCTGGCACGTTTAGCTGTGCGAGAGGACTGGTCCCGACGGGTACCGTAGAATTTTTCCGAGTTGAAAAACAGGCTCGTGTGAATTTGCTAACGGAGATGCTCAAAAGATTCGATCTAGGGAACGTAGAATGCGTAAACAACGTCCAACAGGAGACAAAACTTGGATGTACTCGTACGAGCCATTAACTAAGCAGCTTCAAGTAGAGTGCAAAGAACATTAAGGTTGGAGCACAAAAAGATGACATGAAGTTGAACTGTTGAGGATTTGCTGATGACCTCGATTTTCTCGCCAACAGCATTGAAGAAACCAGACAACAAATACAATCATTGCAGAAAACAGCCCGGAGTATTGACCTTAAAATATCTTTTAAAAAAGAAAACAGAAATAATGCTAACGGGACTGCCACTGGCAAACAAAATTAAAACTAGAGAACACGACTTTAAAATCGTGGAAAAGTTTATATACTTGGGAGAAGTAAAAACACACAACCTGAATGGGAAACCATCATGGCAGAGTAGAATAAACAAATTGATTAAAACACATCGTGTTACCAAGAAGACATATAACAAAAATGCCTCTCAATAGCCACAGAATTGAAACACTACAAAATAGTCACATAACCGCAAATAACTTATGTAAGTGTAACTATATTTAGAAGATTACTCAAAGGAGAAAGAAGGATAGTCAGAATTTGTATAAATAAAAAATAGCAAAAAGACGAGTTTGGAGAACAGCTTCAAAGGAAACAGTTTATAAAGAAATAGAATCAGTGACTAGTACAATGAAAACGAAACGGATCTCTTTCCTAGGACATTTTTGAGGTCAACAGAGAATAGAATTAGCAGGACAATAATTAAAAAGTTATGGAATAGTAAGAGCGGAATTAGATAGATCGCATCGCAGTGATCAAGGAGGATCTGATGAAATCATAGATTACGATGGAGGATTTGAAAGGCAACACAGACGCGCTAAAGATACTACAGGACAAACACATCCCACTTCCAACAAAAATTAACCAACAGAAAACGGCAAGGGTGATTCCGGGTGATGAGAGAAGGGCACGATCTCAAAGAATGAAAAAGTATTGGGCCAACAAAGAACAGAACAAACCTAATTCATAATAATGACTGATGTGGTCAAATGTAGGCCATCAAATAAAACTAAACAGCAATTAAATTTTTGTGAGTTTAAGGATCAGAGGAAACCAAACAATGCGATTCGTTCGCGAAACACTTGCCGCTTGTTTGTCGGTTACACTGGAGATGTCGTGGCCCTTGCTACAGTGTATGGAAGAACAGGCAGTGCTGAATGGTAAACAACAATACATTTCTCGAAAGTCACCGATGAAATAAGGGAAATCAACGGAAAACGTCGTAGCGTCATGACAGTACCAGATATCACACAGTGTATTTATTCGTTGAAAACATGGAATTAAAAAGCCTCATTGCCTCTATGCGCCTTCGTTTTCGCCGAAGGACTTCACTTTTTTTCTCTTATTTTCAACAGCTCAAAGAGCTGTCGAACGCTTCCTAAACCGTGTGTTTGATTGCCCAACAACAGAGCGGATGGATGTGTGTACCACCAGCAGCGTACACATGCTGGAGGCGATTTGTTCAAAAAACGCCTGTCCTTGTTTGTTTTGTTGAAAAGCCGCAAAAGCAGTGCCTGTAGGGAAACGGCTGCCGTCTGCCCCAACCTCGTCTCTGACTCACCACACTGCAGTCGGACATCAACAGCTGAGCTCAGCTCAAGGTGTGGGCGGCGGAACGAGTTGTAAGCTGAGACGTAGAGAGAGAGAGAGAGAGAGAGAGAGCCTAGCGGTACGTCACCTCGCCATCAGAGGACGCCGTGGCTCACGTCCGCACCGTGACCTCAGCCGATGTCCGAACTGTGCGCTTCGAAAACACTCACCGCCACCCTGTTGTTTCGCCGACTCACTGGCCTCGACTTCCCCAGCTACTTCCGTTCCGTGGCGGTCGCAGCACTTTCGTTTGCACTCATACTGCGAAGCACGGAAGGTAACTGAGTTCCAGGCGTGTGCACACCGCCCGTCGAAATACGACTGCTGTGAGCTACACCCGGGATTGAGGGGTCCTTCTGTCGGCTTACCGTGAGTCAGCGCGTAATCGGGGTTGATAGTGTATGCACAAGTGACCTTCGAAGCATTGTCAGTGCGTTTCGTATTCCTTAGTCATTATTGAGCAGTACTGCTTTACTGTAACGTCACCACGTGTTTTCAGTACCAATGAAGTTTAGTTTTTTGTTTTTTCGTTATCGTTTCGACCTTCCCTGATTGTGTTTTCCTCTTTTGCCAGTAGATTTTCATTTTGGCTGACTGTGCTTCTTCTCTCTGTTTTGACCATTTGCGGGCAGGACCTGGAACTGGCGAAGTAAGGTTTTTAGTAATTTTGACTTTTCTCTGAAAACTTCTCGATCCTGAATGTCATCAAATGAAATTTCAGTTTCCTGTAAGTCCTTTTTAACTTGGCTTGCCCATTCTCAATACGATTTTGTTTTCGAAATTGATGAATGTATGCGATGAGTAAGTCTTTGCGGGTTCATTGTTTCCAGATGACCAGAAAACATCATTCTCCGCTTCCGCATGCTGGTAACAATGTCTTCTGTATGTTCGTATAATTCACAGTTGCGTCTTCGTCGGGAATCTCCGTTTTCTTTGATAGGGCCAAGGATTTTCCTCAAAATTTTCCGGTCTTTTACTTCAAGTTTTCGTAGTGGTCCTTTCTTCGTCATGTTTAAACATTCTGATGCATACAAAGCTGACGGTCTAACTACGGTGATGTAACGGCAAAGTTTTAGATTTAATGACAGGCTTATGCTTCTGTATAACTCTTTGCACAGATGAAAAGCACCTTCCAGTTTAGAACACCTACTTTCTACAGCTGCATTTTCTGAACCGTCGTGTGTAATTATTTCTCAAAGAAATTTAAATTTCTTCGACTGCTTGATTTTCTCTTGTTGTATTTCAATATGGGGAGGAGCGTGTTTGATGTTTGTGATGAATTCAGTTTTGTTAAATGATATTTTTAGTCCAGTCTTAGCAGCAATTGATTGTTGGCTGGACACTTGACCCTTAGCTTCGTCAATATCATTTGCAATGAGTGTCAGATTATCAACAAAAGCCAAACAGTTTCACTGAGGCCATTTCTTTTGTGTCCCGTTTGAATCCCATAACCTGGCGGTACGGTTGTTTTCCACTCACCTGACTATCCTTACAGGGCACAGTTGAAAAGCAATGGAGAGAGCGGGTCACCTCGTCTCACCCCTGTACAGATTTCAAATGGTTCTCATAGTTCGCCTCTGAACTTGACCATTGACACTGTGTTATTTAAAGTGGCGCTTATCAGATTGATTGTTTTCCTATCTAGATCAAATTCGGCAAGGGATTTCTTTATTATTTCTCTATCAATTGAGTCATTCGCTTTTTGAAAGTCGACAAAGGTCAGAACAAACGTTTTTGATCTTGATTTGCCGGTGAGGTAATAGATTTCAGATTATGGATCTGCTCTGCACAGGATCTCGATGTCCTGAAACCAGCTTGATGTTGGTCCAATTGTTGATCTAAGATTGACTGAGCTCTGTTTAACA
This sequence comes from Schistocerca americana, assembly GCF_021461395.2. Taxonomy (NCBI): domain Eukaryota; kingdom Metazoa; phylum Arthropoda; class Insecta; order Orthoptera; family Acrididae; genus Schistocerca; species Schistocerca americana. Next base: position 197,521,733 of record NC_060128.1, read on the forward strand.
GCAGTCTTGTGCGTCATTGGTGGCAAAGAGATTCCTCGGTAATTATTCAGATCACTCTTATCGCCTTTTTTATGAAGTGGGTGAATAATTGCTACGGTCCAATCTGGAGGTAGAGTTTCAGTTTCCCAAATCTTCACTGTGATATCATGGAGATGTTTTATTGTATCATGATCTGCGCATTTCCACATTTCAGCCAAGATGCGATCCTCACCTCCAGATTTGTTATTTTTCAAGCCTTGTATAGTTTTCATGATTTCGTGTAATGTGGGAGGGGGACTATCTGTAGGAGGAACCGTAGGATAGAAATCAAGCTTTTCATTTGAATTTTAAGCATTCAGCAGGGATGAAAAGTAATTTCCAAAAGCTGCAGCACATGATTTGTCTTTCAAACTTAGTTTTTCATCGGGTCCTCTTATATGTAACGTATGAGGTTTAAACTTCGATAGTTGTGATTTAAAGGCTTTATAAAATTAACGAGTGTGATGTCTTCTAAAATTTGCTCTATTTCATCGATTTGGTTTTTGCTGAAGAGTCTCTTAGTTGTTCTCGATACTTTTGACGTATCTTTCCTAACCTTAAAGAAGTTTTCGTGATTTTCGGGGTTTTTCTTTCTATTCCATTTTATCCAAGCCTGTCTTCGCTTTTCAATTGCTTCATTACAATATTCGTTCCACCACGGGTGTTTATATATATTTTATTGGTCAGTATAGTTTCAGTGGCTGATTGTCAAGTGTAATGATGTCGTGGTTGGGTAGTATATGTTCCGGACACGGCAGATACAAAGAGTTTAAATGAAACTTCATGCTAGCAAGGTATTGTAAGCAACTATACTAGAGAGCCGAAAGATCAGCGCTTCTTAACGTTCCATTAGTATTCAAGCATAAACTAAATGGAAAAAAAGAAGGGAAAAGAAACGGAACTCCATCCTGAAGAGTACGAGATCTCGACCGGATGGGGTAGGTATGGAGGGTGGGACGGGGGGGGGGGGGGGGGGTTATGTCGTCAGCACACCGCACACCGCCGTTGTCAACGGGTTTTTTTTACAGCCCTTGGAGTCGCTCCCTCCCATCCAGGTAGCTCACAAAGCTGAGTGGCCCCTATAGCACTTCTCCTAGCGAGGAAAAATTCCTGGCAGTACCAGCATTCGAACCCGGGTCCTCCACGTGGCAGAGAAATACGCTAACCTCTGAATTACGGAGGCGGACCCTATTCAAGCAGCCATTTTACTGTGTCTGTGTTTCTTCTTTGTTAACCTTTTAATGTGTTGTTTTTTGTGTTACGGAGTTTTTGGTAGAGTAATGAGAAATCCAACTTATTTTGTAAAATACTGCAATATTTACTTATATTGCCATGCGCATATGTTCTGTTCACCGAAAGCTGGGACGAAACATAAACAGTTTCACGTGACCGGTCACCACCCGTTCCAGTGAAAGCAGGGGTGTCGAAAATCCTTCGTGAACGCTGTTTAGTTGGCCGCCGTCGCTCGTGGAAAACCCTTCACTGTGAACTCTCGCTGTATTGTAATGAAAGAAAGCATCAAAACAGACAGGCGGCATAGCAGATATGAAACACAAACGATCTTAACAGTACCAGTTACAATAATGTTAAAGGGACAATAAAACTAAGTTCATTCAGTCGAACTACTATTTTCATTGAAGTGTATAACAAAACGCTCTTCTCTCTCCTCTATAATGTAGTCTAATTTCCACACCTGAGTTGCAAGTTTTTCCACCACATGGAGAACACTTTTGTTCCACTCCTCTGCAGTCACTTTTCTTTCTGTTTGTTCTAACAGTTCCTGAACTTCCGACATTTTATATGTACTGTTTTCTTCTGCAACATAGCGATAATGTTAAAGGCACGAATTGATTCTAACCCAAACTAAGTCGATGGCGTTTAACTCCCAATGCTTCAGAGGAATTCGAAGAAGAGTTTTCCCTGCATTTTCAGCCATTTCATCTACCGCGTATTCGTTGTGTGGCACTCTGTTTTCTTTAACGATTTCAAGTTCTTCTTTCAACATACTGCCTTCAAAATTGAGATTTTTAGATATTAGCCCTTCTGATCCGACTTTCTTATTGGAATTCGCATTAGAAACTGTTTCTTTGTGATGAGAATGGTACGACGCGTTATCGAGAATAATAACTGCGTTTTCCTGAGACCAACGAAGAACACCTTCAAACCACGTCTCGAAAGTATCACCCCACACATCATCATGATACGTTTCCACTTGTCTCGGATTGGAAATTCCAGAAACGGCCTTCGACAAAACCTGCTTTGCTCCAAATGTGTGTGATAATCAGACGTTTAGCTTTATCCGGTGGGACATGTTCCAGGTGTATATTCCGGACAGAAACGCTTGTTTAGAGGCTTTTATGCCGTTATCTACCCAGACGTTACTTCTGGTATGTCCTGCATTCAGCCATATCGCGTCTTAATAGTAAATGAGTCTTCCTTCATCCCTCAACAATATAATGGCTCATAGATAACTCCGCCTCCATAAAATGTCATCATCCCTGTCTGTTAGCATACCACCGCCTTCACGACGAACATATTTAAAATTAATTTCTTTAAATAATTTATAAAATGTAGTTCTCCGAAAATTCCACGCATGTGTGTCTTCGTTTACGGCAGCAAGCAGTTACTTAATTGTTTGCAGTTCGTTACGGAAAATAAAATTATTGTACTTTGCTCTGTATCACTTTTCTATCGAAGTTATCAACGTTTTCTGAAAGCTTCTGTATTTTTTTTTTTTTTTTTTGTGGAGGGAGGGGAGGGGGGGGGGCGCTTGTTCTCACTTGTCGCACGATACAATGAAGAACGATTAGCAACACCTCTAGATGTAGCTGTTTTCAGAACAGTACCAGTCGCTAATAATGGAAGCAAGACTGAAGAAACTTGAAAACACGTTCATAGGATTTGTCGACCTGGAAAAAGGGTACAAGATGTTCGAAATTCTGAGAAAAGTATGCTTCAGCCATAGCTAGAGACGGGTAATATACAAGACGTACATGAGCCAAGAGAGAATAATAACAGTGGACGACCAACAACGAAATGCTCTGATTAAAAAGGATGTACGGAATGCAGTCTTTCGCCCGTACTGTTCGGTTTGTAAATCGAAGAAGCAATGACGGAAATAAAAGAAAGGTTCAGGAGTCGAATTAAAAGTCAAGGTGAAATGATATCGAGGAAGAGGCGTGCACCCAAGACGCACGCCACCCGTTGCTCCTTGCGCCTCGCGGGATTAGCCGAGCGGTCTGAGGCGCTGCAGTCATGGACTGTGCGGCTGGTCCCGGCGGAGGTTCGAGTCCTCCCTCGGACATGGGTGTGTGTGTTTGTCCTTAGGATAATTTAGCTTAAGTAGTGTGTAAGCTTAGGGACTGATGACCTTAGCAGTTAAGTCCCATAAGATTTCACACACATTTGAACATTTGAGCTTCCTGCGTGTGAGGCAAACACAGACGCACGGCGACCGAGCGCAATGGGCACAGCTGTAAACACACCTCTGGCCCTCGCTACAGTGTCAGAGTTCTTTGAGAAATTTTGTTTTATGTATTCTAGAGACACGCTCCAACTTTTATGAAGGATATGGTAACATTAGTTCAGAGCACCGTCACACTTCTTATAAAACGTCCCTTACGAACATATTTGACACATTTTTTACAGTGATGTCCGACGTTGTTTCCGAAAAGGCACATCACGATCTACAGCGTGGCACAACTAATAGGAGACCACTGTGAATTCAATTTACCAACTTTTCTTGTCTTCATTCACTATGAAAACGCGTTAAAGTAAATCGAAAGAAACTGTGGGAAATCTTAAGAAACAAGGGGGTGTCATCTCATCTTGCAAGAGCTGTACAGGGTTTATGTATGAATAACAAAATACAAATAAAAATAACAGACAGCAGACTTAATATGGCTGAAGTAAACCGTGGAGTTAGACAAGGCTGTCCCCCCTCGCCCACTCATGTTAGTCGACGATGTAACCAAAGCTTCGGTACGGACAATAAAACATTTTAAAATTAACGGTGTGGGTGTTAGTGCACAGTACTATTTGCTGACGACCAATTAATTATTAGCCAGAATGTAAACACTCTCAAGAAGCGGCCCTTAACGTAAGTGAAGTAGCCACGGAATAAAATCTAAACGTCTGCACCACAAAGCCAAAGGCGATAGCATTTTTACGACTCCAGCTCGTGCGAAATAAGATTTAACTTGACAAGCAGTTCATAGAGCAAGTTAATACAATTTAAATATGTAAGGTGCAGTATTACATACCGGGCAAACAATCAAATGCAAAATAAATTAGACCTATCTAACTATTTCTGTGGAACTTCATGCAGAACATTGGGAAACAAACTCCACAAAGATATTACATTAAAGTTCTATACGGTTATGGCTATACCAGCTCTGCACTATGGATGGGCTCTGAAGAAGAGAGATGAAAAGCGAATAGAAGCATGTGCCATGAATTTCCTTAGGTACCTGGCTGGATATACTTTGATGGAGAGAAAAAGAAATGATGACGTCACAACTGAACTGGATATGCAAAACGTAATTGACATAATGAAATAATATCAGTTAACAGGGAAGGAAAATATACACGGAAGCCCAACCAAACTGGTAGAGGCATGCGTATTCAAATATAGAGATATGTAAACAGGCAAAATACGGCGCTGCCATCGGCAACGCCTATATGAGACAGCAAGTGTCTGCCGCAGTTGCTAGGCCGGTTATTGCTGCTTACAATAGCAACTTATCAACATTTAAGTGCTTTTGTACTTGCTGTTATAGTCGGCGCACAAGCGATGCGACACAGCATCTCCGAAATAGCGAGCGAGATTTTCCCGTACGACCATTTCACGAGTGTACCGTGAATATCAGGAATCCGGTAAAACATCATATCTCCGATATCGCTGCGGCCGGAAAAAGATCCTGCAAGAACGGGACCAACGACGACTGAAGAGAATCGTTCAACGTGACAGAAGTGCAGCCACTCCGCAAGTTGCTCCAGATTTGAATGCTGGGCCATCAAAAATTGTCAGCGTGCGAACCATTGAACGAAACATTATCGATATGAGCTTTCGGAGCCGAAGGGCCACTTTTGTGCCCTTGATGACTGCACGACACAAAGCTTTACTCCTCGCGTGGGCCCCTCAACACTGAGATTGAACATACTGCATGATCGGACGAGTTTCGTTTCAAATTGGATCGAGCGGACGGGTGTGGTGACAACCTCGGGAATGCATGGACCCTGCATGTCAGCAGTGGACTGTTGAAGCTGGTGGAGGCTCTGTAATGGGGTGGGGCGTGTGCAGGTGGAGTGATATGGGACCCCTGATACGTCTAGGTACGACTATGACAGGTGGCACGTACGTAAGTAAGCATCCTGTGTGGTCAACTGCATCCACTCACGTCCATTGTGCAGTCCGACGGACTTGGGCAATTCCAGAAGGACAGTGCGACACCCCACACGTCCCAGATTGCTACAGAGTAGCTCCAGGAACACTCTTCTGAATTTAAACACTTCCGCTGCCACCAAACTCCCCAGACATGAACGTTTTTCAGCCTATCTCGGATGCCTGCCAACGTGCTGTTCAGAAAAACATCCCCACCGCTTCGTAATCTTAGGAATTTATGGACAGCCCTGCAGGATTGATGGGATCAGCTCCCTCCAGCACTACCTCAGACATTAGTCGAGTGCATGCCACGTCCTGTCGCGGCACTTCTGCGTGCTCGCGGGGGCTCTACACGATATTAGGCAGGTGTACCAGTTTCTTTGGCTCTCCAGTGTAGATTAGACCGTATGCTAGATGGAAGAATCATTAAAGCTATTACACGATATAAAGCAAGACGCAACCTACCTTTGGAAGACCAGTGAAGAGATGGGTTGACCAATTTTGAAGGAGACGGATTGGACCAAAAGGCTAATTCCTTGACTTAGATGATGATGGTGACGACATAAGCGCCGTGACTATGTGAGGGCGTGGCGCGTCCATCCAGTCTGAAACCAGTGTGTGCCCAGCGGACGCGTCGCTCAGATCCGCGTGAAGGGATTCACTGAAGTATGTGGAGGCGAGGCAGAGGCAGGCCACACGCATAGCCCCGGTCGCCTCGGAGGACGGCTGCTGAGGTGAGGTGCGTGGCGAGGTGCGTGCACGGCCTCGCGTGACGACAGACACCTGCCGAGCGAGCCGACGCCACCTATTCTCAAGGCGCAGAGTGAATCCGGAGCTAATGGTTTCTTTACAACGCCATCTGCCGCTGCGCACGCCTGCTACGGGGCTAATAGCCCCGCTCCCACAAAGGGTTAAGTCGCTTCCTGCAGAGCTGACGACGGTTCCAGAATGGAGTTCCAGACTGCAGCGGAATGCACGCAGGGCAGACTAAAGCTGTCTGGCGGGCAGGTGTTGGGGCGTGCGACGTCCGACCCTGACGGGTAGTGAGTGCTCTTACCTGTTGGGACAGCGAGGCGCGGCTCACGACCCGCCGTCCTTCCTTCCTGTAGTGCCGGTCCCGCGATGTATGCGGGAGAGCTCGTGGGAAGTCTACACGGTAGGAGAAGTATACTGGCGGTGTACAGTGCGTCGTGATTCGGTAGTCGGTAGAGCAGTTAGCCTCATAAAGCAAATCGTATGTGGTTGGTATTCCTGAGACATATTGAGTCTCACCTTTATCTACGCTAATGATCTATGCTGAAGCAATGAATTCAAATTTGTTCCAGCGCTGTGACTCGAACCCGGGTCTCCTGGTTACGAGACAGATGCGCTGGCCGGAGCGCCACACTGGACTAGCAATGGGCTGACGCGTGAATTGGGACATGTATCGGCGAGGGAGACGTGCTGGGGTATTCCGTGCAGCTGTGATAGCCAGAGTACCAGTGTTGCGCAGCAGTTAGTGCATCTGCCTAGTAAGCACGAGGTCCGGGTTCGAATCGCGCCGCTGCTACAAATTTTAATTCATTGCTTCAGCCTACGTCATTGTCATAAATCAGTGGTTCGAAGTTAGATTCCCAGTGCAGTACATGATTTTAATATGTCTAGAAGTTTCAGATTACGATTCATTACAGTAAACTCGACTGAGAGTGTACATGGAGCATCGGCATTCTGCCATCAATTAAAGCTATTTACGATATTTTCTTTTACGACACTGATTAATCGTTTGCTGAATGCTAACACTCTCATATGCACTGAAGATGGCCATTTATAGCTGAAATCTAGATATGCAAGAATAATATAAAAACAGCGGAATTGGCGATCAGCACTTATCCTTCCTTAATTAATCTTCGACCGCTGTGTACAACAGATCCGTATGGAATCAAAGTCCGGTAGCAATTCTACCTACCGACGTCATATTTCCACATCCTTTTTATACAACAACTCGTGGCAAAATCAGCACGTTTTGCAGAGATATTTAATGCAGTGGTTCAATTAAACTGCATGTTTTCGTCGTAGACGTGTATAAATACGAAAAGCACAAAATAGGGCACTTTTAATTGACAAACTCGTAGATCAAGAATGCAAGTACTAGCCTTTGGTTCTATCAGTAGATTCGATTCCCGGCCAGGTTGGGGCTTTTCTCCGCCCGGGGACTGGTTGTTTGTGTTGTTCTCATCATTGCATCATGATCATCATCATTATTACCATCATTTATGAAAGTGGCGAGACTGGCCTGAGTAAAGATCGAGAATTTGCACGGGCGCTTATAACCGCGCAGTTGAGCGCCCAACAAACCAATCATCATCATCTGTCAGCTGATCATGCTATCACGATGGACTTCATTTTACAAAATAGTGTTGATATAGACGTGTTCAGTCTTCGGCTGTACCATCGGAAAGACGTTAGCGCCAACTCAACGTGTTCTGTGCTGCGACTGGCCGATCGAAGCAAATCGAGCTGGCCCGGTGTTCATTTAAGTGTTTGCGAAGCTGAAGTGCCGCGTTTGGTGGTTTTCCTATCTGTAATTACGTACAACGAAAAAAGCAGTTTAATTGATGCGCCGCATTAAAGACCTCTCGAAACGGGTCTTTTCTTCGTAGGATTCTTCGTGCAAAACCGTTGGGAAATGTGGCATCGGCGTATAAAACTGTTACCACTATTGCAAGTTTCAACAGTTTGAAGATGGATTAATTACTAAACGAAAATAAATTTTAATCGTGAGATTATCACTGAAACTGGCGAATAATGACATAGAATTGGCCAAAACATAACACTAAAATTAGCCAAAAATAAAGCAGTATTCGCCCGTCCCTAGTCATAGGACATAAAATAACAAACATAGTATCGGGATGATATAAACTGAAAAAAATTGAATGTTTATTGCAATGAAGGAAGCAGCGATGTGGGCATCGAGGTTATAGCGAATGATACACGACGTCCCACATAAATCTGGTGCGATTGATTGGTTGATTTTTTTTGGGGGGGGATGGGGGGACCAAATAGCGAGGTCATGAGTCCCATCGGATTAGGTTAGGATGGGGAGGGAAGTCGGCCGTGTCGTTTCAAAGGAAACATCCCGGCATTTGCCTGAAGCGGTCTGGGGAAATTACGGAAATCAGGATCACCGGACGAGCGTTTCAGCTGTCATCCTCCAGAATATGAGTCCAGCGTGCTGACACCTGCTGCCCAAGATTCAAGTAACGATGAACTGACTAGAAAGAACAGACAACAGTAACGTTAAGGGACATGCAGCTAGCTGCCTATAAGCGAGATGCTGGAAGTGGTGGCCATGGACATCCACGTATCGCTGAATGCGTGCGATGACGTTACCAGCAAAAAGCTGTAATTCTGCAGGGCTGACGTTGATAATTTCTCTGGTGATGTTCTGTTTAAGATCGTCCATTTTGCGAAGACTGTCCGCATACTCTCTGCTTTTTAGTGTGCCACATAAATAAAAATCACACGATATTGCCCGTTGGTGAAGTGGGTCATACTTTGGTTGGATGTGTGGGCGGCCGCTCCATCTTGTTGGAATACTCCATGCATACGGTTGCCTGCTCTGCATCTGTTAACTGTGCATAGAAAGACTCGATGATCTCCAAATGTCTGGCAGTGTGTAAGGTGTAACTGAAAAATATAGGGCCATTAATGCGCATGCCGGACAAAGCGCACTATAGACCTACCTACCTCTGAATGGAGAGGTTCTCCGTGCAGAATATGTGGGTTGTCCTGGGACCAGTGACTGCAATCCTGGGTGTTTACATAACCTCACAAATAAAAACAGGCCTCATGTAATATGAAATGAAGCAAGGGGTGCAAGTATCCATTATGAAGCGATATTAACAGCCAGTTACAAAAATTAACTCTTTTGTTATGTCTTTTGGCTGACGATAACACGACGTATGAGGTACACCAATCCGCTGCGATAACCTCCTTCCCGACTTGCGGTTTACTTCTTGTAATGTCCACACTTTCAGGGGTCCCTCACTGTCGCTCGCACATTCTGAATGGATCCTACAGCCCTCCGTTTGTTGTATAGATCTCGAATAGTGCTTGGTCGTGGGGAGTCTCCTACCACAGTACTTCGCTTGAAAATTTCTCCACGTTCCTTGATGGAGGCTATTTCCATGTAACACCCCACAATATCAATTCGCTTTCCTAATACAAACTGCCCCCTTTCTGTAACAACTCAACAATACGAGTAACGCACGAACACACAGCTGCACTCAACTTTCCGATAAAACGCAGTGTAGCCAACTTCCGAGACAGTGTTGCAACTTCACGAGCAATTCGACTATCTGGGGTTGTGTAGTGTTAGTATGTTACGGTAGTTGTAAAGCGTAAGCCAGCTCCCTCTTTGCCCCCCCCCCCCCCCCCACCCTCCTCCACTCTTTTGCCTGACGAGGAACGTGATTGAGTCGCCATTGGTCAGCGGCGTTGTTACTTTTACGATTTTCCGCGTGCAAACTAGCACACTGTTTCAAAAACGAAGTACGCTACCAGCTGCACAACGCTAAGAACAGCAGAGCTCTTTACCGAAGCTTTCACTGGCTGCTGCGACGACGCAGGACGAAGCCGTATCGGCAGGCGTGAGACTGGCTTACGGCTGTGCACGTGGCCAGGCCCACACACTCGCATTCCGGTCGCTCGTCTTGTACCGGCCTTGTTGGACCGAGTTGTAAAGGTTTTTCTGGCACAGACACTCTAGTTCACGTCTCAGCTGCACGGGAACGCGAAGGCTTTTAGATTTCAGAATGATTTAACATTTTTCAAGACGACGTGACAACTTACAAGATAAAAGACGAGAAGGAGCTGTTTAAGTCGAGAGTGAAGCTCCCATGTATAGGTGACATTTCCTCTAACTGTATAGCAGCATTTCCTCTAATTGTGCGGAATCCTGAAGAGGCACTACGTTAGACTAGTCCTCTGGCCACCTACAAAGGCCTATGCTCTTCTCCGCTTGCTAAAAACGGTTTGGGTTTGTAGAAGACTACGGAACACCGTGCCAATGTGTGAAAGCTTGTTTTGGCCGGACAACACGTACACTACTCATGAAACGTTGCGTGGAACACGAGTGCCAAACTCGCCTTTCGCAGGCTAATAAAAGTCAGCAAAAGGTGAGTATTATATGTCCACGGGACATTCTACGGATTATTCTGCTATGAAAAATGCTGGCCACGACGAGATCCTTCCGGGATTGCGTTTATTAACAGGTCTGTCGAAATACATTTGTCGCAAGCTCTTATTAACCGTGATGGTGGCCTTGAGCTAGTCAAGGCATGGGACTCAGTAACGTCCGTAAAATGTTCAGGAAGACAAAATTTTACACCGAATATCACGTCTAGTGGCAGTTAATTTCATTATTTTGATCACTGAATTTAAGCTCTGCGGACGTGCAACTCCACTAAGGCAGTGGCCTTCAGTATGTGGCTGTTACTCGTGCGCCTGCAGCCCTCAGATGGAGCAACATGTGACAGGGGGGCGCTAGCCTCGACAGACGTGCAAAAGCGGTGTCACTTGCGCGCATCCGCCACAGCTGCTATTCGTGGCGCGCGAGTTAACACGGCGACGTGCACCAACAGTCTCCAGGCGGTGTCAAACTCACCTCAAGGCGGCTGCCTGGTTGTCAGCCGAAGCACCGTGGCGGGACGTGGCTGCAGTCAAGAAGTATCGTCTGGGGTTACCTTCACACCGAAAACCAACTCCGACAAACGAGGATGACAACTTGTACAAGTTTTTTATTTATTTACAGACGCAATCACATTCTCATGACACAGTCTAAACCGGTTTAGGCTATACAATTACCATCTTCAGATTCTAAAACAATAAAAAGGATTATTTATATTAAAACCCAAAAATAACTGCAATATTTAACCAGGCTTATTAGTAATCTAAATGAATTTATGCGAAATACATATAGTTCATACGTAAAGGCGGCATACACTGAACACAGGTTCATACGTTGTCAAACTAGCTATAAAATGTAAAACACCGGTCTTGTTGTTGTGTTCTTCAGTCCAGAGAGTGGTTTGATGTGGCTCTCCATGCTACTATATCCTTTGCAAGCTTCTTCATCTCTGAATAACTACTGCAGCCTACATTCTTCTGAATCTGTTTTAGTGTATTCATCTCTTGGCCCCCCTCTATGATTTTCATCCTCCATGCTGCCCTCTAATACTATGTTGGTGATCCCTTGATGCCTCAGAACATGTCCTACCAACCGATCCCTTCTTCTAGTCAAGTTGTGCCACAACTTTCTCTTCTCCCCAATTGTATTCAATACCTCCGCATTAGTTATGTGATCTACCCATCCAATCTTCAGCATTCTTTTGTAGCATCGCGTTTCGAAAGCTTCTATTCTCTTCTTGTCTAAACTATTTATGGTCTCTGTTTCACTTCCATACATGGCTACCCTCCATACAGATACTTTCAGAAACGACTTCCTGACACTTAAATCAATACTCGATATTAACAAATTTCTCTTCTTCAGAAACGCTTTCCTTGCCATTGCCAGTCTACATTTTATATCCGCTCTACTTCGACCATCATCAGTTGATTTGCTCCGCAAATAGCAAAACCGGTCTTACATAAATATAACAATTTGTTAGATTTTGTTCACCCTCTTTGTGCTAGATGCGCGCGTCCTCTATAAGAATCGTTTTCACTACATACGTGCTTCAGCTGAGGATGTATCCTTCCGGCGGTCGAGTGTTCCACTGTTCATTGCAGCAGACGTCAACAAACCTCTAAGGCGGAGGAGCGTCCCACCCACCTGCAGCAGAGCACTGCACTCGTCGCCCCTGTCCTACTATTGGACACCGTGTAAACAGGCGATAGCCGGAAATACAGCGCCACCGGGCGTCACAAATACACTCTACAAGTGCTACTACTATTTTCATCTAGAGCAATGTTTTCTCCTTGTTATGAAATGTTTATTTTACTGATTGGACGATCTGTTCTGTAATCTTAAATTTTTTATACGTTTGACCTAAATATTAATAGAAAATTTGTCATATTTTAGGCATTTGAAAAATAAAGACCATCTTAGAGAGGACGCGCGCATCTAGCGCGAAGAGGGTAAACAAAATCTAACAAATTTTTATATCTATATAAGACCGGTGTTTTACATTGTATAGCTAGTTTGACAACGCATGAACCTGTGTTCAGTGTATGCCACCTTTAGGTATGAACTATATGTGTTTCGCAATAAATTCCGTTAGATTACTAATAAGCCTGGTTAAATATTGCACTTATTTTTAGGTTCTAATATAAATTTTCTTTTGTATTGTTTTGGAATCTGAAGATGGTCATTGTATGGCCAAAACCGGTTATGACTGTGATTGCGTCTACAAATAAACAATTTTTTTTTACAGAATAATCAATCACTTCACCGAGGAGTCAAGCAGTACATTGGTCCCTCCTACGTATATCTCGCGAAGAGACCATGAGGATAAAATCAGAGAGATTAGAGCCCACACAGAGGCATACCGACAATCTTTCTTTCCACGAACAATACGAGACTGGAATAGAAGGGAGAACCGATAGAGGTACTCAGGGTACCCTCCGCCACACACCGTCAGGTGGCTTGCGGAGTATGGATGTAGATGTAGATGTAGAATCACTCACTCCATTGACAAAATGTCGTTTTTTCCAGGACGACAACTGTTTGCAGCATCAAGTTTGATTTAGTTTTCAACCGTTATCAACAGTTGCCTGGAATCACGAATTTGACAAACTAGCTGAGGGAAGTTTTGTACCGGATCGGTGGTTTATGGTCATCGAGTAAAAACACGGCAGACTGGGTGACTGGCGTTGCCGGGTCGTTTTTGCTGTCTGTGTTTCTTTCTTGTGTTTGTGCAATGGTGACCCCCGAATCGTTCAGAGAAGTAACTTCTCAGTTTTTATTAGAAACTGAAGTTAGGATACCCCTGTGGGGTCGTTCTGGTTCAATAATTTTCTTAAATAATTATTTCAGTTTATGTTCATTGTGGGTCTTAAAATACATTTTGGTTGCCTCCTTCCAGAGGGAAACGCCGGCAAGATGTACTGTGTCAGTGTGTAGGTGCACGTATTTAAAGTGTTACCGCTAACTAATATTGTTACTTGAAGGTTAAAGTACTTGCCAGCTACTATGGTAATACGACCTTAACAGTAGCTCTCAGTTCCTTTCCTTCAGATAGTGGGTTAATGAGAAGGAACTGGGTAATTACCATGTGCCGATAACTGCACACGTTGATGCGTTGAGGAAGAATAGTAATTAAAATAACAGTACTTACTTTTACAAAATCCTTGAGCATATTCAGGAAAACTCAGCACACTCTAGGTACAGTTTCACTAATCTTGGCCAGTAACATTGGATGAAAGTACGTCTATAACTATTACCTCTTGCCAAAAATCGAAGGATTACAAAATGTTGCTCTCCTTGTCGTACTGCAGCTCTAAAATCTGTGTCGAATATGTGGTGCTGCTAGCCTCAAGAACTCTACGCATTCTCCACATGTCATTCTCAGAAAGTTCTTGAAATCCTCTCTTCATCAGAGAGCTTGTCCAAGTAGAGGATTGTATGATCCATGGGTAAAAAAACAAAATTGTAGTCCACACGCGTCTTTTTTTAGGCTGATTTTTCCGACGAACAATTATTCACAGAATTATAACATGAAGTGCTAATACCTCTTCAGTCATACTCCATTTTTTTCTGTAAAGAAAAGAATAAAAAAGGAAGTCGACTTTATGTGGTTTCAACATTCAAAACCGCTGCCGACATTTTGCAACAGTTGTAAGTTTGCTGCACTCATAACAGTTGCAAGTTCGCCATACTTACAAGAAGGGTGTGTTTTTGTTTGTTGGAGTTGGTTGTCAGTGTGAAGGTACTTTAATACACACCATGCCGAGGAAACTTGCAATATGATAATCGGCACTACAGGTGAGGTGTGGTTGAGCCGACATATTCAATTACCTCCTTAAAAAATAACATCGGATTGAAGTCCACAGATGGATCCGCACTTCGTCAGGGGAGGGAACACTCTTTGATGCGGTGGGAGAAAGGAGGGCGGAAGGAGCTGAGCGCCTCTTTTACCTTCCTCTCCCTGCTTCCCCCCCTCCCGCATGTCACGACCACGTGTGACTCACGCTGCGCGAGCAATTAGGCGGGCGAGACTGTACTGCTAGCTACGCTTCAGACTGGAGACTCGAGCTCTCCAGGCTCCGGTTCCAGTTCCAAAGCCACGGTCGAGGGCGTCTCGTTACACCGGCAGCCAGCGGGAGCCGGGGCCTTTGTACGCCTTCCCTTCCTTTCTTCCCTCACAGGGAATCCCAAATCACCCCGCACTCTGCTGCCGCTCACGTGTTTACCCTGTCTTCTCTGAATGGTGGCACTGCTAATGTCGCTCCAGTGCACGGCAGTCGCTAAACACGGGTTTCCGGAATTCCTCCACCAAAGGAGATGCAGTAAGTATTCCGGAATTGGAGTGAAAAACACGTGGCGACGTGAGTAGCTGGCAAGTAGGTACCCTCGCTCTAACGAAGTACCTTAGGTCACCTAATAAAGGCAAGTCTTCGGGTCCAGACTGTACACCAGTTAGGTTCCTTTCGCAGTGTGGTAGTGAGGTCGCTCCGGTTTTCGCAGTGACATACAACCGCTCGCTCGACGGAAGACGCGTGCCTGAGAACTGAAAAGTTGAGCACCTCGCAACAGATTTTATCGTCCGTCGTTCACACGCCTGCCTGTTGCCGTCTGTCTCGGATTCTTCGGCCGACGTTTATTTAACGATTTTCCGGTCCGTCACCGGCAGTGGACTGTAAGCCTTTGACAATGCCGGCCATTCGTGATGGCGAAACGTCAGAAAAATCGATATAACAAACGTCTGTCCAAGAACTCAAGACAGACGGGGAATGCGTCAAGAAATGGACACGAAAGACGCAATAGTTTCAAGAAAATACTTCCTTAAACTTAAATTTCTGTCCGATGTGAATATATTTGCCTTACTCAGAAAAGTTTTTCTTGGTTTAAATATTCTGAGTTTTGTATCTGCTGTTAGTGTGCGTTTGTCCGTTGTTTTACTGCCGAAACAGCGAAGACTGATAAGCTAATTGCCGCGTCTCATTTTCCAAACAGGTCCCCTCAGCATCGCCTGATTTAATTTGACTACATTCCATTAACTTTGTTTCACTTTTTTATGTTCATCTTGTAACCTTACTAGAGAACCCGGTAATGCTTCGCCATTACTAAATATGTGTGGGTATTATAAAAATAGTTCAAATGGCTCTGAGCACTATGGGACTGCTGAGGTTATCATTCCCCTACAACTTAGAACTACTTAAACCTAACTAATATAAGGACGTCAGACACATCCATGCCCGAGGCAGAATTCGAACCTGCGACCGTAGTGGGTATTATACATATATCCAGATCGACTTCTCCTTCCCTCTGTGTAGTCCTCCTCCTCACTCTAATCCTTCTGCTCATCCTCCTCTCCTCTCCTCTCGTCTCCTCTCCTCTCACTCCACCGCCTCCTCTTCCCCCTCTGTATGTCCATCTCCTCTTTTTCCCCCTCTGTGTATCCATCCCCTCTTCCTACTTCTCGTTGGCCTTGAGCCTCGTTCATTGTTATTGCTAACGAAATCTTGATTCTGACAATCCAAATTCCATAGTAGTGCTCCAACCATAAGCTGATAACACAGGTTTACTGTTTTCTGTTAAAACTGCATGAAAAAAGAAAACAAAACAGCACGTTGTGGTGTACACAGTTTTTATATCAAACTACATATACAGAAAAAGAATATATATGGGAGAAACAGTCTGTCCAGCGGTTTAAATGCCGCGCTATGATAATACTGACTGACAGAAAACGAAACGGATCGCATTTACAGCACAGCAGAGCGCAAAATTTTAACAGAAAACCTGTACATTGTTGTATAAAACAATTTATATAGCCATGTGTGTCGTCATGTTTGTTAGAATGTCGTGTAAAAATTGCAAGTAAACTGGTGAAGAACTTTCAAAGAGTTTCACTAACGAACTTTCTTAGAAAAATTTCCAAACGTTGCTATGTATATTAAAAAATTTGTAGCGTAGGTTTGTGAAAATATTTATTAGAGAACCATGTCAAAATTTGAATCGGTCGGTCAACAACTTTTGAAGATATTTACTGTCGATATCTCCTCTCTCTCTCTCTCTCTCTCTCTCTCTCTCTCTCTCTCTCATATATATATATATATATATATATATATATATATATATATATATATATATGTGTGTGTGTGTGTGTGTGTGTGTGTGTGTGTGTGTGTCCTATGTCTGCCCGAAATTTTATCTGTCGTTTAAGATTTGAAGTGAATCCATCAAGAACTTTCCGAGATTTTTGCTAACAACGTTTTCCCTTTACGTTGTTTCTACTAATGTTTGTTAAACATTCGTCCGTCCAAATCGTGTAAAAATCTAGAATAAAACGCACAAGAACTTTTCGAGAGTTTTGTTAAAAACGTTTCCCCTTTATATGGTGCATACACAATATCACTTGAATTAGAAAGATATGCGACCAATGTTTCTCCAACCGTTTTGTTAGAGTATTGTGTAAAATTTGACGTATATCAGTCAAGAACGTTTCTGAATTTTTAGAAACAACTTTAAACAATGACTTGTCTTTATACAGTAGTATAGATTTTAAAATACCATCAGATCCGAATTAACTGATCTTCCAAGTGTTTTGTCGTCGCTAAGAGGATTACAGTGTGCTTGTAAAAAAAATCATAGTTTTCATATCTTCTTCTCGAATTGTAATTACGTTTCGATCTTTATCCTGGTTGCGTTACTGCCTGCTCACTGTACACATTGGATAACTTCTCTTGTTCGCTTCCTAATTACTGGTTCCCTTACGTGCCGTTCGACTCATAAAGCTGCAAGCTGACTTCTGTGTAAGTTGTAGACAAGCCCTCGCTCCTTGTATTTTATCTCGTATTGTGTGTATTCGAGTGAACATTACCGAAATGTCTTCTGTGTCCACAAATGCTGGACTTGGTTTTCCAAGCCCTTTATCGTCTCTGACAGTATTATAACATCATCGGCAAGTCTCCGGCGTTTCTGTAACATCTGTAAAAGCAGCAGGAGCGAGAATTAAAGCCGGTCGGAGGTTCGAATCCTACCTCTCGCATGGATGTGTGTGATGTCCTTAGGTTAGTTAGGTTTAAGTAGTTCTAAGTTCTAGGGGACTGATGACCTCAGAAGTTAAGTCCCATAGTGCTCAGAGCCAGTTCAACCATTTTTTCGAATTAAATTTCAGGCGGAAGAAATAAGAACTAGCAGATGTGTGCAGATGACTTAATTCTGTCAGAGACAGCAAAGGACCTGGAAGAGTAGCTGAACGGAATGGACAGTGTCTTGGAAGGAGGATGTAAGGTAAATATCAACAAAAGCAAAGCAAGGGTCGTATTAAATCAGGCGATGGCGAGGGAATTAGATTAGGAAATGAGACACTTACAGTAGTAAATGAGTTTTGCTATTTGGGAAGGGAAGTAACGGATAATGGTCGAAGTAGGGAGAATATAAAATGTAGACTCGTTGTGGACAGAAAAGCGTTTCTAAAGAAGAGAAATTTGGTAACACCCAGTATAGTTTTATGTATCAGGAAGTCTTTTCTGAAAATATTGGTATGGAGTGTAGCCACGTATGCAAGTGGAAACGGACGATAAAGAATTTAGACAAGAAGGGAATAGAAGCTTTGGAAATGTGGTGCTACGGAAGAATGCTGAAGATTAGATGGGTAGATCACGTAACTAATGAGGAGGTATTGAATAGGATTGGGGAGAAGAGGAATTCGTGGCACAGCCTGGCTAGAAGAAGGATCGGTTGAGACTTCAAGGGATCACCAGTTCAGTATTGGAGGGGAAGTGTGGGGCATGAAAGTTGTAGAGAGAGACCGAGAGATGAATACTGTAAGCAGATTTGGAAGGATGTAGAGTGCAGTGGTTATTGGGAGACGAAGCGTCTTCCACAGGATAGAGCAGCATGAGAGCTGCATGAAACCACAACAACAAGATACGGTGGCGTCTCCGTCATGCAGGAAACCACGCACTCGCAAGTCATCGCTCAAACTGTTTGTGAATTTTCACGCTGCGTGTGGTTTTCTTTCTGTATAATGTAGGAGGCGCACTACGGCACCTTAAAATCTCAAAAAGGTGACCCAGTACAGTGCAAGAGACGCACAACGTACATACAAATAACACACAAAATAACTTGCGCGAATATTTGCACTTGACAATGAGAATAAATTCTCGAGACGCGCAGTGCTAAGCGAGACAAAAACACGTACACGGTGCAGTGTTTCGTTATTCAAATCAGATGCACGAGCAACGGGAAGAGAGCAAAGTTATCAACTAGCGCTACTGGTGGTCCAAAAAACGCAACGTGAGAAATATACGCTGGAGTAAACGCGAAGGGCTCTGACGGTTGGAAACAATCGCGAAGCTGCGCATGCGCAGTACAGTTGGGAAACGATTTCACTCGGTTGTGACAGCTGCGAGTGGAACGAACCTGCCCGCTGTGTCACGCTGGCTGGCTGTGGGCCCGAGCCCGAGCCGCGTCATCCTGCCCTTCCTGGAAGTCGCCGTAAACAAGTTCACTCCTCACCGTCTCTGCAGCGACAACCAACACCTCTCTGCAGCTGTTCTTTTTTTTTCTTTGAAACTTTTGAAATGATTTTATTCAGAAATGTCTGCCTTGCTGTCGGATAAAGTAAAGGAAGATTGTTTTGGACAGCATAGTGCTCTACTATGTCTGTTGGAGGTGGTGTATCTCCTTGCCCTCCTTACTGGTGATAGGAGGACCTGCACTTTAACGTGTATTCCGAACGACCGTGGAATTCGGTATTTTTCACAACAACAAATACTGTCAGAGCTGAAGGAAGTGATGAGTGACAAAAATCCTAGGACTGACTGGGGATCCAAACCGAGACCTTTGGATTTGCAGTCTGGCCCTTTCCCACCGAGACAGCGACAAACCTGCAATTCACAGTGGCCGCTTTCGTCTTAGTACCTGCATCAGGCCTGTTATAAAATAAAAAAAGAACAGTACTGTAACAACAATAGGTTCAACTGGCTGAGGGCCAGCTTCTCATAAGAATCTAAGAATATACGCGAGCAAGACGGACATTTATGAATGAAGTACAGAACACGATCACTGACTCTTTTTATAGACGTCAATGTCCGACCATACAGATTACCTTTCCAGTGACTTCCCTAAATCGCTTCAGCCGAAAGCCGGGGTAGTTCCTTTGAAACAGCACGGAAAATTTTCTTTTCATATTTTCGAAAAAACTTATTAAAAAAAGCACTACAGAAATACAAATGGCCGTGCGGTTCTAGGCACGTCAGTCTGCAACCGCGAGACCGCTACGGTCGGAGGTTCGAATCCTGCCTCGGTCACGGATGTGTGTGATGTCCTTAGGTTAGTTAGGTTTAAGTAGTTGTAAGTTCTAGGGGACTGATGACCACAGATGTTAAGTCCCATAGTGCTCACAGCCATTTGAGCCAAATACAAACGAAATATTTTTTTGATGATGCACTAAGGAAATAAAGTCTGACGTATCGTGAAAAGGTACTAACATTTTCTATGTATTTTCTTTCAGTATTCTGCAAAGAAAATATTTTATTCATCAATACCTATATTTTATTTACAACACTAAACTGTATATGCTAATGCGTACAGAAAAGAGGATCCTTAATGTCAATGTTTTCCAAATATGTGATTTCTAATACTGGTTTTTGTTGATGCTCTAAAACAACTTCACAAATCAAGCAATAGTTTGCTACTAGTAGTAAATAGATCTTTATGGTAAGTTTTATGATAATCTTCAAAACAAGTACTTTTCACACTACGTAAATACATTCCACGTTTGATGCACACGTCTCTTATCTCGGAATTGCAGGCAGGTTTCCTGCATTCCAAGGGACTCCCTGCCTCAACAAAGTTTCGCAGCTGGCCAATACTTTAAATCCTAAATTTTGAAACTGGTTGCACCAGAACTCTTTTTGGCTTTCTATTCATATTTTCTACAGCGTCTAGATCCCCCCTGTCATAGAAATTCGCTGTACACGGACGTCGTCTTCTCGTAGCCATTGACAAGACGTCTTAACGCTCTTATTGTTTACCAGTCAGTCTCACCAAACTCAGCAGGACAATCTTCACTCAAAAACGATAATTCTTCAGGTTTCAAATCGGATAATCCCGCACTGCTGTCATTATGAGGAGCTTCTAATTGCTTAGTGGTTTAACATTTCGTACATTGCTGTAGAGTGTAGAAATGCACGGTTAAACGCGTCTATCAGTTCCTGTCTCTGCTTAGAAAATCAGTTTCCGAAGTTGGTGAATCACGTCACGCGAGAAACACTTCTGACCGCAAAACAATCTCGTCGCGTTCCGTGCTCTCAATAACTAAGACGAGAATTGTTCTCGCACGTATTTACAGGACGAGAGCCAGCAAGCGACTTCTTCTGTGACAGAGTACTGTAGGCACATTGAATTTCTTCGTTGCGCTTACAACTGTCTTCCACATAAAAGTTCTCTCTGACTAACATCACCGTGGACTTAGCTTTCAAGATATTAATTGCAATTATCACTTGGATATTTGTCCATTAATTAAATCTGAGGTTTCTTCCTCATCTTTTCATAACAAAAATTCTCAGTGATGTATAATGTTGTTGTTACAAAAAAATGGTTCAAATGGCTCTGAACACTATGGGACTTAACATCTGTGGTCATCAGTCCCCTAGAACTTAGAACTACTTAAACCTAACCAACCTAAGGACATGACACACATCCACGCCCGAGGCAGGATTCGAACCTGCGACCGTAGCGGTCGCTCGGTTCCAGACTGCAGCCCCTAGAACCGCTCGGCCACAGCGGCCGGCCGTGCGAGAAGAAGACCCGGCTGCTGGACAGCTGTCGGAACTCGCTCTGGGCGCGATGCCGCCCCTGTCTGGAATCGACGGTTTCAAGAGGGCGCCACTCAGCGCCTTGCAGGCCGGAGCTCAGCGGCCGTGTGCGAGTATCTGCCAAGACAGACGTTCCTACCTTTCCCATACCGTTACCCCTCAGTGCAGTAAGATACTAGACAACCCCTCCCCCCCCCCCTCCTTCTTCCCATCCTCCGTCGTCAAAAACAGTGGAGTCTAATTAAACTATTCTATTGAACACTTTTCTTTTTAACACATTATTTCGCAATGTTGATCTCATCAAAAATTGGACGTTGTTTTGTGCAACATGTTTCAAGTTTCAACCTTGCACCGGTAGTCGTGCTTGGGAGAAACACTTAAGCTGTCACATAGAGGGTGTTACAAAAAGGTACGGCCAAACTTTCAGGAAACATTCCTCACACACAAATAAAGAAAAGATGTTATGTGGACATGTGTCTGGAAACGCTTACTTTCCATGTTGAGCTCATTTTATTACTTCTCTTCAAATCACATTAATCATGGAATGGAAACACACAGCAAGAACGTACCAGCGTGACTTCAAACACTTTGCTACAGGAACCCTCCGTCGCACGGAATCCCTGATGCGCTGATGCAGCCCTGGAGAATGGCGTATTGTATCACAGCCGTCCACAATAGTACGAGTAGCACGAAGAGTCTCTACATTTGGTACCGGGGTTGCGCAGACAAGAGCTTTCAAATGCCCCCATAAATGAAAGTCAAGAGGGTTGAGGTCAGGGAGGCGTGGAGGCCATGGAATTGATCCGCCTCTACCAATTCATCGGTCACCGAATCTGTTGTTGAGAAGCGTACGAACACTTCGACTGAAACGATGCTAGTACTGTAGAGCAATGAGTAGCATGTCAACACAAGCACCGAAGTCAACATTACCTTCCTTCAATTGGGCCAACTGGCGGTAAATCGAGGAAGTACAGTACATACTGACGAAACTAAAATGAGCTCTAACATGGAAATTAAACGTTTCCGGAGACATATCCATATAACATCTTTTCTTTATTTGTGTGTGAGGAATGTTTCCTGAAAGTTTGGCCGTACCTTTTTGTAACACCCTGTATAGCGGCATGCCGCCGTTTCTCGTGAAAACTTTCTGAAAAATGTGCATCTGCAGCAGACATCGTGCGAGCATCAGTTACCGGTGTAGCAGTTTGGTCCGATTTTGTGGCGCCTCTTTTTTAATTGTGCAACGAAAACTGCTTGTAAACGGAGAGAGGAAGTCTTGAAGGTGAGTTGTTATACACATGTGTAAGGGAATTCTTACGTAGGAACTAGAAAATGGGCTTGTTGTTTCTGGGAAGACGAATTGCGGCTTTGACTATTGGACGGACCACAAGACCGGAAGGAAACAGCAGCTCGTTTGCCCTGCTGTGGAGGGTGTGTAAAGCGTGTCAGGGGGGGGGGGGACGTGGAAAACAGCGCAGTCGTTTTGGTAATGCGGAAACGGAGCGATTTATGTGTAGTCGAAAGGGAAATGTCAGTGGCTTTCGGGCGAGGAGTGAAGTATTTCCGAAACGGCTCAGTTTGTAAACTGTTCGCGTTCCGCCGTGGCTGAAGTATACTGTGCGTGGCAAAGTGGCGCTGTCCAAAACCAGAACCGAGGGAACTGTGGTCCACCACGGGCCACGTGTGACAGTCAGGGGTGAACGACGGCTGCGCAGATGTGTGCGGGCGATCAGACGTGCAGCTGTTGAATAACCTACCGCGCAGATGGACCAAGGGGGCTCCCAACACTGTCGCCTCAACTACTGTTCAAATGTGTGTGAAATCTTACGGGACTTAACTGCTAAGGTCATCAGTCCCTAAGCTTACACACTACTTAACCTAAATTATTCTAAGGACAAACACACACACCCATGCACGAGCGAGGACTCGAACCTCCGCCGGGACCAGCCGCACAGCCCGTGACTGCAGCGCCTTAGAGCGCTCGGCTAATCCCGCGCGGCTCAACGACTGTCGAGTGAGGGTTGCTGTATACGAGGTTTCGCAGCAGGCGCCTGGTTCGTGCGCCAATACTGATTGCTTTTCGTCGTCGACGTAGGCTGGAATTTGCACGCCGGTACCGCATCTGGACGTCCACTGACTCACTGACTGATGACAGGTGGGCTGCTCAGGTGAATCACGCTTTATGCTCCATCAGTCAGGTGTAACGTCTGAACCAACACTCTGCAACAGACGTAGGAAGGCTTCTGGCTGGACGGCCTTTCCTTTGTGACTTCGCAATTCTGGAAGGCACAGTGGATAAGAATACGCATGTATCTATGCTTGCGGACCATTTGCACCCCCACATGCTGTTAGTTTTTCCTCGGCAGAATGGCATCTACCAGCAGCACGATGCAACGTGTCAGGTAGCTCGCAGTGTACGTGCGCAGTTGGAAGAGCACCAGGATAAGTCCACCGTACTCCCCTGGTCTCCAGACTCCCCTCATGTGAACTCGGTCGAGAATGTGTGCGACCACCTCTTTCGGGCTGTTCGCGCCACGGATCCTCAGCCAAGAAACCTGGCGCAGCTGGAGTCAACGTGGCTGCACACTCCAGTCGGTCCCTCGCACAGCGTCACTGGCTCTCTCCTTGCACGGTTCGCAGCGGTCTGCACTACAAAAGGTTCAGGCTATGTGACACGTGGTGACTGGACAGCATATGAACTCTGGCTTAAGGTTTGAGCGCACTGAACGATGTATCCCCGTCTGTCATCGAGGCTTCGTACGCAGGTCCATTAGAACCGTTTTTGTTACCAGAGACGTGAGATCTATGTAGATACAGGTGAGGGGTGAAGTCGGCAGGGCGACGAAAGCGGCCACTGAGTATGTTAATCACGGAACAGTGCTGCTGCGTGTCTCACTAGTTGTAATACACACCATCGTTCTTTCCAGTGACTTTGACAGAGGAACACTGTTCCGCTGTTCTCTAGTTAAAACTTTCTCATTTTGAGTCGTCTCATGTAAGGTAAGGCTTTTATGTTACTCTGGTTACCTCACTTTAACCTGCAGTTAAAATATCTTTTAGCTTATAAATGTTGTTCCTCGTTGTTTCTTTAGGTTTCATAGAGCCACTGCCGTTGACGTAAGTAGTGAAGCAATACAGGCATCTCCAATATTGTGAGTTGCCTACATCAGGGGCAAGTATACATTCAGGGGCAAACCTATTGTTCTCATCTGATTGACTGGTCCTTAACCTTGTTCTTCTGGTAAGAGGATTAAGACGCCCTCGGGATGATCCAGCCTTTTGACTGACGGGTCATAAACTTGTTGTTTGCTTAAGAGGTTTTCCTTGTGACCCCTACCCCTCCCATCCTCTCGGAAATCCAGTACCACTTCTAATATCAGATTAATAGACTAATTAATTAAAT
Organism: Schistocerca americana; assembly: GCF_021461395.2. Classification (NCBI taxonomy): domain Eukaryota; kingdom Metazoa; phylum Arthropoda; class Insecta; order Orthoptera; family Acrididae; genus Schistocerca; species Schistocerca americana. The sequence goes on from NC_060128.1 coordinate 197,546,503, forward strand.
TGATTAAAAAATTGGCGAGAAATAGCTCAATTGTCCTCTCTCGGACATGTGTGTGTGTGTGTGTGTGTGTGTGTGTGTGTGTGTGTGTGTGTGTGTGTGTTGTTCTTAGCATAAGTTTGTTTAAGTAGCGTGTAAGTCTAGGGATCGATGACCTCAGCAGTTTCGTCCCTTATGAATTCACACACATTTGAACAAATAGCTCAATTGCTGCTTGAGATTATTCCAATAGCCCCCATTGCCCCCTACCAATATATCAATTAAATTGATACATATAGTCTGCGTCCGCGAGCTCGGCTGCAGTTACCGCCAGCAGTGGAGGGTGAACCTTTGACGATATCAGCCACTGATGCTGGCGAAACGTGGGAAATATTACGACGGCCGATGAACCCGAGACAAAAAGGCGATACGCAGTTTCTAAATTGATACACTTTATCTTCAGTGTAAAATAAGAACAAGAAATGGTTTTTATGTTTCCGAAATGGGAAAGAGATTTTCAGCATTTCCTGTGAATCTTCAGTATACATTATCATTGCAGTCGGCAACTCTGCGTACTGATTTGATGAGAGTCATGGCAAAAGCGTAGCCGTCGGAGAACTTCATCCAGTAACAGTGTTCTGTGTACTGAATGTAGCACTCTGTCATGTAGCTACAGATGTAACGATGTCCATGTGTTGCGTACGCGGAGCAAGTGAAATTTCGCCAGTGGCTGTCTGATCTGTCGCTATCTTCGTTTTCAGCAGTGAACTCTGATTCGATGAGAGCCACCGCAAAAGAGTACCCGTTGGAGAACGACCTCGTGTAACAGTGGGCTGTATCTCACGGGGGAGTGGCGCCGACGTGACATGACGTGGGCACTGCCTGTGTATGTGTGACAGGCACAGCAGCCGCCCCCACCCACGGCGGCAGATCGATCCGCACTAACTGGGTCACCACAGAACACCTCTCTGTCCGCGCTCACCCCCACCCCCCCGTCCCCCACCCGTGTGTGGCACACTCCACGTGGCGCAGTGGTTAGACACTGGACTCGCATTCGGGAGGACGACGGTTCAATCCCGCGTCCGGCCATCCTGATTTAGGTTTTCCGTGATTTACTTAAATCGTTTCAGGCGAATACCGGGATGGTTCCTTCGAAAGGACACGGCAGACTTACTTCCCCATCCTTCCCTAACCCTATGTGACCGATGACCTCGCTGTGTGGGCCCCTCACCCAAATCAACAAACCAACCAACCAACCAACAGATGATAGCTATGGTTGGCGGGTCGTTGGAATAAAAAGCATGAGCCATCCAGTGGACAACGGCTAAAATCTCCAGCCTAAAGTCACAAAAAATGGTTCAAATGGCTCTGAGCACTATGCGACTTAACTTCTGAGGTCGTCAGTCCACCAGAACTTAGAACTACTTAAACCTAACTAACCTAAGGACATCACACACATCCATGCCCGAGGCAGGATTCGGACCTGCGACCGTAGCGGTGGCGCGGCTCCAGACTGTAGCGCCTAGAACCGCCTAACGGCACAGACCGGAGTCCAGACGCTACAGAAAATTGTACAAAAGCTTCACCAGACTACTCCCGTTACACTACTATCAGCACTATACTCAAGTCGTATATGTTATGTAGAATTACCCTCAGCCACACACCGTCGGGTGGCTTGCGGAGTACGGATGTAGATGTAGATGTCTTTGGTGGACAACAGCACGCCATTACTGACCAAGCATAAGACAAAGTTACGCGCTTGTCAATTAAACAACACAGCGAGTTGCGCAGATTTGTCTCATCTACTGCAACAAACGTTTCACACCACTCTCGTGACTTCCATAGCTTTTTCTTCCACACAGTATCTTTCAGTACTGTTTTGACAACAGTTACTCCGAAAGTCACTATTACAGTGTGCTGCAGGATTCTCACTGCATTAAGACCTGATCTTTTGTGATTTTACTGCTGCGATTGTTATGACGGGACGAAGCAATACGTTTATCGACTCGCTTCGCAATGCGTTTTGTGTCTGCTGTTTCCGACGATCCACATCGTGTCGTGTCGGTTGCGGCCTCTTGGCGGTCAGTCTCGTTCGGAGCCAAGAGCCGCAGTGGTGGAGCGCGTCTGTCTGCCTGGCGCGGTCGGCAGGTACGGCAGGGGCGTGGCCGCCGTGCTGACGTCACCACAGTCGTGCCGCCGCGTCTGTTTACAGACGAGAGAGAGTAGCGTGCGTTTGCCGGCCACGTCTCTACAGAGGTGGAGGACACTGAGTTACTGGGGAGGGAACAGGGCGCGTGACATATGGAACTAACCATCTCGCCACTCGCGTTAGCTCGCTCATTTGTTGAGAGAATCCACGGTCCAGGCTGTGTTGTCTTGTGGCTGTACATACCTGCTGCCGCCATCAAAACACACACACACACACACACACACACACACACACACACACACACACACACACACACACACACACTACTGTTCCTCCTCCCATCCCTGCATCCTCCTCTCTCTCTCTCTCTCTCTCTCTCTCTCTCTCTCTCTCTCTCTCTCTGGCCCTCCCTCCCTCCCTCCCTCTCTCTCTCTCTCTCTCAATTGCCGCCACAAGACTACAGCCACCGAACAGCACTATTTTCGTGTCAGTGATTCCCCTAATTCACCTTTTAACTGTCTGAAACAGAGACAAGTAAACTGCGCAACAACATTAAAGGATCGCGTTTTCGAAATCCTATAATTGTCTCCCACTCCGTGTCATAAGTTTGAAATTTGGCTCAAAAGGCCCCTAGAGCTTTCGTCTGCAGTGGTGTAGAAACGTGGCGCCCTGCGACGTCAACCTCTGGCTGGCCGACCCTTCAAACAGCAAGGACGAATCAACCCTTCTGTAAGTACATTGTGGTCCTGCATCGGCATCAGATCTGATTTGACTCCTTTGGAGCGCAGCGCGATCGCAATTTTTGCTGTGTTGTACAAGATGGAACCAGTAGGAACCGTTCAAAACCATTCGACTAAGTCTGAACGTGATCCGAAGCAGCAAAGGGTTTTTACTCTTCTCCAGGCCTTCCGTTTCATCCCCTCCTGCGGCGTGATCACGTGAGAGTGAAACATTAACACGTGCATGAATGAAACAGCGAATGGTCTCTCTCTATGAGCGCTTACTTCGGGAACACTCTCTGCGTCACCGACGCAACTTCGTTGACCGCGTTACAAATGTAGCTGTGAGAAATTCAGAGACTAATTCAGCCCGCCAGCTGCTGTAGCGCCTGAAGCTAGGCAAACAGCGCCCAAATTTGTCGAAAGAGTTATCTAACAATCAGGCGTTATCTAACAATCAGGTTGGTTTGGTGTCGAAGTTTGTGCCAGGTACTGTCAGTTCAACAAGAAATAAGAGACAGTATATGTTTACATGAAAATATATATTTTTATGAATGTGCACAATTAACTAATAGTTAATCCAACCGCCGCCATTATCTGTTATAGGCTTGGCACGTTACCTCTCTCTCCGGTAAATCATCCACGTTTGCAACCTCTAAATATCGTTTGACCCACTTCGCAACGCCTTCGAGTTTCTAAGAATTTTAGCAGCAGCTCCATATGAAAGCCTTGGTACCTTCGGATGATTTAAAGGGAACGCTGTCTCGTAACTCTTCAGATATTTTGCACTGATTTTAAACTGCAGCCGACAAAACAAAACATTCAACTCTCACACTGTTTATCTACACACTGTGCAGAAACGCGATGACTGCAAATTCGAGACCACTAGCAGAGATGTCGCTGCGGACGTTACATTTAAAATTACGGCGTATACTTTCTTGTGGAACTGACTGTACATTTCGAACGTGCTCAGCAAAGGTGAGTGCGTGGCATCTAGGGTGTTGCCATACTGGTGGGGCGGGAGGAGGGGTGGGCGACGTGGTCGTAGAGCGATACCTCGCTGTTTTATTTACGCGCTGCCGCGTGATCACATCACAGGCGGGCGGAAAAGAAGAGGGTTCATAAAGCGTGAAACCCCTTCGCCGCTTCGAATCATGTTAAAATTTGGTCGAACTGCTTTGAACGGTCTCTAGCGGTCCCACCGTGTACACGAGAGCAAAAACTGATGCTGCACTGCGCTCCAAAGGGGCGAGATCACATTCGCTGGCGCTGCAGGCCCACGATGTCGTCAGAGAAGGGCTAAATCGCCCGGATGATGCGAGCAGCCTCGAGACATGTCAGGAAAGTCGTGCTGTTGCTCGTCGCATTGGGAACTGTCGTTTCAGACCCCAGCAAAACGTGCAGGAATCAACGGCCCGAGGGAAGGAGTGGCTTCATTGTGCCATCACCTGAGGCCTTTCTGTGTCCATTCTGAGCGGCGACGTATCTGAAATGTTTTCCTGGGCCTCCTGTAAGAAGACGGCGCTCACCCCCCCCCACCCCCCCCCCCACCCCCCCACCCACCTGTGTGTGGCACACTCCACGGTGCGGTGACGATGCTGTGTCGTGGTTCTGGCCTCCATCGTAGAGGCGTCAAAAGAAACGGTGAGCCGTCAGTAAGTAAGAGGGGCTGTGACGACCTTCCCGTCGTGTCATACGTCCACCCTAGTGCTCGGCAGAATTGTAGTGAAATTTGGTGTCAATGTGACGTCAGTAACCCTCCTTACACGTGCCGTGGCCTTCTGAGCTCTGAGGTTTTCTCGTCAAGCGTCGCCACCTTGCTGTTTCAAGCCTCGCCAAGTCCTAGGGTGACGTTGCAGGGCGCCACTACAGACGAAGGTTCTGGGCACATTTGAGCCACATTTCAAATTTATGGGTCACGTAGGAAGGAAGGCAGTTGTGAGGTTTCGAGAAAGTGATCCTTTAATTTGTTGCAAGGTTTAGATTACTCTTCTATTACTTACTCCAAGAAAGGCGTTAATTTCGAGTGAATAAACAGTGCTTAAAATTTTATAACCAGTACGATTTTCATCACTAAATTTCTGTTTCCGATGAAACAAGCCTGTAAAACACGTTCTACAATTTCGCGAGTCACTTATAAAATTAAAAAGAGACTTCCACTAATTATTATATAATTTATATTTCGTGTAGGAAAATCCTCTCTTTTTCTAACGTATTATGCGGATCCTGATGAGAAAACTTATCGCTCACTCGCTTGGCTGCGCAATCCTTGGTTACCAGCGACCACGTAAACTATGTAAGCACTCATAAAATTTAGTCGAAAACGGTTGAGAGTTGCCTCCTGCTGTTTACGTATAGTGAAATCCTAGTCGTGCTGTTGTACAGCCTGTCAGTTTGAATCGAATCGATGAGGGGAAGTTCGTCGTGCGGTCCTCCTAACAGCAACGCCTGATTTAATTCGACTACATTCCCATTACCCTTTCTTTTACTTTTGTCGATACTTGTCTTACAACCTCTTTTCTCCCCCCCAGGGGGTCCACAACTCTTTTGTGGATACGTGCGTAGCGAGCACGGGACCCCGAGCTAATGTGGCCCTCCTTCCTTTCCGGGCTGCATACCTTACTTTTCCGCATCCTTCCCTATCCCCAATCTTCGCCCCCCCCCCTTCCCCTCACCTCTTGGTCTTTCCTTCCCTTTCTCCCCCTCTGGGAATATAGTTTGTGCCTACGTCCGGAGACGGACGCTCGTAAATGTGACGCATTCTTCGCCTTCTCTGCTTGTATGTCCTCATCCATCCTTTGTCCTCTTTTCCTTACCTCTTCTCTTTACCCTTTCTCCGCTGCGGCGTTTGAGACCTCTCTTCTTTCCTTTCGCTTTCTTTGTTTTTCCCTTTCTCTTTCTTCCTCCCTGTGCGTGTCTGAAGGCCGACCCACGCATTTTCGTGCGTAGCCGGTGACGGGGTAACGCGTAATTCCCCGCCCCGGGTAGACAGGTAGGACACGTACGTACCCCCTGGTAACGGTCAGGCCCAGGGAGGGGTGATTACCCGAGCTGATACCTTCCGAAAGTGCCGATTGGTCCCTCTGTCCGTTCGAAAGTGCCGATTGGTCCGTCCGTCCGTTTGTCGGGAGGTGTGACCTGAGGTGTGAACACTCACCTAAGGCGGGAGTGCCCTCAGAGAGGGCCCCCACAAGGGAGGAGCGCGCCATCGGAGACGCCGGTAATCATGGGGGATTCTTCCGCAATGGTTTCCTTACCTTCCACTATGTCTGCTCACAAACAGTTCTTCCATCGTTGCCACAGTTCCTTGTCGTTTCTCGGTCTGACGAAGGTCACGACTTCTCCACGGTCAACCCTTTCATTATTCAGAAAGGTGTCGACGCAATTGCAGGTCCTGTAAAGTCTTGTTCCAGATTACGGAATGGCACCCTCTTGTTAGAAACACACAGTGCCCTCCAGGCTCAAAAATTGCGCGTACTTCTCTGCTCCACACCTTCCCTGTCCGGGTGGAACCGCACCGTACCTTAAATTCCTCGCGTGGAGTCGTTTATACACGCTCCCTCGATGGATTGTCTGACGAAGAAATTCAGCACTACCTGTCTGACCAGGGCGTAACGGCTGTTCATAGGGTTATGAAAAAGGTTGACACGAACATCATTCCAACCCGCGCTGTCTTCTTGACATTTGACAAAGTTCAACTCCCATCGAAAATCAAAGCTGGCTATGAGATAACTGCCATTCGCCCTTACGTCCCAAACCCTACGCGTTGCTATCGGTGTCAGCGGTTCAATCACACCAGCCAGTCCTGTTCCAATCCGGCCAAATGTGTTACGTGTGGCAAGGATGCCCATGAGGGTGCTTGTCCACATCCATCCCCTCGCTGCATCAACTGTATGGGTGACCACGCTGCTTCCTCTCGAGATTGCCCCGTTTTTAAGGACGAAATGCTCATCCAGGAAATCAGAGTGAAGGAAAAGGTGTCGACCTTTGCTGCTCGAAAATTATTCGCCAGTCGACAGCCCACCGTGCCTCAGACAGGAAAATACAGCACTGTCCTTGCTTCTCCTCGGCCAACAAAGGAGGCGGCCACGCAGACTTGCGACCTCACCTTTAGTGCCACGATCGTCAGATCGGCCAGCGCAAAGATCGCCCGTTCAACCTCACCACTTTCGCCTGCCCACTCTATGGCTCACCCTTCATCGGGTTCTGCTAAATCTCGAGCCCAAAAGTCAGACACCAAGATTTCGAAAAAAGAGCGTACTCGTGAAGATTTTTTACGTACCCCAACTTCACAACCGTCGATTCCTCCTCCATCTAAACATATTTCCAAGAACGCTACTAAGAAACCCAGTTCATCTCCGCAAGGCGTGTCCCATCTACAGCACCACCTGGCGGAAATCGCCCTCGGCCGTCTTCTGTGTCGCCGAGGCGCACTGCTGGCGGACGATCAACCGGCCGATCGCTGGTGGCAGGAGCTGCTCCAGAACAACCGATGGATCAGGATCTTCTGCCTTCGGCTGAATGCCATTCCATGCTGTCGGTCGCAAGCTCTGAGCAGTCGATGAGTTGACAGCAACCTTGATCACATTCCTCCATTTTCTGTTCACCCTATGTCCATTATCCACTGGAATATCCGCGGCATTCGAGCCAATCGGGATGAATTGTCGATCCTCTTACGTTCCTACTCGCCGGTCATCTTCTGTCTTCAGGAAACAAAGCTGCGTCCCCATGACCACTTTGTTCTTCCTCATTTTCAGTCCGTCCGATATGATCTCCCCTCTGTTGAAGGCACTCCAGCGCATGGAGGACTCATGATTCTTCTCCATGAAACTCTCCATTATCACCCAATCCCCTTAAACACTTCCTTCCAAGCTGTCGCTGTCCGTCTTTCCCTTTCTGGATATAACTTTCCTCTTTGTACTGTATACATTCCATCGTCAACACCAATGGCACGAGCTGATCTCCTTCATCTTCTTGGTCAGCTTCCACCCCCCTATTTGCTGGTTGGGGACTTCAATGCCCACCACCCGCTTTGGGGATCTCCACATCCTTGTCCACGTGGCTCACTATTGCTAGACGTCTTCCACCAAGCGGATCTCGTCTGCCTCAACACTGGGGTCCCCACATTTTTGTCTGCCTCCACGGCAAATTTATCTCATTTGGACCTTTCGGTCAGTACTGTTCCGTTAGCTCGGCGCTTCGAATGGTTCGCCCTTGACGATACACACTCGAGTGACCACTTTCCATGTGTCCTTAGACTGCAGCCTCAACTGCCATATATGCGCCCGCGACGCTGGAAGTTTGCCCAAGCCGACTGGACACTTTTTTCGTCTCTAGCGACATTCGATGACCGTCACTTTCCCAGCGTCGACGATGAGGTCACCCATTTTACCGACGTTATTCTTACAGCTGCGGAACGTTCAATACCACGCACCTCCGAATTGCCCCGGCGCCCCCCAGTTCCTTGGTGGAACGAGGCGTGACGTGGCGCAATACGTGAGCGGCGACGTGCTCTTCGCGTTTTCCGCCACCATCCTACTTTGGCCAACTGTATCCGCTATAAGCAGTTCCGTGCGCGATGCCGTCGCTTCATCCGCGATAGCAAGAAGGCAAGCTGAAAACTCTTTATTAGCTCATTTAACACCTTCACTCCCTCCTCAGAAGTTTGGAGTCGGCTTCGACGGTTCTCAGGCGCGCCTAGTTTCTCCCCGGTCTCTGGGCTCACTGTCGCGCATGATACATTAGTGGACCCCGTCGCAATTTCTAACTCATTGGGTCAGCACTTTGCTGAGATTTCGAGCTCTTCAAATTACCCGCCAGCGTTTCTCCCGAAGAAACGTGCAGCGGAAGTGCGACCTCTTGCTTTCTCCTCTCAAAATCGCGAAAGCTACAATACTGTTTTCTCCATGCGAGAACTCCAACATGCACTCTCTTCTTCTCGCTCCTCCGCCCCAGGACCGGATGGTATCCACGTCCAAATGTTGCTGCATTTACCAACCCATAGTCTGCGTTACCTGCTTCGCCTTTATAATGGAATTTGGACTGACAGTACTTTTCCCAGACGATGGCGGGAAGCTATCGTCGTTCCTGTTCCGAAACCTGGAAAGGACAAACATCTCCCCTCTAGCTATCGCCCCATTTCTCTCACGAGTAGTGTATGTAAGGTTTTGGAGCGTATGGTGAATTACCGTTTAGCTTGGTGGCTGGAATCCCGCAGTCTTTTAACACCTGCCCAATGCGGATTCCGAAAGCATCGTTCTGCAGTTGACCATCTTGTTGCTCTCTCCACTTATATCATGAACAATTTTCTCCGGAAACGCCAAACAGTAGCAATATTTTTTGATCTGGAGAGAGCATACGATACCTGTTGGAGGATAGGCATCCTCCGCACACTGTTCTCTTGGGGCTTTCGAGGTCGGCTGCCCCTTTTTCTTCGCGAATTTATGGCAGAGCGCACATTTAGAGTGCGGGTGAACACTACTCTCTCCTGTACTTTCTCCCAAGAAAACGGGGTACCCCAGGGCTCCGTGCTGAGTGTTGTACTGTTTGCCATTGCCATAAATCCAATTACGGATTGTCTCCTTCCTGATGTCTTGGGCTCCCTCTTTGTGGACGATTTTGCGATCTACTACAGCTCTCAACGGACCAGCCTTCTTGAACGACGTCTTCAAGGATGCCTAGATCGCCTCCACTCTTGGAGCATCGAAACCGGCTTCCGTTTTTCTCCCAGTAAGACCGTTTGTGTTAATTTTTGGCGACGTAAGGAGTTTCTTCCACCCTCCTTACATCTAGGACCTGTCAACCTTCCGTTTTCGGACGTCGCTAAATTCTTGGGTCTTATGTTTGACAGAAAACTGTGCTGGTCCTCCCACGTTTCCTATCTTTCGGCTCGTTGTCTGCGATCCCTCAACACCCTCCGTGTCCTGAATGGTACCTCCTGGGGAGCGGACCGAGTGGTCCTTCTCCGTCTCTATCGCGCCTTAGTGCGCTCGAAATTGGACTATGGAAGCATAGTCTACTCCTCTGCTCGGCCGTCTATTCTTCAGCGTCTCGACTCTATCCACCACCGTGGATTACGTTTAGTGTCTGGTGCTTTTTACACCAGCCCTGTGGAAAGCCTTTATGCTGAGACTGCTGAACCTCCGCTGTCCAATCGGCGAGCAGTCCTTCTGAGTCGTTATGCTAGCCATCTGTCTTCCATGCCTGCTAATCCAGCCCATGACATTTTTTTCGACGCCTCCTTTGTTGTAGGTTATGCAGGGCACCCCTCCTCTCTACTACCACCGGGAGTCCGCTTCCGTCAACTGCTGCATTCTCTTTCCTTCCGCTTTCCTAAAACCTTCTTGACGACTTGGGGTACAGCACCGCCTTGGCTCCGCCCCAGGATCTGCGTGACCTTTTTCAGTTTCCCAAGGATGGTACCCCTTCACTTGTTTATCGTCGGGCATTTTCTGCTGTATGTGCACAAATGACGGAAGCCACATTTATTTACACTGATGGCTCAAAAACATCGTTTGGTGTAGGGAGTGCCTATATTGTTGGCGACACCACAAATCAATTTCGGCTTCCCGACCTGTGTTCGGTGTATACTGCGGAGCTTTACGCTGTTCTCCAGGCTGTCCACTACATCCGCCGCCATCAGCGGATACAGTATGTTATCTGCTCAGATTCTCTCAGCTCTCTCCTCAGTCTCCAAGCTCTTTACCCTGTCCACCCTCTGGTCCACCGGATTCAGGACTGTCTGCGCTTGCTCCACCTGGGGGGCGTCTCGGTGGCGTTCCTCTGGCTCCCAGGACACGTTGGTATCTGTGGAAATGAGGCGGCCAAGGCTGCAGTCTCTCTTCTTCGGCCAGCTATTCTATTGATTCCCTTCACCGATCTACGGAGCGTTTTATGTCGTCGAGTTGTTCTTTTATGGCACGCCCATTGGTCGACACTTCCCCATAATAAATTGCGGGACGTTAAAGCTCTTCCTTGTGCTTGGACCTCTTCCTCCCGAACGCGTCGTCGGGAGGAGGTAATTTTAACTCGACTCCGGATAGGTCACTGTCTTTTTAGCCATCGACATCTTTTAAGCGGTGATCCTCCCCCACTCTGTCCCCACTGCTCTCAGCTGTGGACGGTAAGACACCTTTTTAATTGAGTGCCCCTATTTTACTCCGTTACGCGCCCATCTACAGCTGTCGCCTGATATATCGTCCATTTTAGCAGATGACACGCGCTCGGCCGATAGCGTTCTCGAGTTTATTAGTGCCAGTGAAATGACGTCAGTCATTTGAAGCTTTTTTTGGCGACAACCAACCCCTTTCTGTAGTGGATTTTTAAGCCTTCCTTCTCCAATTTTTTGAGTTTCGTTCCCATTTCTGCTGGTTTCCATTTTCGGTTTTTACTGTTTCCTAAGTCACGGACCGGGCGCTAATGACCATAGCAGTTTTGCGCCCTACAACCAAAACAAAAAAAACCTCTTTTCTACACACTGTTCGCTCTCTTCGACTGGTTTTCGAACGTCTGTGCAGTCTCTGACGGAATTATGTGATTCGATAGAGCGCAACTTTACAATTCTTCTCACTGAACGCTAATTCGCTTTCCAAATTTCTCCGTGGTTTCCTTCATTTCTTCCTCAATATACAGATCAGATTACGATGGGCATAGAGTACATCCACGGCTTGCTTCCCTTTTATGGCCTTCGATTCGTATAACTGCAGCCGGCTTGCTGTACACCTGTAAACAATCTTTCGCTCCCTTTGTTTCATTCCTACCACGAACTTATTTCATGAACTACATTATTTGATACTGTTTGAATATTACACACAAGATCCTTCACTACGAAGCTGGTGTCATCAGCAAACAGAAATATTTTTGAATCACCTGTGATGCTAGAAGGCATATCATTTATATAAATAAGAAACAGCAGTGGCCCCAGCACCGACCCATGGGGAACGCACGACGTAACAGTGCCCCATTGGGTCTGAACGTCACTACCACTCTCAATATTGCGGAGAATTACCTTCTGATTTCTGTTCTTAAAGTAAGAGGCGAACCAATTGTAAGCTGATTCCCTTACTTCATAATGGTCCAACTTCTGCAGTAATATTTAGTGGTCAACACAGTCAAAAGCCTTCGTTAAAGACGGCACCTAGCGTTCGCAACCTTTTATTTAATCCGTCCAAAACCTCACAGAGAAAAGAGAATATAGCATTTTCAGTTGTTAAACCATTTCTAAAACCAAACTGTACATTTGACAGCAAACTATGCTCCAGTAAACTTGTATATACAACCCTCTCGATAACTTTAGCAAACACCGATGGCCTAGAAATAGGTCTATGATTGTCAACATTATCCCCGTCTCCCTTTTTATAAAGTGGCTTCACTACCGAGTACTTTCGGAAATTGTTCCAGAATTCAGTATTCCGAGTTCCACATTATCAAGAATGTGCGGAGAATACCAAATCTGATGCCTTACCTACCACCACGGACAACTCAGTGACGGACGGCCGCAGCTTAACGACAGACAGCAGCGGCGTTTGCGCAGAGTTGTCAGTGCTAACAGACGAGCAACACGCCGTGAAATTAACCCAGAAGTCAACGCGGGACGTACGACGAACGTATTCGTTAGGAGAGTGCGGCGAAATTTGGCATTAATGGGCTGTGGCAGCAGACGACCGACGCGAGTGCCTTCGCTAACAGCAGGACATCGCCTGCAGCGCCTCTCCAGGGCTCGTGGCCGTGTCATTTGGACCCAAGACGAGTGGAAGACCTTGCCCTGGTCAGAAGAGTCCCGACTTCAGTTCGTAAGAAGTGACGGCAGGGATCGAGTAAGATGCAGACTCTACGAATCCATGGGCCCAAATTGTCAACAAAGGCCTCTGCAAGCTCGCGGTTTATCCGTGATAGTCTGGGCTGGGCTTAGATGGAATGGACTGGGCCATTCACTGGAAATCGGTATCTTTGGCTACTCGGAGTCAATAGGCAGCCATTTATGCATTTCATCTTGCCAAACAACGATGGGGTTTATGTGGATGAAAATGAGGCATGTCACGGGCCCACAGTTGTACGTGATTGGTTTAATTCGAGCGAATTAATTTGGTCACCCAGATCGCCCGACACGAATCCCATCGAACCTTTATCGGACATAATCTAGAGGTCACTTCGTGCACAAAATCCTTCACGGGCAACAGTCTCGCAGTTGTGGACGACTATAGAGGCAGCGTGGCTCGGTAGTTCTGCAGGGAACTTCCGGCTTGTAAGTCCATGACACGTCTAGTTGCTGCTCTGCCTCGGGAAAAAAGGCGCCCGACACGATATGAGGAGATATACCGTGACTTTTGTCACGCGAGTATATAATACCCCGTATTTGGAATCAGAGAGAATGTAATGAATTCTGTAACATAGCCCACTGTCCCGAAGAAATGTGTTTGGAAAACAGTTAAAGAAGTTTGTACCCAAAAAAAGTCTCTGAGCACTGGGACTTAATTGCTGTGGTCATCAGTCCCCTAGAACTTAGAACTGCTTAAACCTAACTAACCTAAGGGCAGCACACACATCCATGCCCGAGGAAGGATTCGAACCTGCAACCGTAGTGGTCGCGCGGTTCCGGACTGTAGCGCCTAGAACCGCTCGAGTTTCTACCCCAGTTTCTGTTATTTATTTCTACTCGGGTAATAGTCGAAATACCTAGACCACCTGTGACTGCTGGTGAAAATAACAGTTCAGTGTCCTTACGGGTCATTACCCCGTAGTAGCGTTTGCAGTTGCTCGATAAATCTCTGGTGTGCGGGGTGTTCGAAGCGGGGGACCGACTGTGAGACGATATGACGCTGGCGATGTCACCGGCGATTTGTCGCTCTTGTGGGTGGTCACCTGTAAGACTGTGCACCGGGCGCCTGGTGGATTGTGCTGCTACGCAGACAGCCGGCAGGGAGAGGGATGAGGAGGCGCGGCCTAACGACCTGACTTGTGTCGGCGGGGATCGAAGTGGCGGCCCTCCACGGCGAGTGCCGCCCCCCACTCTGGTCGCCTGTTTGTCGGGCCGCTTGTCCTGTCCTCGAGAGGGATCAGACGAGCGGGCCCCTGCCCGCACCATCCCAGCGGGCGGTGGGCTCCCGCGACAAAAGTATTGAAGGCGCGCTTAGCGACACCCTCCGTTCTGCACTCGAGCTGGTCGTATTCCGCTTTGTCTCCACTGCTCCTACTGTGCCAAGTAGGTAAGCCAGTGCTCGCACACTGGACTCGTACACGGAAATTAGAAGACCGTGTTTCAGAGCCACGTCCGGCACGCCAAATTTAAATTCAGCATGATTATCATACATTTACTTGTTAATACATTTTATCTGCTGAAGATACACGTAATGAGCCATCCTATGTCAGTCCCCATTACAGTAAGCACACTTCATCAACAGCACATAATAAGAACAGTAATATTAACAACAGTAACAGATATAGTGGATCAGGACACTTTCATATTATTTGTAAACCTGGAAATGGCGTTCGAAAAAGCAAAATGGTGCAAGGTGTTCGAAATTCTAAGAAATATGGGAGTAAAACATTAGGGAAAGGAAAGACGGGTAATACGCAATATATACGAGGATCACTCCAAAAGAAATGCACACTATTTTTGTAAAAGTACAGTTTTCATTCTGCATGTGTGAAAGTTTTACAGTGTGTAGATACATCCTTCCCGCTTGTTTTCAAACTTAGTTCAACCTCTTCCCGTGAGTGGCGCCGTCACAGCATGCCTTCAAGATGGCTGCTACACTTGACGTTCGTCAGAGGCAACGTGCTGTCATAGAATTCCTCTGCTGTGAAAACGAGACAGTGGGAAACATCCACAAGAGGTTGAAAAAGGTGTATGGAGGTGCTGCTGTCGATCGCAGTACAGTTAGTCGGTGGGCAAGCAGGTTACATGATGAAAGTGGACTCCAACAGGTTGGTCCAGAATTTTACTGTGCGAGTATACAGGCGCTGGTTCCAAGATGGCGTAAGGCAGTTGAGAGGGATGGCAATTATGTGGAGAAATGAAAATATTGTTCCTAAAGGATGTATCTACACATAGTAAAACTTTCAAACATGTAGAATAAAAGATGGATTTAAAAAAATAGTGTGCATTTCTTTTGGAGTGTCCCTCGTACAACAATCAATAGCGGGCAGTAAGAGTGGAACACCAAGAAGTGCTCCGATTAAAAACGGAGTAATACAGGATGTTGTCTTTCGTCTCTACTGTTCAGGAGAGTCTTTGGGCTGAAAGTCTTAACAACAACAACAACAACAACAGTAGTTATATGGTGTTTCAAAAATGTGAAACGTGTGAATACATCAGAGGAGTGACTGCAGGAGAAACTGAGTGCTGTGGAGAAGAGCGGGAATTAATAGGGTTACGTTATCAGAAGAGCTGGCTGAAAAAAATAAGAAAAAAAGAAAAATAGATACGGATGAGAAAGGCGTAGTCGGTGTCGACAGTGTGGTAGAAATACTGGTTCCCTGATGATGTGAAGGAGAACATTTGGGATGAGCCGAGAGGGAAGCTATGCGGATGATAACAGCTGAAGCCTTTTGTAATAGAAGTCGAGAACGCAGATCTATTTTGTACCTAATGTTGGCTATCGGTTCAGAGCCATTTCCCGGAGCCACTGTGTGATACCAACTGTTATCTATCGTTTTAGAGGGAACTTTAATATGCTGCTGAATGCAAAGTGGTTTTGGATGAGACGCAGGCTACAAAGTACTTCATTACTGATTCTTATGACTGAAATTGAGAAAGATGTGGAGGAACAGTGTTATGCTTAGCTACAGGCAAGATGCGATGCGTGTCAGGCCTGGTATTGGAGGTAAAGCTCGCGCTTACGGCAGAGGTCCGCTTTCCTTCCCCAGTGCGGGCCTGTCCCCCGTGTCTGACGACCGCCTTCGGCGGTGCGCTAAACCCTATCCTTACTTCCTTCCAGTGCTGCCAACTGCTTCACTTTCCCTGGTCATTTCTCGCAGTCGATACCTCGAGGTACGGCAGTTCGCTGGTGAGGGGCTTTTGAGGTGAACGGAGGAGGGTGCTTGGTGCAGTGTGCCGTGGCGGTAACCGTAGCCGGCACAGGATGTGCGGCGACTGCACACAGAAAGCCGACACTCGTCTCTCTCTCTCTCTCTCTCTCTCTCTCTCTCTCTCTCTCTCGGCGTAATGCCTGCTGTTTGCCACGAAAGAGCCTAGTGTAAATACGAGGGTCCCAATCTTGGCGCTGCAATGCAGTAGGACGTGACGGCAACCGTGTTTACCCACGGCCGGTGACCGTACCTCTAGCGGTCTAGCTGAATCCCGCTAAACTTCTGCCAGCGACTCACCAAGTCAACCTGCGAGCCTTGTTTTTAATATCATACTAGGCGATCCCTGCCAAGTGTTTCTGTGGTTCAGTCTGCTTAAACGGAGAAGATAGAAAAGAGAAAGCACACTTTCTCAGTATCTATAGGAACTGAGCGACAAATCGCTCAAATATTTGACAAAGACTGCGGAAAGAAAGGCAACGAGGATTATTTTAATGTTTTGAAATGTAGGTAGAAGGTAGTATACGCGCACTGTAACTTGCCACCTCGTGGAAGGGATGATGGGAGCGGAGGAGTTTCTAGAGGGACTTACATTCGCCCCCAGCATCCCCCACGCAAGGCACGGTGCGCGTGTAGTATAGGGGTGCAGTTTCAGTTCGGTGTCTTCACAGTGCTGAGTAGGTTTGTGTGTTGTGTTCCAGGTGAGGGAGCTCCGGCGTTGCTTCTGGCACTGCTGCCAACCCACTGCGCGCGAGCAGCTGCTGGCGGTAATGTACTGATCTGCATCTGGTGGCATTACCTTACCTTGGGCTCAAAGTCCAGTGCTCGGCCGTATGTTGGCAGCTGAGAAGTGCAACAACAGAGGCCGGCACGCGCGTGCGACCTCTGTGTTAGTGGCCTGTGGTCTGTACGGCAAATGCATCAGTCTCCATAAGTACTCACAAATGTACACTCCCGCATCTCCTGAGGATACATTTCTTTTTGACCTCTCAAATGTTTCGTTTATTTGTAGTTACAGATTCACAACTTCTCTAGGTGTTTGGAGCATATTTCGGTTTCACGGCACCGACGAACAGGAGAACAATTTTGCGCAATGGATTATTGATGGATTGTGCGAGGGGGGGGGGGGGGGATGTATATTTTTCGACCCACAATGTGCTTAAAAAAAAAGAGTAATCATTCGACGCGTACGTTACCTTTCAATCTACTAGTTCTTCTCGCTTGTGCACTTCGTCCAGCTGTCGACAAACTTGCATATACCTGAAACTTGCTGGCGGATTAAAACTGTGTGCCGGACCGAGACTCGAACTCGCGACCTTTGCCTTTCGCGGCCGAGTGCTGGCAGGAGAGCTTCTGTGAAGTTTGGAAGGTAGGAGACGAGATACTGGCGGAAGTAAAGCTCTGAGGACCAGATGGTAGAGCACTTTCCCGCGAAAGGCAAAGATGCCGAGTTCGAGTCTCGGTCCGGCACACAGTTTTAATCTGCCAGCAATTTTCATATCAGCGAACACTCCGCTGCAGAGTGAAAATGCATATAACGGCCAAAAACAACGTTTTGCTTTCGGTCCCTACATCTGCAAAAATCGACAACTTCGCAAGGCATCCTTGAACGGTCTAAACAAATGAAAGCGGCCGGTGGCGACATCTGAGCCGAAGGAATGGTTTCCCAGCAGCTGAGAACCGAATTTGTTGATGGTTTCGATGGTGTGTTGATCGGGGAGCGGTCGTTGTCATGCGAAAGCCAGACCTTGTCTGACAACAGACTGCCTCGTCTGCTGTGATTTGCTGACCGTATTTTGTTTTCCAGCGATTCACTTTAGGACTCTTTGTTGACGCTTGATCTCTCTTGTGATGTACGGTTCCACTTAACAGGCCGATTTGCGTTCAAAAAAAGAATTGGTGGCATAACATTTCCCACAGATGGCAGAGTCTTGAAATATTCTGTCTTTGGTGATGCGTGGTATTTCCAGTCCACACTGTAGGGTTATGATTCTGGTTCATAGCGGCGAGCTGATCTGATAAAATATCCGTCAGCTTCCCTGTTGAAAGAGTGGAGTGAGTGGCGGCAGATGCTGTCGTGTGTGGCCTCGAGTTCTCCAGTGAACTGCCTCGGAACCCATCGCTCAGAAGCTTTTATGCGAGCCGAGTTGTTGGTGGGTGATTTGGTAGCGAGCACCGTCACTTATGTCCCAAGAAGACGCTACCAAATTTTCTTTTTAAGAAAAAAACCTCCGCGTTATGCGAACCACAATTTTTTTTTTTTTTTTGTTTCGATACGTGTGTGTCATTTTTGTGGGTCAAGTTTATTAGCATAAAATATGACACAAAATTTATAGTCGTTTATCTGTCTTAGGCCTAAAAACTGTAACATGTTCTTTTTCTTTGGGTTGTACCGATTACTCACCTGAAAATTACACTGCTAGTGAGAATGAATTTTTCCAGGTCGGCTTTTTTTGTGTCGTTTTTATTGTTTCGACAGCATGTCATCTGCAAAGTACTCACGAAGAAATTTACTCATTGGATTCAGTATCTTAATCGCCTGTCTGCCTGTCCGACTGCTCAAAAACCTTTTCCTCCGGAACGGGTAGACGTATCGAGCTGACATTTATCACGTACAGTATTAAGGTTTGTGTCCCTTTGGCGATGAAAAATGAGCAGCTTCGTCAGTCCAGTCAAAAGATGCGGCCACATACGTCACATATTTCGATACTCGCAAACTCACTCATCAAAAGCTACAAGGAACTTCTCGTTCACCTACAATCATTACATTTCACAAGGAGCAAGCTTTCGCATTGCACCCAAAGGTAAAAACAGGTAAACTGTTAATTTGTAACTCTGTTACATTTTTGTCAGTCCTGTCAGTCTGTCCGTCAGTTCGTCTGTTACGAACCCTTTTTCTCGGGAACGGGTAGACTTATCAACTTTAAATTTGTCACATGCTAAGGTCTACGGTCCCAGGGTGGCATAATAAACCTTAGCTTCTAAGTCGGTGCAATTAAACGTCACGCCCATTTATGTCACATACATTGAGAGATGAAAGCTCACTCATCCGAACCAAAAGAGTACTTCCCGTTGACCTAGAGTAGAGCAATTTGGCAAGTATCAACTACACGTAAGGGATAATATGTGGAAATTGTTGATCTCTGATTCCCTAAAAATTTTCTTTTGCCATTTGTCATCTGACTTCCTGTTTGAAATTAAAATACTGTCGGAAGTCTCCTTGTCAGTGTTTTCCACATACTCCTTTCGGATTCTGCGCGGAACCTTGTCATTCCTTACCTCATCAGTGCACCTGTCCATGTAAGTAATTAAGTTTGTACGGAACCCTCTATGCAAGAGCCCTACTCTCAGGTGGCCAACATTTTTTACATACTCTTTCGTGGGTGGTGGTTGTTTGTGACATTGTTGTCACATTTTGCTCTCTGTTCCGCAACTCTCGTGGATATCTGTTTCTGTTGCTGCTGTGTAGACTGCTTCCGACACGTTTCTATATTTCACTCTCAACGTTTTCGCTTCGCATTTATTTTACACAAAACGAAGTTTTGATTGTCGCCGCTCACTTGTTCATCCTTTTCCTTCTGTCCGCTGTGACGCTGATTTTGAACGTTTTGTGAGAATTATTGCGGTGTGTGTGTGTGTGTGTGTGTGTGTGTGTGTGTGTGTGTGTGTGTGTGTGTGTGTGTGTGTGTGTGTGTGTGTAATCAGGGAGGGAAAAAGCGCTAGAGAAAAGGGGGCCGGCCTCTGTGGCCGAGCGGTTCTAGGCGCTTCAGTCCGGAACCGCGCTGCTACTACGGTCCCAGGTTCGAATCCTGCCTCGGCCATGTCCTTAGGTTAGTTAGGTTTAAGTAGTACTAAGTTCTAAGGGACTGATGACCTCAGATGTTAAGTCCCATAGTGGTTCAAATGGCTCTGACCACTATGGGACTTAATATCTGAGGTCATCAGTCCCCTATAACTTAGAACTACTTAAACCTAACTAACCTAAGGACATCACACACATCCATGCCCGAGGCAGGATTCGAACCTGCGACCGTAGCGGTCGCGTGGTTCCAGACTGCAGCGCCCAGAACCGCTCGGCTACTCCGGCCGGCCTGTTTAGCAAAAACCAGCAAATACTATATTTACATGTTATTGATTCTTTAAAACAGAGGTGAATAAGGGTGATCTTCCTGTTCTGATCTTCACTATAAATAAGGTTTCAAAAAAAATGTTCAAATGTTTGTGAAATCTTATGGGACTTAACTGCTAAGGTCATCAGTCCGTAAGCTTACACACTAGTTAACCTAAATTATCCTAAGGACAAACACACACATCTATGCCCGAGGGAGGACTCGAACCTGCGCCGGGACCAGCCTCTTGTGTTTCCTTAGCGAATAGAGGTACGTGTAATTGCTGTATGAAATTTGTAACTTTTATTGAATAATAACTGTTTACTTCATACTTAAAAAGTGTTTGCAAATCATTTGTAGAATCCTTAAGTTTGTCAAATTAATTTATTATGTCAGTTTGTTTAAGGAATGCGTAGCAGGATTGAGCACTCATTATTTGAGAGCAGAACGAGCGAATGATATGTCGCGTCGTGTCGTTGTATCATATCCAGATATGTTTTTCCAAATTTTACTGAGCAAGTAAGGAAAATTTAGACGGACGATCAACAGACGCTTATAGTATCGCAGTGTTGGGAGGCGTCAGCGAACGTTTTGTCTCTAAAATAAAAGTTGTTCCGAGTGACGCGTTCAACCACCCCTAAATGTGCGTTTCAGTCTTTGAAACTCTCTGCTTAGGCATACACATAACATTAGTTCATGTTTGGAGTTTAGTGGTTAGTTGAGGTTGTTCGAGTATGAAAAAGGGAGGGGGCGAGTAGGCGGTCCCAACACGTTTGCTCCCTGTGAGAGTTTAGGTTTCTTCCAGTATAAATTTTTGCAAGTTACAGTCACAACATGCTATTGGGAAAGTTGGAAATATTTGTTGTTAGGCTACTCTAGCTGTCTATGTTATATAAATTATTGTCCCAACATTTATAACTTCAGGTAGTTTGTCAGTATACCAGTTCTGAAAGAAATAGGTCTAGCTCGTGGAGCACATTTACCAGGAAACGTGTTACGTCAGTGCGAATAGAAGGTGGTCGTGGTTTGCGGCTGGCTGCTCCAGTGTGGTGGGGCTGACCGCGGGCCTCCAGCCTCCAGTGTACAGCCGCCTCTGCCCGGCGGCTCGTCCCTCACACACAGAGCGACCTCCGCTTCCGCACAGATAAGCGGCGGGCACGGGCTGGCTGGCTGGCGTGCTGGCTCTGGGCATAACGGTGCCTCGCCTCTGCCCGCCGTGACAAGTGCCGCCGTTACGTCACGCTCTGTTTACCCACAGCCGGGCCAACAACGTTCTCTCTCTCCCCCTCTCCACCAGCACACAGTACTGTAGGCGCAGCCTTCACGCTGCAGCTATTAGCCGAAGGGAAAAAAAGCCACTTCCCTCGCTCTTTCTCTTTTCATTTGCGCCCTGGATCGCAGAAAAATGTGCAAGTAATCAGCTAATTTGTATGGCTTCTATCTTCATCGAGGTATGTAGTTATAAACTACATTTGGTCTTTGGCTTTCGTGTTGAAAGTCGGATAAACTGTTTCCCTTGACTGTACTATAACATCTACAGTGGTAGTTGCAATTCAAGAGGTTACGATCCTGCTGGTATTTCTTTCCAGTATTTACTTGAGTTTACAGGTATGAAGGCCAACCCGTCTCTTATTTGTGTTATTCAGTGCGTCAACCAGGTCGCGAGAATGAACCCTGCAGCGAGCCAATAATTTAGTCGTCGTGTTGTGCAGCAGCGGCCGGCCTTTGTGGCCGAGCGGTTCTAGGCGCTACAGTCTGAACCGCGCGACCGCTACTGTCGTAGGTTCGAATCCTGCCTCGGGCATGGATGTGTGTGATGTCCTTAGGTTAGTTAGGTTTAAGTAGTTCTAAGTTCTAGGGGACTGATGACCGCAGCAGTTAAGTCCCATAGTACTCAGAGCCATTTGAACCATTTGTTGCAGCAGCGACCATAGAAAGAAGGATCCTTTATTGTATGATTATATGATAGCGGCACAAACACTGGTAGCAGTTACTTCTGTAAAATATCGGGGATTATGCGAACGGAACGATCTGAAATGGAATGATCATATAAAATTAATTGATGGTAAGGCGGGTGCCAGGTTGAGATCCATTGGGAGAGTCCTTAGAAAATGTAGTCCATCAACAAAAGAGGTGGCTTACAAAACACTCGTTCGACCTATACTTGAGTAGTGCTCATCAGTGTGGGATCCGTAAGAGGTCGGGTTGACGGAGGAGATAGAGTAGATCCAAAGAAGAGCGGCGCGTTTCGTCACAGGGTTATTTGGTAGGCGTGATAGCGTTACGGAGATGTTTAATAAACTCAAGTGGCAGATTCTGCAAGAGAGGCGCTCTGCATCGCGGTGTAGCTTGCTGTCCAGGTTTCGAGAGGGTGCGTGTCTGGATGAGGTATGGAATATATGGCTTCCCCCTACTTATACCTCCCGAGGAGATCACGAATGTAAAATTAGAGAGATTCGAGCGCGCACGGAGCCTTTCCGGCAGTCGTTCTTCCCGCGAACCATACGCGACTGGAACAGGAAAGGGAGGCAATGACAGTGGCACGTAAAGGACCCTCCGCCACACACCGTTGGGTGGCTTGCGGAGTATAAATGTACATGTAGATGTAGACCAAAGCTCTTGCTACGCGGCTAAACATCACAGATACATTTAACACCCTCTGTAGAGTCGCGTGGTGTAAAACGGCGGAGCATCATAGAGTTGGCACACGAAAGAGTCCAGTAACTAATGGAACACATTTTTGTTCGGAAAGGAGTTTGATTTTATTCATGGTTCCAATACACCATATTACTCTACACCATTCTCGCAACAAAACGCTATTTTTTAACTTGATGTCCATTCAGTGTGACGACCTGACGTCTGCTGCCTGTCTGCACGCCCGCATGGCACCAGCCATCGCCTGGCTGCGTCAATAACCTTCCATTTATCCACGTGGCGCTTCCAGGGGAGTGCCTCCTTCATTGTGCCAAACAGACGGAAGTCGGGAGGTGCGAGGTCTGGGCTGTAGGGTGGATGAGGAAGAACAGTCCAGTGGAGTTTTGTGAGCTCATCTCTGGTGCGCAGAGTTCGTGAAGCGGTGCGTTGCTACGGATAAGGAGAAGTTCGTTTGCAGTGTTGTGGCGACGGACAAGCCGCAATAGTTTCTTGAATTTTCTGAGGGTAGCAGCATACAGTTGAGAGTTGATCCTTGCTCCACGAGGGAGGACACCAAAGAGTACAGCCCCTTCACTCTCCCACAAGACCGTCACCCTGACTTTACCGGCTTAGGTTGCGACTTGTAACCTTCGTTTTTTCGGAGGAGGGGTGATGTGGCGCCACTCGATGCGTTGCCGTTTTGTTTCCGGTCAGAAGTGATGAACCATGTTTCATCGCCTGTGACAGAGTTTGAAAATAATTTGTTTCAAGCAGCCTCGTAAAACGCAAGCAATTCCGCACAAATGGTCCTTCGTTGCTCTGTTAGTCTCCGAGGAACCCAGGGTGCACAAACCTTTGTGCACCCCAACTGGTGAATGAGACGTCCAGTTGAGCAGCGAGGTGTTTGATTTTCGTCTGTCGATCAAAACGAATGAGAGTGTCCGCACGTTACAACGCTGGCCGTCGCGCGGGTGATCAGACTGGTTTGCGCGACGTTGTTGCGGTGATGTCAGGCGCCTCGCTCGCCCAACGACTCACCGTGCCTTTGTTCACTGTCTCCATATACATTCTGAAAGCGCCTATGAATGTCTGCGGTGCTCTGGTTTTCCGCCAGAAGAAACTCGATGACAGTTCTCTCCTTGGAACGCTCAACGCTCATCTATTGCGGACGCTATTTTGAAGGCTTCGTGTAGCGCCGCTATCTGTTGGAACTATAGGAAACTATAGGGCCTCAAGGGGGGGATATGCGACGATGTCCCAAAAGAAATTCTGCAGTTTTTCAACCGAAATTCGTCAAGGAAAAGAAATATGGCGTTACTTGTTGAACACCTCTCGTACCTCAAAGGAAACGGAAGTCTTATCAGATTGAACTGAAAAAAAAAAAAAAAAAAAAAAAACAACGGAACGGTTGCGAAGAAATGAAACATGCTATCAGAGCGGTAGCCTAGACTTAAAGGCTTTGCGGGAACGTGTTAAATAAATCTGACATATGCGTACGCGGGTCGAAGCTGCAGGGAAAAAGCTATTTGATGTGTAAACACCGAATACTACGAGATGTAGACCTTCTTCTTATTTGTATTATTTCTTACCATTCGTCTCGCATGATTGGAGGAGGGGGGCGGGAGATTTTTGCTCTGTCGCCATTTTATCCGATCTTTGCCTTGACGGGGGTTCAGGCCTGAGAACTTGAGATTTTCACTCAAGATGTCAAGTGACGGCTGCCTGGGTCATTCTACTGGCCGTTTATCGTTTCCGCTCAAACTAAGACTAGTTTTTGCCACTGTCTTTGCGTCTGCTGTAAGAATTTCCTCGTAGCATCATAGACGGCTAAATCTCGTCTACTATTGGTGCTACTCCATACATTTTACGAACTCCATCATTTGTCACATGACCGTACCTACAGATACCCGGCTGAGCATCCGTGTCTCCACGGCAGCAGGTCGTTCCTCCACTTGTTTTTCAGAAGACCAGCGTTCATCACCATACAGTGCAGTTGAACAGAGCGGTGTGCTTAGGACTGGAGCCTCTTTGGAATCTTCGGATCACGGAGTAACCAGTCACGGAACGCCATTCGAGTCACGTGCTGCTTAAGCGGTTAAACATTTCTGCCCTAACATTTCTGCCACTTTACGAGCATAGATACTTGAAAGTCCTTTTGTTGGGAAGGCAACACCATGGTTCTGATCGTATACGAATCATTTGGATCTTGTGTCAGAGATTATCGAATAGATACAGGGTGACAATTACTGAACTATATGAAAGAAATCGTAAATTAGTTACAAACTGCAGCGTGCACACACTTTATTCAGTATGTAAACGTTATTGCAGTATTCCGATTTAGGTTATGACATGTTCGATGTACCTCCCATCATTGACGATGTTGTGGCGCAGACGAATAGCGAAATTCTGCTGATCCGCTGAAGTGTCGGAGCATCGATGCTGTCGATGACCTCCTGAATGTTTTGAGCTCAGCAATGGTCGTGGGGTTATTGCTGTACGCCTTGTCTTTAATATAGCCTCACAAAAAGGAGGCGTATTTTTTCAGATCCGGGGAATATGGCGGCCAACCGAGGCCCATGCCAGTGGCCTCTGGGTACCCCAGAGCCAGAATGCGGTCCCCAAAGCGCTCCTCCAGGACATCAAGCACTCTCTTCCTTCGATGGAGGTCGAGCTCTGTCTTGCATGAATCACATCTTGTCGAAATAATCTTCACTTTGGATAATATGGATGAAATCGTCTTTCAAAATCTTCTCGTACCATTCGATAGTCACCGTGACATCGAGTGATATTGCACCGTTTATTCCGTGACTGGATATTGCACAACACAGTCACCCGTTGAGGGTGAAGAGACTTCTCAATCGCGAAATGCGAATTCTCAATCTCCGAAATGCGCCTATTTTGCGTATTGAAGAACCTATCCAAATGAAAGTGGGCTACATCACTAAACCAAACCATGCATGCCCAGACTAGTTCCCATCACTCCCCGCAGCTAGCCGTGCAGTTTGAACGCCCTAACGCAAACCGTTCAGAAGTTATGACGATTTTATTTCATACAGTTCAATAATCGTCACCCTGTCGGTATCATGTTCGCAAAGAGAGGTAGCGAGCACACGACTGACCACGGTGAAGGAACCGACGGAGAACACGGAGCGGGGCAGAATCACGTCTGCTGATAGTCTGACTGAGGGCTGGAGATGTTGCTAATTATTAGAAATTTTTTTCTTTTCTTTTATTCTGCTTCATTTGGTCTGTACGTATATCTTTCATGATCTAATGTGTTTTTTCTTTTGTCCTGTTATACGAACTATAACTATGTTTGGCTCCATTTGCATTACGCAGTACTGTTGTACGAGAGTTGGAACTTGAATAGTGGCCGCTGTTTATTCACAACCGATACAAAAGAGTTACGTGTTTGCACCTGTTACTGTCCTTCAAAGTAGTCACCAGCGTTGTGTAGAACCCATTGCCATTGATGTGGAAGGCGTAGTATACCGTTAGCAAAGCCTGTTCTGTTGATGGTGCGAATGGAGCGGTCTACTGCCTGTCGAATCTCTGGAACAGTTCTGAAGCGAATGCCACGAAGTGGTTCCTTCGTCTTCGGAATCAAATCAGTCACAAGGACTTAGGTCCGGGGAGTATGGTGGATGCTAGTGCACTTCCCAGCCCCATCGACCGAATAGAGCAGCCACAACATGCTCTGTATGCGCCCGCGCGTTGTCTCGCAAAATGATGGGTGGGTCGCCGCTTCTTTCGCAAAGCTGGTCGCAGGTCATGCTCCAGAAACGAACAGTAATACTGTGAATTGATGGTCTGCCGTTGAGGAACGTAATGCGTTAGGATAACACCATCACAGTCGTACAGGAGAATCACCATAACTTTAGACCGCTCCATTCGCACCATCAACAGAACAGGCTCTGCTAACGGTATACTACGCCTTCCACATCGCTGGCAACGGGTTCTAGACTACTTTAAAGTGGCCGGCCGGGGTGGCCGAGTGGTTCTAGGCGCTACATTCTGGAACCGCCACGGTCGCAGGTTCGAATCCTGCCTCGGGCATGGATGTGTGTGATGTCCTTAGGTTAGTTAGGTTTAAGTTGTTCTAAGTTCTAGGGGACTGATGACCACAGATGTTAAGTCCCATAGTGTTCAGAGCCATTTGAACTACTTTGAAGGACAGTAACAGGTGCAAACATGTAACTCTTTTGTATCGGTTCTGAATAAACAGTTTCCACTATTTAAGTTCCAACTCTCGTACGTACTGTGATGTGAGAGCCACATCGATAGTGACAGTCGGACAGTGATCAGACAGAGGTGTTCAGTGCCGTGACGTACACTCGCTTTGTGTTGTGTAATCGTGGTAGACATAATCGCACGAAAATTCATGACTTCTGTTTTTTTATTTTTTTTAAACTAAAGTTCATCGTGGACGTTATGGAACGAAATGTTATACTGTGTCAGTGTCGGAAGTGCTATAAACAGCAGTGACAATGCTGGCGCGGTGGACTGTTAGTGCCGTTGTAAGAACTCAGCTGTTTGCAGCTGACCGAACTGCACAAACTAACATGTAGTTAGTATTTGGTGTGCAACTTAACGACCTACAGCGCGCGCGCTAAGACATTAACTAACGCCGTGGAGACTTGCAGAGTGACTGTTGTGACCTATGGTATTGTTTTCGACAGAACTGTAAATAGGCGATCGAGGTTGATGAAAGTGTCCGAACTGTAATATCGCGATCAGCGGGTGGAATTGAATGCTATACTGTTTTAAAACGGTGCTTGGAACGTTAGAAACAGAAACGTGTATGTAATGGAACTACGTAATCGCGGTTGTACGAAATTGGATCTACACAAGAGCAATTATACTCGACCAGGCTGTTATCACAGAAACGCGAAAGACAATAATAATGTATGATGGAGCGTATGCCAATCAAGAGGATGCTTCCGTAGCGATTTCATGACTTATGAAGTCGTAGTAATTATGCCGCCAGCAGTAACAAACTGCCGCTGACGTCACGACGCATCGTCTGCAAAGAAATAACCTGCAGCGCCAAGCGCTCTACCCCTGTAAGACTCAAAGCATTTAAGACGGTTTCAGTGGTAATTTCTTTTTCTTTTGTAACTAACTTTTCTCAACGTTTGCTTTCCTTAGGAATGAAGGTAGTTTCTGTAAAGTGTGTTCGCAAATCAGTGTGAACATTATTGAGACCACCCATAATAATTGCTACTTATTTTCTCTGTCGCATTCATCTGTATCGTCGTAGTGGTTACTGCATATTTTCTTCTTATTGTTTTTGAGGTTGTATTTTCATGTGTGTGGGAAGTGTGTGCCAGTGCGCGTAAACTGCGGCGTCCGCCATTAAATTCTGGGCGCCGACCAATCGTAGCAAAGCTGCTTGTTCGCTATTGGTGCAAGGCACGCGACTGGCGGGTAGTTTGATTTTGACAGCTGTCAGCTACATCTGCATGGATACTCTGCAAATCACATTTAAGTGCCGGGCAGAGGGTTCATCGAACCACCTTCACAATTCTCTATTATTCCAATCTCGTATAGCGCACGGAAAGAATGAAGACCTATATCTTTCCGTACGAGCTCTGATTTCCCTTATTTTATCTTGGTGATCGTTCCTCCATATGTGAGTCGGTGTCAACAAAATATTTGCGCATTCGGAGGAGAAAGTTGGTGATTGGGATTTCGTGAGAAGATTCCGTCGCAACGGAAACGCCTTTCTTTTAATGATATCCAGCCCAAATCGTGTATCATTTCTGTGACACTCTCTCCCATATTTCGCGATAATACAAAACGTGCTGCCCTTCTTTGAACGTTTTCGATGTACTCCGTCAGTCCTATCTGATAAGGATCCCACACCGCGCAGCAGTATTCTAAAAGAGAACGGACAAGCGTAGTGTAGGCAGTGTGCCTAGTAGGTATGTTACATTTTCTAAGTGTCCTGCCAATAAAACGCAGTCTTTGGTTAACCTTCCCCACAACATTTTCTATCTGTTCGAATTTAAGTTGTTCGTTATTGTAATACCTAGGTATTTAGTTGAATTGGCTTTTAGATTAGACTGGTGTATCGTGTAACCGAAGTTTAACGAGTTCCTTTTAGCACTCATGTGGATGACCTCACACTTTTCGTTATTTAAGACCAACTGCCAGTTTTCGCACTATTCAGATATCTTTTCTAAATCGTTTTGCAGTTTGTTTTGATCTTCTGATGACTTTATTAGTCAACAAAAGACAGCGTCATCTGCAAACAACCGAAGACGACTGTTCAGATTGCCTCCTAAATCGTTTATATAGATAAGGAACAGCAAAGGGCCTATAACACTACCTTGGGGAACGCCAGAAATCACTTCTGTTTTACTCGATGACGTTCCGTCAATTACTACGAACTGTGACCTCTCTGACAGGAAATCGCAAATCCAGTCACATGACTGAGACGATATTTCATAAGCACGCAATTTCACTACAAGCCGCTTGTGTGGTACAGTGTCAAAAGCCTTCCGGGAATCCAGGAATACGGAATCGATCTGAAATCCCTTGTCAATAGCACTCAACACTTCATGTGAATAAAGAGATAGTTATGTTTCACAGGCACGATGTTTTCTAAACGCGTGTTCACTGTGTGTATGTAAACTGTGTTTATATTTTCAATGACGCTTCCTATTGTGGCATTCTCATTACGAAATGCGGGTTTATTTATTTGGCTCTTTCATTTATAAGTGAACAAAATTATAGTCGTTTCCTTCGTTACTCACGAATTCATTTGCAGGAGTTTTCGTGTTAGATGTTCTTTTGATGCTTATTGCCAAACTCTGGCGTGATTACTTACGTTGAGTTTTGGTAGTAGAACGTGTTCCTTTTGAGAGTAAATAATCGAAATCCACAGCAAAGTAAATCTGCGAGAACCGTTTTCTTCACAAGGCGTGTTCAGGAAACCTGATGGGTAAGGCGGCTGCTCGCGATACAGAAGGCGATTCGGGGTGTGGCACAGATTTTCCGTTGTGGTCTCCCGTTCGTTTCATCGCGGAGTCACGAGGCCCCGGAGAGAGACAGGCCGCGGCGCGCACGTCACGAACGTAGGCCTGGAGTTGTTAACTCGCAGCTGGGCGTCTACATACTAACGAGAATTGCATCTTCTACTGGAATCTGCTGCTATGAAGTCCTACTGATTAACAGTACTGCAACAAGATTTAAGTTAAGATCAATACTCGATACAACTGGTACAACGGCTTCTTTACAGCGTTTGGTCTCTTCTGCTTAACAGTCCTCACCTCATAGAAGAACTGGTGCGTTATGCAACTGATAATAATTCTGTCACGATTTCAATTTCGTTGTACCCCAGCACAGCCGTAAGAAATTATAGGTAGGCCTTTGGACTTCAGAGCATTGTAGGACTAATAATAGTAAGGCTCCACAGTAGCGGATTGCAGTAGAAGATGCAATTATTGTTTGTACATACACGCCTAGTTACGAGAACAGGTGCATAAACGCAGTCTCTCTGCTGAGGTGAGCGAGCTGAGGCCTACGTTCGTGACGCACGCGCCGCCGCCTCTCTTCTCTCGTAGGTCTTGCTGCTCGCAGCTCGTGGTATCGCGGTCGCGTACTCGCTTCCCGAGCACGGGGTCCCCGGTTCGCTTCCCGGCGGGTTAAGAGATTTTCACCTGCCTCGAGATGACTGGGTGTTTGTGTTGTCCTCATCATTTCATCATCATTCATGAAAGTGGCGAGATTGGACTCAGCAAAGGTTGGAAATTTGTGCGGGCACTGATAACCGCGCAGTTCAGCGCCCCATAAACCAACAATCATCATCATCACCATCATCATCGTAGGCCTCGGCGGAGTCAGCACTGACTGGAATCCTCACTGACTTCGTCTCTCTTCCTTTCACTTAGGCCTCGGCAGGATGAGGCCCCAGCTGACTGCCGAGTACCGCCTAACAGTATGAACAGCGGTAAGCGCTGAAACAATGTTTTCGCGTAAATCGGTTTTTTTAAGCCAGTTTAACGTGTTAAAACTGCTCAGAATAAACGGTTTCTGAAATAACCGATTTTCCTATAATAAAAGTAGAAATCGAACAAAGATTGACAAATATTGACTCAGTTTCGACACTTGTACAATAAAAATATTAATTAGGCGAATAAAAGAAAACTCATGTCTTCCACCATTCACTGATTTTTCCCGAAAAGGGAAAAGTGGCTGAATACTACGAAAAATCAGCAGTATTCTCCTACTGATTCTAATTTTTTGTTTTTTAACTCTACTCAAAATTGATGTTAGCGGAGGTCGTACCACTGGCGTGATATTAGGCATATTTTGCGGTAAAGGGTGGTGGTGGTGGTTAGTGTTTAACGTCCCGTCGACAACGAGGTCATTAGAGACGGAGCGCAAGCTCGCGTTAGGGAAGGATTGGGAAGGAAATCGGCCGTGCCCTTTCAAAGGAACCATCCCGGCATTTGCCTGAAACGATTTAGGGAAATCACGGAAAACCTAAATCAGGATGGCCGGAGACTGGTAAAGGGTGATAACTGAGGCTGAAGAAGTCTGTGTTTCGTGTAAATTTGTTCCTTTCCTAAGGCCACCAGCAGATGAAGGCATATTATGTAGGCACAGGAAGCAAATTAGTTACTTTCTATTTCAGGTGTATGCTGTGAATGAACTGCTGCTAATTTTTTAATTTATTACTGTTACCGCCAATTTTCTTCCTGTTTTATTATTTCACAGAAATGGCACACAAATCTGTAATCTATTAAAGCAAAAGGAGCATTGTAGTTCATTGCTACATCACTTCGTAAAAGTATTTCCGGACTAGGGTTGGCGTCATTTTGTGATGCAACGGATGTCCGGCGATTGCAGCGACAAATTGCCGTATAGGAGGGGCCAAATCTTGCGTACTGCACGTGCACACGTTACCTTAAGCCACGACACACAGCAACAGGGCCGTTACCGTCTCTGCAGTGTTGTACCAATTTTTATGCCTCGTGTTCTTTGCTCTTTTCTGTTGCCATTGTTATTAAAATACCACTGATCGCTTTTTTCATTTTCAGTAATAACTCAATGTTTTAAACCAATGGAAACTTTACGAATGATATTTACTCCTGGTTTAAAAAAGCTTAATTTAAAAACAAAAATCCTAGCACTGTTGCTATGGCTGGCATTAGGTACTGTCATCAGGCCTCGAGTGACCTACCGGGGCCATCAGACCGCCGTGTCATCCTCGGTGGAGGATGCGGATAGGAGGGGCGTGTGGTCAGCACACCGCTCTCCCGGTCGTTATGATGGTATTCTTGATCGGAGCCGCTACTATTCGGTCGAGTAGCTCCTCAATTGGCACCACGAGTGCACCCCGAAAAATGGCAACAGCGCATGGCGGCCTAGATGGTCACCCATCCAAGTGCCGACCACGTCCGACAGCGCTTAACTTCGGTGGTCTCACGGGAACCAGTGTATCCACTGCGGCAAGGCCGTTCCCACTGTTGTTATTAGTCAAAAATAAAAACACCTGTTATAACCGAGACCAAACAAATACCGAAAAATACCTGTTATTCAGAACCAAAATTCCGGTATCAGTTTTAAGCGGTCGGTTTTTCCCATTACTGCGTTACAGCCGGGTTGCGTTCCGGGCCCGCACTCGCTCGCAGGAAGTGCGTAACGGGAGACACGCGCACGCACCGGCAGCGTGGGCGGGATGCGCCGCTACACTGCGTAGCGTGACGTAGCTACACGTGCCCCGGACTGCTGGAGATCGTACAATTCTCGCGTCAGTCATGAAGTTCAGACTTCAGTCACTCGGGTTTCGACACTTACACCATCATCACCGAATGGAAGGACTCTTTCACACAACTGTTTTTCAGTGGCAAGCCTCTACGATTTCTTGCAGCAGAATGTAAACATGATGACGATAGGGTGGGACTTCCTCTCGTAAAAGTACCAGTATTAGGCGGAATCCACACTTTCTGTACAGATGTCCCGCCAATGCTTCGCAATTGCTAAATATCGATGGGAATTTGGAAATACGCCCAAAATTCCTTAGCACCCTCTCCCTGTCTACCTCTTCCTCCTGTCCGTCTCTCTGCGCACTACCTCCCCCTCTCTATGTGAATTCCCTCCGTCCCCCTCTGCCTCCTCGTATAGTTGCCTCTCACCTTGACCCTGTTGTTGCAAACGAAACCTTTAAAATGAATCAGTAAATCGGTTGGGAAGACTGCTATATCGGGACTGAGGGAGAGTTGTTCGCTGACGGTTCTGTGAGGATGACAGTATTGCGCATACCGTAAATCTCTGAGTGGGGAGCACTACAAACTACCGAACAGTTCACAACCCGTAGGTGTATTCGAAACATCCCCACTCTTTTCGCCACAAAACCCTATTGTTCAACACAGTCTCTGTTCAATGAGACGGATTACGGCATCTTGCTGGGAGGGCCACGTCGGAGCCAACGTCTTGCTGCGTCAACAGCCTTCCCATCATCCGCGTACTCCTTCCCGCACACTACACCAAACAGATGGAAGTCGGAAGGTGCGAGACCCGGGCTGTAGGGTGGACGAGGAAGAACAGCCCAATGAAGTTTTGTGAGCCCCTGTCGGGTGCGCAGTCTTGTGCGAGGTCTTTCGTTGTCATCGAGAAGGAGAAGTTGAGCAGCGACGTTTGTCTGATTGTGATCCGTCGATCACCTCGAATGAGGGCGTCCTCACGTACCAACAATGCCGGAGACAGAGCTGTGCGCGGCTGGCCGCCCGGTGGGATGTCGCACAGGTGCTGCGCGGCCTTGTTGCGATGATGACAGACCCCTCGCCCAACGGCTCACCGTGCTTTTGTGCACTCCAGGTCTCCGTAGGCATTCTGCAAACGCCTGTGAATATCTGAGACGGCTCTAAGCTCTATGGGACTTGACATCTGAGGTCATCAGTCCCCTAAACTTAGACCTACTTAAACCTAACTAACCGAAAGACATCACACACATCCATGTCCGAGGCAGGATTAGAACCTGCGACCGTAGCATTCGATCGGTTCCGGACTGAAGCGCCTAGAACTGCTCGGCCACCGTGGCCGGTGAATAGCTGAGATGCTCTGGTTTTCCGCCAAAAGAAACTCTGCGCCAGCTCTCTCCTTGGAACGCACTTCCGTTACAAACGCCGTTTTGAAGTAAAGCTCTGTATAGGGAAAGTACGGCTAACTTGCCAATGGCCACCGTTTTGGGCCCACTACTACATGTATCACCAGCGGCGTAGTGGACCAAAATGGCGGCCATTGGCAAGTTGGCCGCACTTTCCCCATACAGAGCTTCATTTTGAAGGCTATATCACCGCTACCTATCGGAAATTCATGGAACTATAGGAGCTGAAGCGAGAATACTACACAACGTCCCACAATAAAATCCGTATTTTTTCAACCGCAATTGGCCAAGGAAAAAATATTGCATTACTTATTGATGGCCCCTAGGAATTAAGAAAGCAACGTGCAGCATGTATCTGAGTGTTTTTACATTGACTGTAAACTTTCCTATCAGGATACGTCGAGCGCTCAGTTTTTTACACGCTATCGATTTTACCGAAAGATCTCGAAGCAATGTTTACTGTCCTCTTTTATTCCTTTTCGAGCCTCCAGTTGCTCTGAATACGAAAACTGCTCATCTGATTCTGTGAGGTAATTCTTGACTCATACTGTTTGCTTTTCACTTTGTTGGTTATACACTGTTTCATTCTTGTTGTAATTGGCTTTGATGCCTAGCTTCAAACTACCTCAATTAATTTGTTCCATTCAATGTTAAGAGTTATGTGCAGCGGAGGCAAACAGTACAGTTTAGTCATCAAAAGTAAGATATTTCAGGTGTTTTCCAGTTGCACGTATTCGTTCTGCAATTGCCCAGCTAAAGGATTTGAAAACATCCTCTGTAAGTACTGACGAGAATCCTTTAGACGGTGTAGAATATCGTAGCTTGACTCTTCATTCAAAATTCTTGACTTTCTTGACTATGTGAGCAGTGATGTAGTGTAGTAGTAACGTAAGTTCAGAGAAAGTTTTGTGAGAAATGCCGGAAGTAATAATACCTCGACACCGTACATCCATTACGAAAAGCGTATCGTAAGTGGAGTCTGGAGTACAAGTCAAGTTTTCCGCGGAGTAGCTTGCCGGAAACAGGCAAGTACAGTAATTAGCTCTTTTTGTTGAAGGACCTAACGTTTTCACCAGCGAGATAGAGCGAGTACTACTCTTTTTAAAGGAGCTGTATACTTTTTAACGGCTTTCGAGGCGCTATGAAAAGGGGAATGTTGTCCTGTGTCGTGTGCTGTGGTATGCATGGAACAACATTCTGGAGGTTCTCCGACGAAACGCATGTGCTTCTGCTGCACCCCTCCCCTCCACACACACACGTAATGATAAAAATTGACTCACATATTCACACGTAAAAGCGCGCAGTATGTTGTTGCTTAGCCGGCCACGGTGGCCTTGCGGTTCTAGGCGCTCCAGTCCGGAGCTGCGCTGCTGCTACGCTCGCAGGTTCGAATCCTGCCTCGGGCATGGGTGTGTGTGATGTCCTTAGGTTAGTTCTAGGGGACTGATGACCACAGCAGTTGAGTCCCATAGTGCTCAGAGCCATTATTTGTTGTTGCATATACAGATAAATTCAGCTTATATTTTTTTGTTTTATGGTTAAAACGTACTGTAACTATAAAATGATAATATCAGTGTTCACAGAGAGACGATTTTGAGAGGCGTTGATGGTATTGGGTAAGCAACCTTCATCAGATTGTGTTGTTATTTATTACCAGATACTCATAGAGTAGTAGTAATCGTTTACCGGTTGTTTTTTTAAAACACATATGCAGACTTTCTATGGTATATAAGCTGCAAAAATAATTTCAGTTTGTACTGTTTGTAAATTTTGCGTAAATGAAGTTTAACCACTCTTGCAATTGTGTACTGGTATTATTATTATTATTATTATTATTATAGCTCTTAGGCGACGAAATGGATCGAATAGATCATATTTTCTGAAAAAATAACGGTCACGACATGTAGGGACATGCAGGCGGTACTAATACGACGGGCATTCAATAAAGAATGCAAGACATTTATTTTTCTCTACCAGTTTTGGATTTAAAAAGAAAGAAACCGTAGAATTTGTTGATTGACATCGTCGAATATTCGCCCTTCATTCCCTATAATTTCACCAAGTATCGATAGGTGTATATATATATATATATATATATATATATATATATATATATATATATATATATATATTCAGTGACAGATGACTGCTCTGCTTGGAACGGACGTCCATTACGGACGCCATTTTGCAGGCTATAGCGCCGCCACCTATCGGTACTTGGTGAAATTATAGGGAATGAACGGCGAACATTCGACGATGTCCGAAAATCAGAGCTCCGCAGATATTCATAGGCACTTGCAGAGTGTCTGCGGCGACCTAGCAGTGAACAAAAGCACGTCGAGTCGTTGGGCGACTCGTCTATCATCGCCGCAACAAGATCTCATACGCGCTGACACACCTGTGACTGCTGCAGTGTTGTAACGTGCGGACACTCTCAAACGCATCCTGGTTTACTCTTTTAAAAAGTATTGCATATCTGTGGCGGAACGCAACCGAAGGCCTCGCTACCCACCTGGACGCCTCAGTTGGTAGTGCACCACCAGTTGGCGTGCTCAAAGGCGAGGCCACGCTGGGTTCCTCACCGCGTTAACACAAGACCATGAACAGCAGCGAAGGACTGTCTGCACATAACTGCTTCTGCTTTACTACGCTCATCGAGCGAGTGTTTCGCCGAACATGGTCACACGCGATGAAACTTGGGTCCGCCAGTTCGAAACGGAAACAGAAAGGCAGTCCTTAGAGCGGGCGTCCCGAAGGCGCGCCCTCAGCCGCTGAAGTCATGGCGACCAAGTCTTCTGGGACTCTCAGGCAGTTGTTTTGTCTGATATCCTCCCTCGTGATGCAACGATCAACCCTGAGGGAACCGAAGAAACCATTTGTGTGCTCGTCGCCACAAGATTCCAAACGAACTTCTCCTTTCCGATGACAACGCATTGTCTCACACCAGTATGCAGATCCGAGGGCAGCGCACAAAACTTCGTTGTGCTGTTCTTCGTCATCCTCTCTACAGCCCGGATGTCGCACCTTCCGACTTCCATCTGTTTGGTCCAGTGAAGAATGCCCTCTACGGGAAGCAATACGTGGATGATGGGGAGGTTATTGACACGGCAAGACGTTGACTCCGATGTCGACCAGTAAAGTGATGCTATGCGGGCATACAGGCCCTGCCAGTAAGGTGGCGTAAGGCCATTGCACTAAACGGAGATTATGTTGAAAAATAGGGTTGCTTAGCCAAAAGAGTGGGGGACAATATGGTGTATTGGAATCCTGAATAATACCAACCTGCTTTCAGAAAATAAAGTGTCTTGCATTGCTTATTGAACGCACCTCATTTTTTGACTTAAACCGCAAATGCCGACTTCCTAATTACGTCGATTTGCAACGCCTGATATAGAAATGCCGGACCGCTATACTTTATTAAGCATAACAACGAACGACATAGGTAGGTATTGTATGCCATCCAAAAGTTTGCTTACTACCTAAACAATCCTCGCTGCTTTTGAGCGAAAATGTGACGCTAAGAAGCAACTTTGTTCACCTTTTGTGTAGCTCGAACACAGCGCCTTTGTGCACAGAATTCGTTATCTAAACCTCAACAAACTTCCACCAGTCGACGTCACACGTCCCATAGTGCTCCTTTACGCACCTCTTTAACTAACTGTCAGACCCTGGGTCGTTCAGATCCTTGTCTTCCATATACTCGGTGTTCACTCCAACGAACATGTAACACAGTCTTGCGCCAAAGGTTTCACATTCAACTGTCCTATTCCCACGATCTCCCTCTCTCGTCGATTTTGGATGTTTTTGGCGGTAGACGGTAGTGAAAAATCCTACCCAAAGGAAACAGACTGTTAATGCTGTGATGAAGGAGTTTCGCGTGCATCGCATCAGGCGCTACTGCGTTGCGTAATCTGCCCTCTGCTGTCGTCCTTGGCCTGCAAGATAACTCCTTTGTCTGTGG
Source organism: Schistocerca americana (assembly GCF_021461395.2). Classification (NCBI taxonomy): domain Eukaryota; kingdom Metazoa; phylum Arthropoda; class Insecta; order Orthoptera; family Acrididae; genus Schistocerca; species Schistocerca americana. Next base: position 197,584,193 of record NC_060128.1, read on the forward strand.
AAAGACTAATTACAAAGAGCACTTCAAATCTACCGCCAAAGTACATATTGTAGTTACGAATAGTATAGTCGCTGTAGCAACTCAGTAAATAACAAGGTCGTTACCAAAACCGCCCATAAAAATAAACTGAAGAAAATAAATCGCAACACCAACAAAGACTTTTGCGACATAAACGAAAGCTGGTGGGCGTGTTCGTCGTGCATTCTAAGGATGATTTCGCACCACTGGCATAAGAGTGGTGAGGATGCAAATTAGGTTCGTTTTAAGAACACGCTGTAACGGTTGTGAGCGTTAGTTACCTCTGTGTTTTCCAACAGGATAACGCTCACGCCCATACCGCTGTTGTAACCCGACATGCTGTACAGACTGTCGACACGTTGCCTCGTCCTGCTCGACGCCGTGTAGGACATCAGCGGACGACAACTCCAGCGTCATGCACAGCCAGCGTTAACCGTCCTCGTACTGACCCACCAAGTGTGCGAGATGCATGGAATTCCATCCCACAGACTGACATATCGCACCTGCACGGCACAATGAATGCAGGGTTGCATACCTGCATTCACACATTCTGGCGGTTCCACCGCTTATCAATGGGCCACTATTTCACATTAGCAACGACTTACCTCGCGCTTGCATTAGCCTGTAGACATGCAGTGTTAATCACTTAAATATGTTACCTGGACTAATGTATTCCCGAAGTCTCATTACTCTACATCAATTAGTTTTTAGTGCCGCGACATTATTCCCGTCAGTGTGCTTGACTTTTGCACGATTGCAACCTTGTTTTCCGTAGCCTGATCAGGAAGAAAGCAGACTAGAGATAAATAAACTAAACACTCCGCCAACATTTACCCCTACACCTTTACTCTACAGGCCAATTTAGGGTATGTGGTGGAGAGTATTTGTGCTGCCGTCACAGTTTCACCCCTCACCTGTTGCATTCGCATGTCAGAAGGACAAGAGCTGCTAGGCCGCCGTGTGGGGTCCAGCTTCACTTTATTGAGCTATACGCGGCAAGAAGTGACGTTTGGTGCGGCTGCGCATTTCGATCCACAGAAGAGAGAGATCCTTCTGTAGACTCAGAGCACGATTTCTCTGAACTTCTGTCGTGTCTGCAACCGCACTCTGAAATCCGACAAAGTACTTAAGGTGCGATCCAAATAACAATACTTCGCACTTTCGCTGAATTGCTACTATCGGTGAAGGCATCTTTGAGGAACTTGCGGAGAACTCTAATATTATCTAATTTCTCTTGGTTTGTGACAGACCTTTCTTTCCTTTTAATTGCAACCGTGAACTGACACACGTGAACCACAGGGACAGAGTACAAGGCTGACATTTGCTCTGTGCTGCTCTTTACACGGTACTGCCCCCATACCGTGTGTGTCATTTGATACCGCCCCTCTTTTTTTTTTTTTTTTTTTTTTGGTACATCTGAATATGAACTAATAAACGTCCGCATTAGAGGACTTCGTTTTCATGTTGAGAAATCTTCCGAACTTCTTATCTTATTCCGGACAGTGCAACATTTTTCTCTTTGACACTTACCATACTGCGGTTTCATTTAAGAAGCTCAAATGATACAGACATATCTGCAATTAATGTAGCTGTGATAAGAGACTATACGCCAATATGTTTTCAGACTATACAGCGTTTAGTGAAAACTTTCTAACAGTTCGCCTGAGTGAAACCAGAGTTACGGTAGTTTGAACGGTTCTGGGATATTTTAAGCGAACAGCTTAGCTGAATCACCCTATATATTCAATTTCAAAAAAATGGTTCAAATGGCTCCGAGCGCTATGGGACTTAACATCTGTGGTCATCAGTCCCCTAGAACTTAGAACTAGTTAAAGCTAACTAACCTAAGGACATCATACACATCCATGCCCGAGGCAGGATTCGAACCAGCGACCGTAGCAGCAGCGCGGTTCCCGAGTGAAGCGCCTAGAACCGCTCGGCGACGCCGGCCGGCTTTCGTGCATTTGTAGCGTTGTGATTTCTCTACACGCAACAGCATCATCCGCGAAAAGCCTGACTGAACTTCTAATGTTGTCTGCCATGTGATCTGTACGTATCGTAGAAATCAATGAACGTATAAAAGTCTCTTTTAGGGCTGAAAACTTCTCTTCATTGAGAATGACATGTTTTGTTCTGTTAGCTAGAAACTCTTCAAGCCCGTCACACGGCTGGTCTAACGTTGCATACGCTCGTATTTCGTTCGCTAGGCGGCACCAACTTGGCCGTCGGTATCTGCTGCTCTGTGTGTCTGTCAGCTGAGTTCCACACGAACCCATGCTGATTCGTACAGGGCAGACTTTAGATCTACATAAATGCAGCGTTAACATTTCTTTCTTGTCTGTGGCGTAAAAGGACGATTGCCGCAATGTTCGCTCAGGGAGCCGCCTCCGTTTACGCAGGTTAGCGCTGGCGGTGGAAGTGTTTCTCCTGGAGGTGCAGCTTTCGCTTGATTTCTGTCGGAGCCTCGGAGTTCCTCTGGTTGGCCAGCTGGACAGGAGCTCTGTTGCTCCACGTGATCCACAGCGCAGTGGACAAGGGCGGTCAGGTTGGTGTCGTGTTCCTTGATTTCAGTAAGGCACTGGACACCGTCCCGCACTGCCGTTTAGTGAACGAAATAGGAGCTTAGGGAGAATGAGAGCAGACGTGCAATTGGATTCAAGAGTTCCTTGCAGATAGAACTCAACACGTCGCTCTTAACGGAGCTAAATCGACAGATCTAAAAGTAATATTCGGAGTACCACAGGGGAGTGTGATAGGACCGTTCCTGTTTACAGTATATATAAATGATCTAGCAGAACGCGTCGGATGCTCTTAAAGACTATTCACAGATGATGCAGTCGTCTGTACCAAAGTAGCAACGCTAGAAGATAGCAAGACTCTGCAGAACGACCTGCAGAGAATTGCTGATTGGTGCAGACTCTGGCAGTTGACCCTAAACGTAAATAAATGTAACATAGCATGTAGCATACATAGGAAAAGAAATCCACTATTGTACAGCTACACTATCGATGACAAAACAGCTGGAAACAGCGTCTGCCGTAAAATGTCTTGACGGAACTATCCAGAGCGACCTTTAAGTGGAATGACCACATAAAAAATATATTGGGAAAAGCAGACACAAGGGTCAGATTCATCGGAAGAATCTTAAGGAAATGTAACTCATCCACGAAAGAAGTGGCTTTAGCCGCTTGTTCGCCCGATACTTGAGTATTGTTCATGTATCTGTGATCCCTATCAGGTAGGACTGATATACGAGAAAGAAGATGCAACGAAGAGCGGAGCGTTTCGTCACGGGATCGTTTAGCAGGCGAGAGAGTGTTACGGAGATGCTGTACGAACTCCACTGGCAGGCATTACAAGAGAGGCGCTGTGCATCACGGAGAGATTTACTATTGAAATTTCAGGAGGAGCGGGGGGGGGGGGGGGGGGGACGCCAAACAGCCGGCCTCGGTGGTCTGAGGGTAGTGTCGTTTTCTCCATTAGCATAGATACAGTAGGTGAGTCACTTCTGCCATTGCAAATGGCTTTTGAGGCAGCCTCTGCTTCTCACTCTAGTAGCCTCTCATCTGGTGTGGCGACGCCGAAACAGCATGACATTTATCTTCTCTGTAATGTGTACTCAGTAATATTGAGTCAGCACCGATTTTATCGATACGCCACCCTTGTGAAACTAACGTTGTTACGTTGCTGTCCAGCTATGTGGTACTTAACAGCGTGTTATATTATCGTTGTCCAATAATTATACTGATTAATACAGATTGTAAGTGTCGATTCTCTTCCTGGGGAAAGAGTATCTTTCTGAGCTATAGGGAGCGGTCTTCAGGCCCCGTAGCGGGGGAGGTGCTACGCTAATTCCGTTGCCGCCTGTCCCGTGGCGAAGCTGGTCAGCTGCACCCAGGCAGTGTTGGAGAAAAGTTCGCTTAAAACGTGGCCTACGTCAAGTCGATGTTTGTGCATAACTATGGTGAGTATTCTGGTAGAAGGCAGCTTTAGGGTAGTAAGTCCTCTCAGATAAATTGCATTCTCTGACGCAAGACATTTCCGGACGAGATTCTATGTCGCACCACAGACACATCAACCATTGTTCCGAGAAATAGACAATATGGCCTGGTTTGTATACGTAATACGACACGTGGAGATACAGTGAAAACTTAACTGCACAATATTGAGACTGTACTGCGGCGTAAAGTCAAGAATTTTCGTCATTCAGTGTTCCCGTTTTTAGGCGTGTGAAATTGAGAATGCTGTTATCTTAAGCCACCAATAAAATATACTTCCGCGTTGACCGTCTTGGCGCTATTCTTTCGACTTCGTCAACATAGCAGTTCGGCCTTGTTCTGAAAATCTGTAAATCTTCATAAATTTCCAACTTTTTTTACGAAGTAATAGAAAGTGCTTTTACATAGAATAGTTATATTGCGTCTTCTGCTATAGTTAGTTGATGTAAAGGAATACTGCATATACAATTAGCGTTCCTACATTCAGCATGGCGAGGCACGAACAATATCTTGACATTTGACCAACGAACGGGTTGAGAGTTCAGGTGACTTCAGTTGTTATCCGTGACGTCATCTTGACTGTCACGGCGCGGGCGCGCTCCGCGTTCGGTGGGCTCTCCGAGCCGGAACGCCGGACCGGACCGCGTAGCGAGTGCAGCGCCCCCGCAGGTACCGCGACTCGTGCTCAACTGTAATCGCGCCTTCCCGCAAAGGGCCAGTCATGTTAGCGGAAGTACGGCAGTGGTTTTTGAAATAGAACAGCGATTATCCTGCAGTAACTTGTGTAGTATCCTCGTCGCCAGTGTAGAGTCTTGTACTGCAATGAAGCAACGGAGAGGGTGTTGTTATGGGTGGCCGGTATGCTGTTACTACAACAGAAATGCGCACATGTATTAATACGGTTCTGTATTTACATGGACTGTAAGTTTTTAATTAACTTGAATAGGCCACGCGGGATTAGCCGAGCGGTCTGGGGCGCTGCAGTCATGGACTGTGCGGCTGGTCCCTGCGGAGGTTCGAGTCCTCCCTCGGGCATAGGTGTGTGTGTTTGTCCTTAGCATAATTTAGGTTAATTAGTGTGTAAGCTTAGGGACTGATGACCTTGGCAGTTAAGTCCCATAAGATTTCACACACATTTGAACATTTTTTTGTAATATTGTTAGATACAGTAGGTTTACGAGATGAATCTGCGAATGCCTGTAAGCTGCAGTGTGCCTGGTGTTTTGTCTATCAGATAGAGTAAAACAGAACACACAGCGCTGGTGTTCGTCCGTTCGGTCTCGTGAGGTGACCGCCCCATGCGTTACCTCACCGCCTCCTGTGACAGACGTCTGGAAGTAGCCCGAGGTGAGCGTTCTGTTCTTACTGGAAAACTCCGATGTACCCACCGTTAATCGGATCCGCGCTAGGGCACGTGATTGGTGATGCAGTGTATCGTTGAGGCCGCTAACCTACTGTCCCCGCCCCTCGGCCTCTGGTACCAGAATGACCTCTTCCTGTGTAGCGGCTGTCTGCCGGTGAATCATTCCGTAACTCGCTGAGCACTGTGCACAACCGAAACGGAAAGCCGGCGGGCGGAATAAAACATGTGAGGCTCACATGCTGAGGGGGAAGCCCTCCCCGTTAATTGTGAACAGTCCCCTGAGGGCCCGGACGAGCCCTCGGCGCCCTCCAGCCTCCGCCCTGTGCCCTGTGTTTGCCTACGCGCCGCTGAATGATTAACAAGCTCCGGCGTCGCCGCCCCCGAGTTCACAGGGCGGCCCTCCGCCGCGAGGGACCTAACCACGTCTCCAGACACGACACCACCACCACCACTGGCAGAACATACTGCCTACCGTGCCAGCGAGTGATGTCGTTTCTCCAGACAGGACAACCCAAGCACCCATCACCTGACTCGATTAATAATTCAATCATTTCCCAATGTGAAACTTCCTGGCAGATTAAAACTGTGTGCCGGACCGGGACTCGAACTCGGAACCTTTGCCTTTCGCGGCCAAGTGCTCTACCGAATGAGCTACCCAAGCACGACTCACGCCCCGTCCTCGTAGCTTTACTTCCGCCAGTACCTCGTCTCCTACCTTCCTGCCCGCGAAAGACATAGCTCCCCAGTTGGAGTCTCGGTCCGGCACACAGTTTTAATGTGCCAGGAAGTTTCATATCAGCGCACACTCCGCTGTAGAGTGAAAATTTCATTCCATTTCCCAATGTGTTTCGGGGAAGCAGGTGAACTTCACGAGCGATGTGTGGTACGGCCCCATGTTGCATGAAAACTTGAGTTAAAGGCGTCCCTCTCCTGTAGGGCGGGTATGACATGCTGGCGAAGCATATCGCAGAAACACTGCCCACTCAGACCGCACGTCTTTGGTCCTTCAGCGCCAACTGTTCAAAAAAGAATGGGCCAATGATGAAAGTAGCCGTGAAGCTACAACATAAGGTGACACGTTCACAAAACAGAGCAACTTCATGCACAGCGACTGGGGGTGAAGAGTCCTACACTCGGCAGTTCTGTGTCTTCACCGTACCCGACAGAGAAAAGCGAGTTATACCTGTCCGTAGGGCGGTCCACGACCAGCCCTCGTCAGCTTCAATCCTTGCGACAAAGTGGAGAGTTAAGTCAACACGCCGTTGTGCGTCGTCTGGTGCGAGCTGCTGTAAGATATGGATCCTGGACTGGTACCATTTGAGAATGTTTCGGAGCACCTTCCGTACAGTGGACCACGGGATATTCGACTGTCGTGACAGACAACACGCACTGCCTGACGATCGGGAATTGCGCGCAGCGTTGTCTGCCATAGGAGCAGCGATTTCATCAACCGCAATTGGTGCAACCGGTCGTCGTCCCTTTTCCGGAGCGACACTCAGTTCTCCAGTTGATTGGAAATTCTTGACCGTGCTCCCCACAGCAGGTGGAGAAAGAGGACCCTTCCGTAATCCTTTCAGCAGGCGATATTCTCGGACTGCAGCTGCAGCATTACTCTTGTTTTGATAACAGAGCTTCACCAATAATGCCCTGCTCCTTTTGTCCAAGCTCATGTTGACAGGTCAACGACTGCACTGCGACTGGTCAGGTGTGTGATGCTATGAATCAGGGTGACTGATCACGACTCTTCGTCGCCATAGTTGGAACTGGACGGTGGCGTTGTGACGCATGCAAATCATGCACCACATAGTCTCGACATAAATGCTACCACGTTTTGTATTCGTTCGGTAATTATTTTCCTTGTTGTAACATGTTAAATAAGGAAAGTTCTGATATAAGCACCCGGTAGATGTGGAAGCCGTTGTCAGTACCAAAGAGAGCGGCTCGTGTGGCCGATGGGTGTGCCTAAACTCCGTTGCTAGCGGGCGGACTGCTGCCAGAGGTTAGTCTGATTTTTTTCTTAGTCTCATTTTATTTATTTATTTATTGCCAAATGATAGACCTGTTACCTGATGTTTAAAACAGGTCGTACATATTACAATTTTCGTTTTTCATCTTTTTACAGTTTTCTTTCCTTTTGTTTTATCTACAGCATTTACAAAGAATGATACTTTTCAAAATAACAATAATTTAAGGTTGAAATATAAATAAAATTATGTTGTTTTTTAAGAAGGATATAAAAAGAAGATAGGATAGAGGAGAGATTTGTTAGTACCATCACTGAGTGTGACTGACGGTGAATACCTGGGAATGGTTTCTTCGAGCCGTTGACCGCCAGTCTCTCTCTCTCTCTCTCTCTCTCACACACACACACACACACACACACACACACACACACACACACAAATGGTTATTAGTAAAGAAATAATGTTACTTATCCTATTTATTACTAATCCTATGTATTAACTACTTTAGGTGCTCATCCATGTACAGCATTTGGTGTTTTCTTGGCTAGATTGCCAGCACTTTTGCTTATTTACTGTCACATCTCAGCTTCCTCCTCCTCTTCCCCCTCATTGTCACTATTTTCGCTGTCACTGTGGGTATGGCTGTCCACCCTCTGGAGATTGCTGTTAGGCTGCACGTAGTTATGTCTGTAATGTCGTGTCCGCATGTACTCTTCATGTGTTGTTTTTGAAATACTGTTTGTCAGTGCGTTTAATTGTGCCCATTGTTCTTCTTCTCTTATTGGTGTGTATATATCTTTATCTGTATCTGTGTACTCTAAGTGTAGTGTATGTCTATTGTTCGCGTATTGCCCGCAGAAAAAGACAGTGTGCTCTGGGGAACCTTCTTCCCCGCATGTGCACGTAGGTGTCTGCCGCAGACTCATCATACCGCGGCTGGGATCGATATGTCTCATTCTCAACCGCTGCCTTACGTCGGGGAGGAAGTCGTGCAGTCTACGTCCCTTATCACATCCCACTCACCTTGCCATGTATCCAAACGCCAACTCTTAAGGTGACGTATCGCCTCTATCGGCACACCGGTTATTGTGTGAACTTGTCTAGTCTCCCCACCTCTAACAAGTACCTTGCAGCTCTGTATTTGATGGTGATATGTATGGGGCATACTCCGAGCACCACACACAGAGCCAGAGGATAGTGTGCGGTGGTGCTGGGCGGCGGTAAACGGGTGAGCGGCGACAGCATTCGCCGTCCCTCTGCGCTGTCGCGCCCCGTATGAGCGGCCGCCGGGCGCTCCTCTCGATCGGGCAGCGTGTCGCTGGAGTGCTGTACGTTTGTGATCGCCCGTCTGTCTGTGTGTGGCGCGTGGCTCTCATAAATATTTAGAGCGCCATTAGGGCGCAGCCGCCTCGAGGGAGAAGAGCGCCGGCGTGAGGTGACGTGACGTGACGTGACAGCGACTCAGAGCCGTGAGCACAGCAGCAGCAGCAGCAGCAGCAGCAGCAGCCTGCTCTGCTGATGGCCGCCCGGTGGCGCTTCATCACTGCAGGAGGGGGCGCGGCACGTCACGAGGCAGGGCAGGGCAGGGCAGGGGTCCCACCCCGTACCCAGGGTGAACACGGCGCGGGACAACCGGCAGATCCGCGAAAAACCCGGCAAGTTTTTACAATTCCGGGAATTTTTCACTCTTCTAGTTTTCACTTAAATTTTTGTGATTTTGATTGGTGAGAACCAATACTTCAACAAAGGATATTACTGTATCCCGCTTCTGCAAGATTATACTGCAGCAACAAAACATGAACGAGAGGAAAAAAAAACAGAAAATAAAACAGCAAAATTTGTCAAAGGCCTTAGGAAGGCTACGTAATGCTTAGGCCCGCCCGGTTGGCCCGCACGGCTTTCCGGGCGGGAAGGAGTGCCTGGTCCCCGGCACGAATCAGTCTGGGACGTTTGTGTCGAGATCCGGTGAACCGGCCAGTCTGTGGATGATTTTTAGGTGGTTTTCCATCTGCCTCGGAGAATGCGGCCTGGTTCCCCTTATTCCGCCTCACTTACACTATGTCGGCGATTGCTGCGCAAACAAGTTCTCCACGTACGCGTACACCACCGTTATTCTGCCACACAAACACAGGGGTTACACTCGTCTGGTGTGAGACATTCCCGGGGGGGGGGGGGGGGGTGTCCACCGGGAGCCGAACCGCACAATAACCCTGGGTTCGGTGTGGGGCGGCGGAGGGGTGAAGTGGACTGCGGTAGTCGTCGTGGGGTTGCGGACAACTGCGGCTGCGGCGGGGACGGAGCCTCTCCGTCGTTTCTAGGTTCCCGGTTAACATACAATACAAATACATACAATGGAATGCTTCCTAACAACAAATTGCCTCCGATGAGCGTGACGTGACAGCTGTTTACATTCGGGTTCGTCTGCATTCGCAGTTGAGTCGCATATGAGTAGTACCTTCTCCCGCTTGTGGCTACGGATGTCTGGCTGGGCGCCACTATCTAGTATTGCCCCGGTTTGGAAATATCTGAGATTCGGAGCTGATCCACAGAGCAGTATGAGTTGTAGTGGGGAGTCTCCACGTACCTCGTGTTTACGTTTAGTGATTTTGGTGTTTCCTCTTCATTTATTTCTCTCACATCAAATGAAAACAAAACGGATTGCTGAGGCCGGGAGCTATCACATGGATTAAAATACGTTCGCATAATTACGGATGGCTAAAATATGTCATTACTTTCAGCTTTTATTTCCACCTTTCTGACAGTCAAGCATTAATCGTCTTGCAGAACAATGAAGTTATTTTTGTCGCTATGCTAAAGATATTTGGCTTTTATTAATCTTTTGCTCTGAGGCAGTCAATTTATTTGAAACGAAGTGTTTAATTTCACACTGTTGGCTACTTTCAACCGCTGCATTTCAAGTGCACGTTTTCCATCTTCTAGCTAGCATGGCATTATGCCACAATGAAGAACCAAACACGAGATAATACAGTACTGGTACTCAAGAAAATTTACATCCGAATCTGGACATAGGAATGTGCACTTCAAGCCCAATTATGCATTTTAGTATGGCTCACGAAATTCTGATGAACTTGAAGTGTCCTCTCATTTCTTGTTTCTTTCGTGACACAGTGCAAGATCTTTTAATGTTATACACGTACGAACATACGGGCTTCCTGCGTCATCGTAGCTGCGCAAGAGCAGGGGCGCCTGTTATCTGGCGCTCTCTGGAAACTACTGAAACGAATCAGTTTCTAACACTTCACGGGAAAACATTACGAATGGTGGTTTGAAAAGCCTTACTTTCAAAGTAAATTTCCTTTTACACAAGTTGAACTATATGCGAGAATGTACGATGAATTCCTTAAATCACAGAGCGTTTGACTCTTAATTAAAAAATCAACTCTTTGAGGACGACCATCTAGAAGAATTTCGAGCCCAGACATTTACGTCGTTATTAAAAATTTTACTGGCACAACTGTGTGATATATCTTAAAGTGTAACACGCGCAAGAAAGATTAGCATTATATGTGGAAGCTTAGCTTCTCTTGCAGCTTATTAATCTTCTAGACCACGATTATATGTGAAAGCTTTGTTTTTCTTGTAGCAACACTGTGTATATTAATTTAAACCATTAACTTTTCTTATTTGTGTTCGCGCTACTTAACAGTGATATTGCTATTGGCTGACTACATCACGTGTCCTATGCTGTCATCAGCTGGCGAGATCACATGACATGAGCTGTGACTGGCTTACAAAAGCGCGACGCAATTTTGATTTCAATGCTTTGGGAAGTAACATGCGGCGTTTGCTGGAATTCGAATTTATACACGAAAATATACAGCGTACATGTTGCTGCACATCAAAGATCTTTCACAAACGCGTTTCTTACCCCTGAATTTCACTTTCTAAAGCGTCGGGAAATTCTACGTCGGCGTATAAAACTATAAACATTCAAAACACTGATACGTTTTACAGTGTCGAGGAGAAGTGTACTGCCACATAACACGGGAAAAGTGTCCTTTCACCCGGGAGAAAGTGTATTTCCAATCAGAAAATCCGGGATTTTTTTTCCGCTTGTCCATGTTCACACCGTGGTACTGTACCGCGACACAGAGGTACCCGCATAGATGTTCACCTCTAACCAGCTACGGACGATTATCCCACGAGCAGTTGTCATATCATGGTCCAGGGAAACAAACGACTGAAACACTATCAATACCGGAGACTGCTCAAACATTCCCCAGACCGAGACTTTTTTGAATGCTAAATGGAGACTATCTCATTTCGCTTACGATTAGCCAATTTCGACAACTCTGGCGTTATCAGTCGGGTTGCGCTCATAACTACGGCAACCTGCATCTATTTGTACCAGCTGACCGTACTCATCCCTTGCTGCACCTCTGCAATTCTTAGTTCTTAGTCCCCTACATTACGAATCTCACGATTTTTTAGCGACTCAGGATGTGTCCCGTGGATCGATCCCTTCTTGTAGTAAAGTTCTGCTGTAAATTTCGTACTTCCCCAACTCGATTCGGCACCTCCTCATTAGTAACGCCATCTACACCTTTAATCTTTTGCAGTCATCTGTTCCTTTCTTGTCTGAAATGCTTATCTTCCACGTATCAGCTTTCGTACAATGCTTCACTCCAGACAAATACCTTTAGAAAAGACTGCCTAACACTTTGATTAGTTATATGAATCCGTGGCGTCTGTTCTTTCGCATATGTTATGTAAATTGAATGTAGAGGGGAAACGGAACGAAATATTGATGTCATCTGCAACGGGACTTTATGCGGAATCAGCAATGACAAGTGAAAATGCGTCCCATGCCGGGATTCGAACACGGGATTTCCCCCTTACCAGGTAGTGGCGTTAACCACCAGCGTCATGCGGACAGTGTTTATCGCATTTGCGCAAAATGTCTCAGCACTGCTCTCCGCCGACAACTACTGCTTTCGACCTCCGGCGCGAATCTACAGTTAGCGAGCACTCTGGGTGGCGAATTGTGGATAGGACACGCTGGGTGGGAATGTGGGTCGGCCAGAGATGTGTCAAGATAGTCTGTGGAGCTGCGATGAACACTGTGTTCGGATGGCGCAGTGCCTTGTAGCCAGCAGATCCCCAGCTCGAATCCCAGTCCGGCACACATTCAAACTCGTCGCCACTCACTCCGTGTATAGTTCCGATGCCGTTGACATCAATAGTTCATTCCTTTTCCTTTCCTTTGTGCCCTCTCCACCTTCATTTTACATAAAAATTTTAATTCGATGTCAAGAAATATTACTTTCTCGCAAATTCTTTTCTTGCTATAGCCATTCTACATTTTATATCCTACGTGCTCATGAGCAGCTATTTTGCTGTCCAAGAAGCTGAACTCACTTCCTACTTTTACATTCTCATTTGCTAATCTAATTCTCTCAACTTTTCTGTATTTAATTGAACTATATTCCATCACTCTAGTTTTTCTTTTGTAGATGTTCATCTTATAACCTCTGTTCAAGGCAATATCTATTCTGTTCAGCTGCTCCTCCAAGGCATTTGCCGTCCCTAGGAGAATTACAATGTCATGTATAAACCTCAGGCCTTTATTTCGCCTCCAGGAACCGTAGTTGCCTTTCAAATTTTCTACTTGCTTTCCTGTACCGCTTCCTCAATGCACTGACTGAATAGCGTTAGTGAAATGCTACAAAACTGTGTATGAGAGAGGAGGCATCCTGGACTCGCTTTCGGAAGGACGACGGTGCAAATCCGCGTCCGACCATCTTGATTTAGCTATTCCGTGATGTCTTCCTAAATCGCTCCAGGCAAACGCCGGGATGGTTCCTTTGAAAGGGCACAGTCGATTTCCTTCCCCATCCATAACAAAAACAACCCCTACCTCATGTCCCGTCTCTAATGACATCCTTATCGCAGGAACGTTAAACCCTAAGTTCCCTTCCGTCCTTTTTCCTTCAAACCTGTCTCATCCTCTTCTTAACTACTGCTTTCTTTCCGTGTCCCTTAACTCTTATATCTGCGATCTGATTTTTGAGCAGGTTGTGAATAACTTTTCACTTTCTGATTTTTTTGTCCCTGGTATCTTTACAATTTCTAAGCGTCTCTTCCTGACAACATGTGAAATTCTTCTCCAGATCTACTATTCCTATAAACATTTGTTTGCCTTTGACTAGCCTATCTTGTAAGATAAGTTATAGTGTCAAGTATTACTTGTCGTGTTCCTACATTTCTCCAGACTCCAAAAACTGATCGTCCCCGAGGTCGGCTTCTACCAGTGATTGTCAGCACAGCAAAAAGATGGACGCGTGTGCGACGTTGAACAGGAAACTCTAGTTGCGCAACCACGACTTCTCTCTTCAGTCATTATAATATTACAAGAGCGTGAATACATTTTGAGGGAAAGGGAGGGGGCGGAGGTGCAGGGCGCAGTCCGCTCGGACGAATGCAAACAGTCCGATGAAAGAAATCCTCTAGAAACCAACGAAGAATAGAATACGCTCTCCACAAATCTCTCCCCATCGTTCCGTATCGGACCCGCCTTTCGTGACTGAGTACCACCCTGGCGATATTTTCCCATTTGGGTTACTAAAGAATGTTTAGCAATTTTTTTTAAGAAATGCAACCTTCGCCGTTTGCACGATATTTTTGTTGATCGACGCGATTCCTCGGCGATGCAGGCAAATCCAAGTGTATTTTTATCCACTGATTTTAATTTGATTATGTTTCTAATGATGTTGACCCCTCCGCTGCCTTGTGAAATACTTCGTAGACGTGACTGAAAGTGACGGTAGAGGCGTGCGACCGTTGTAATCGCAAAAATAATGGCTTTAAAAAAGCTGGGTGGTCACGAAATAGTAGTCAACTGAAAAAAAAAAGGGTCCAGAAGTATCATGTGGGTATTATTTCGTGGCCAATCAGCTACTTTAAAGCCACTATTGTTCCGAAATACAGCAACCCCAAAGTTCTTCTCGTCTCCAAATAACGACTCCAGCGCCGACATTAAACTGCTTCACCTAGGTAATTACGCTATTATAGTAGCCCGTATGTATTATTAACATACTATAACAGTAGTGGATCAATCAAAGTCGATTTTCCTGTTCTGTCTTGTTACAAACTTATGCATAATTAGAAACTTTCACAACTCCACATAGCACAAAAGCAATGAAAGGTAGGACTTACACGAAATTCACCTGCAAGTAAGAGGTTAACTGATTAACAGAACAACAGAGCTCTAGTAAGGGCAACACTGTACGGTATTTGGCCTTGGCTGAAATAGGGTCCAGAGTTAGCCGATACTGCTGTTGATAAATCGATAGCTTCAATCTGTCGATGTCCTTGTTGATAGTGCGTAACCCGTTTTCGTCGTATCATTGAAAACCATAGTATCTCCCAGTTTCAGTACGCGGCAACTAGGCCGTGTGTTTTAGACGATGGGGGGAGGGGGGAGCCTCACCCCCTCCGGACCACCCCTTTGGCTACGTCCTTGCCTATCCGTAAAAGATACCTGCGTAGGTGTGACGTGAGGACCGAGAAGGCGAAACTGGCCGGAAGTGAGCAAAGCGCTGCTATCTCGTGAACCCGGCAACATGGCCTGACGCCGTGCACATTCACATCTCAGCACATCGAAATTTCAGTCTGCTCTGTCTGCCACAGCTTTCTGGTCGAATGAAATTTTCGCTCTTCTGCGGTGTGTGCGACGATATGAAACTTTCTAGGAGATTGATACTGTGTTCTGGACCGAGAGTCGAACTCGCGATCTTCACCTTCCGCCGGCAAGTGCTCTATCGACTGAGCTACCCAAGCACGAGTCGTGGCCACCACTCGCAGCTTTATTTCCGCACGTGCCTCACACCGCCAGTCTAGATGGTAGCAGACGAGGTACTGCCGGAAATAAAAAGCTGTGACGGCGGGTCGTGGGTCGTGCTTGTGTAGCTCAGTCGGTGGAGCACTTGCCCGCGGAAGCCAAAGCTCCGGAGTTTGAGTCTGGATCCTTGCTTACCGGCAACACATATTGAATGATTTCGCCACTAGTCCCTTCATAACGGCCAAGGGCTCTAAATTAGCTGAACGCAAGCGAAATGAAACAAACTCTGTCTCGATTAACAAAACAGCTTTACTTAGAAAAATAATTTATTTGGAATCATTTAACGGCGCTACGCGCAAACTGACTGGTCCACCCAGTTCTTTCTATTCACTTATATGTATAAATGTCTCACGCTGAGCTATTATTGGTAGTGTTAAGTCGGTCCAAAAATACGCGTCTTCTTTCGATGAGCCCCATGTAAGCCAAAAAGGTTCGACACCCCCGATTTAAGAATTAACAAATATGTTACATGTATTTCCAGATTGCTTTTTACACTTAGCTGTAAATTTGCCTTTTGACATCGGTATTTTTGGTTAGATTATTATCGACCATCTATGTTTAGAAGTCGATAGTGTGCTACACTGCACATCCCCAGTTCGAGCGAATCTTCCGTTATGTCATCTTGACCTTTTTTTCAACTGCGGACCTATTTTGGACTCGTACTGAAAATATTATGAATTTAACGTCGGTCCACTACTGCTCCAACGGCACATATACGGGGGTAAGGATCCTCATTGACATAGCCTCGTATGATATAATTCACCCAGTATTAAAACAAAAAATTATTTGTTAAAATATGTATGTGCCCACGTGTTGGCGCGTTCCCTCGTGGACTGCACGCAGGCTGGAGCCAGGGGTCCGCGGGTCGATACCCGCCGGACGCCTTGGCTCGGTCCGCCGTGCGTGGCGACGGCTGTCCCGCCAGGGGATCGATCCCAGTACTGCGGTCAGATCCTGCAGAGATTCGTAAAGCAGAACGCACCGCGCCGTACGCAATTCGCCGTCTCTCTGATCCATCGGTCAAAAAAAAAAAATTATCATTTTTTTTTTTTTTTTGTTTTTTTTTTTAGAGACACAAGCAATTTCACTTATTCCCTCCGGAACAATCGTAGCAGAAGCTGTACTAGACGCTAACCTTTCAAACAAATCCATTTCTCGCACAACGTTTCTGTGACGAATCACTGAGCATCTAATAATTTTTTTATTGTATTGGAGGGACAATGAGATGTTTTCCAATACTTTCATTCGTAATCAGTAAAACATAAATACCGTGACGCATTTGTGTGTCATACGGACATACCGGCGAAAGCGAGCAGAAAGAGCAGGAATGCGTAACGGTAACGAAGGTAAGAATTTATTTGATTCTGCCTTTGGAATCGTCTAGAAAGTTGGAAAGGAAATTTATTTCGTAAGACATTATTTCGAGGCGTAGGACTTGTCATCGATGAGAAGCAGTGCGCCAATGAGTGAGTACTGAATGATGTTTACGATCTGTGCGTCGCGAGCATTACAGTCTGTCCACTTGTTGGCTATAAATGAGTCGAACTCTATAGTTGCCTGTTAGCAACATGTAAATGTCACACTGCAACTCTAACAAGTTCCCGAACAATACCTACTGACAAATGTTGGCTGGACATCGCTAATGTCATCTCAAAACACTGTCTGTATTCAGAGAGAAATTATTTCTAGGTTTCAACAAGACGGCTTCACGATTTCCGTTTTTCCGGGTAACTACCATCGGCCGCTTCTTCTGCGTTTATTTTTTGCGGGCACTAGCATAATGACATGCGCATGTACTTCTGGAGCTAACAATAAAAACATATCGAATGTGTGTCAATTTTCGTTCGTAATTGTTGTTGTTATTACTCTAGCCATTAGTCCTAAGACTGTTTTTTTACACCCTCTCCAGCAAAACTTCTATTACTAAATTGACATTTCCTTGAGGCCTGACAATGTCTTCTATCAACCGATCCGTTGTTTTGGTCAAATTGTACCAGAAATTTCTTTTTTCGTGTCATTACCCTCTCGTTAGTTATTCGATTTGCCCATATAATCTTCAACATTCTCCTTTAGCAATACATTTCAAAAGCTTCTACTCTCTTCTTGTGTGTACTTCTTATCATCCATCCATCACTTCGGTACGAGGCTACACTCTAGATAAATATCTTCAGAACAAACGTCTTAACGCTGCCGTTGGCAGTCTACACTTTATATCCTCTTTATGTGCTTGGACCATCATCGGTTATTTTGTTGCCAGAATAGCCAAACTCATCTACTGGTTTCAGTGTCTCATTTCCTCAGTATCAATTGATGTAAGTCAACAACATTCCATTATACTTGTTTCAATTTTGTTGTTGTTCAGCTTATATGCTTCTTTCAAGACGCTGTCCGGTCCTATCAACTGATTTTTCAAGTCCTTTGCTGTTTCTGATAGAACCACAGTGTCATGAGCAAGTTTTCATTTCTTTTCCCCGAAGCGTAATTCCCTTTCCAAATTCTCCGCTCTTGGTCATACACATCTCAGGACCTGACACTGACAGATTTCTGTTTATCGACTTGTGTGAAAGACCTTTTGCGTGTGCCTCCTTTGCCGAACACAATTCCGTAAGTGAAAATGCGCACTTCTAATGCGCTCGCGTCGATGTCTTCTCATATGCTTCAGAATGCCAGAAGTGGATTGTCGCGTGGATGTTGTCTCTGTGAACAAAGGAAGACACGCAGAAAACTTATAAAGTACCGTATGTAATAAAAAGTTTTAACCTTCTTGCACAGTCTTGCTAATTCTAATCGTTACATCGCTGTGCAGTAAAATGTTATAGCCTTTTACAATCTCTATGCTCGTTTTGTATTACCCTGTACGTTGTGGAACGCGTCAGTTTTCGTCCTTGTTTATCACTTTTCCCCAGCCTTCGCATTCTGTCCTGTGTGCTGCTAACGTTTCGTTGTCTTTTTGTGTTCCGCAGGTAAGGCGTTTCGCCATCCGTGCCTAGCTGTGCGCCTCCGGTCCCCGTGACCCGGTGAGTAGCACACATCATAACAAAACTGTTCGCTTATTTTGTGGAGCGCGCGAGGAGAACGAAACGCCCTGATTTTCCAGGTGCCTACCAAGAGGCGAAACTGTCTTTTTCATGATCGCGGCTCTTCACCTGGCTCCTTTGGAAGCTGACTTCCTCATTTCTCCATTACACAGATTTCTGCATTATGTACGGCTTGTTTTGAAAATGACAGTCGTGGTCTCCGTGGGGCCATATCCTCTCCAAATGCACTTCTAGCACTTTTATAAGGAACAGGTTGTGTCGTACTATGTGGCGTCTTCTTCACCCTGTTGTTCTTCTAAATGAACTTTGTTCTCCAATTCCTCGCTAGACTTTCTGGTTGGTGGCTTTATATGTCTTATTCATCTCTAACTGGCATCTCCAGCAGAATGGCTAAAATGCATCATTTTTTGGTCTGTTGTCCATGTTTTAGAGCCATAAAGTGTTACGCTTCAAATGCAGCTGTTAACCACCTTTCCTCTTACGTCAGTAGTCATGTTGTTTGTACAAAGCATTATTCTTTCATCCTTGAACATTGCTTTTGCTTCTCTAATTCTTCCTGTCTTCGTTGCTTATTCCGCCTTCAGCTATCGTACTTCCCTAAGTAATTTTATTAAATCGTTTGTTTTATTGTATTTCTTCTAATTTTAATGTTTATTTCTTCTGAGTTGTTGGAGCATTCGAATAGTTATGTCTTTTTGAGTTAATTTGTATTTTGTGCTCATCCATTAGTGAACTGACTTAGCAAATGTCATGGTATAGTGGCGCACAGGTGGCGGAGGTGTGTTGTATGCGCACCACACGTCCCCTGTGCCAGCTGTAGTTTCGTAGGAGATCCTCTGAGGAATGGATGATGTGTCGGTGATTTGTGCAGCAGCGTCGTCGTAGGCTGACGCTGTTCCACCGGGGTATGGTGGTCGCTGCCCGACGGATGGGAATTTAGATTTCGGGAGTTGCGCAGCGATTCGGCTTCACACGTTCAACTGTGCACAGGATGTACCGTGAGTGGCTGAATGAGGCTGTCACGGTCCACAACAGACGAGCTACCGGCCCACCAACCACGGATCGTCAGTAGTGACAGAAGGGCAACAGTGCGACATATCGCAGCTAAATCCAACACAGGACGAGCTAGACGCGTCTCCCAGTGGACAGTCCGTAGGACTTGAATATGGGAGCCAGCTCCGTACACGGATGCCACTGCTAATCCAACATCATTGGGCGCAACGGCTTGCATTCGTCACCAATCACCAGGTATCGACACTGGAACTATGGCGTAACGTGGTATGGTCGGGCGAATCGCGATTTCAGCTGCACCGCGCCGATGGCAGTTACAGTGCGTGGCGCAGACCACACGAGTCGATGGCTCCCCCGGCCAGTAAGGTGTGGCTCGAGTTGGTGGTGTCTCCGTTATGGTGTGTGGTGCATTTTCGTGGTATGGAATGCGACCCCTCCCGTCGCCCGCCTCCTAGTTATTCTCGAAGGGACTTAGAATGGTCCGCGGTATGTTGAGCTTCTCGTGGACTATCTCCAGCCGTTTTTGGCCTCCCAGCACCCTGAGGTTTGTGCGGTCTTTCAAGATGATAACGCGCCATCACCTCGCTCCCACGTCGTCCGGGAATGGTTCCACAAACATGCTGGGGAGGTCCAAAGACTGAGATGGCCATCATGGGTCCCAGATTTGAATCTATCGAGCATATCTGGGATGTCATGGAACGGATGCTCCGTGCCATGGATCTTGCACCCACGAGTAGACCAGAATTGGCTGTCGCTCTGCAAATTATTTGTTGTCGACTGCTTCCACAGGATTACTAGGGACTTGTAGATTCACTTCCAAGGCGTCTTGCTGTAGTCAGCAGGGCCAGAGGAGGCTCCGTGCGACATTAGATGCCTATCCCATGACATTTCCTAAGTCGTGTACTGTAACCGCAAGATCCTTTTGAGATTTTTTTTCTTCTGGAGCTGTCACAGATATGTCGTCCGAAAACGTAAGCATCTGTATTTTTTTTTCATTTATTCTGATACTGTTACAGCATGATTTACACACGCTTGTTGCATCTTCTACGAAAAGATTAAAGAGGTATAGGGACCTACTGCATCCTTCTGTAACGCCTTTAATAATTCCAACTCTTGATTTTCCTGGCTCTGTATTGTAGATTAATCATTTTTATATTTACATTAGTTTGTTGAAACTGATAGTGCGTAATGCTTTCCTGAGGTCTACAACAGCTATGTACATTTTTCTGTTGACCTTAAAGTTTTCTCCAATTATACAGCGAACGCATAGGACAGCGTTTCTTGTGCCTTGCCTTCTCGGAAGACGAAATGATTTCAGATTGGGTTCGTGTATTGCTGTTGTTAACATTTTCGAAGTGTGACTTACGATGCTCAAAGTCCTGCGATCTTCACATGTACGCTACCTGAAAAAAGTAGTAGATCTGGAAAGACGACGTCGTTTGTGGTTCAATGACGGCGTATACCACCTGGACGACTGCAGATGTACCGATAATGGTTCCACCGCCATCCGCCAGCAGATAGCGTTGTGTTATAGCTGGCAGAGCGCGGTATGTGGCTGCCTTTTATTAGGGTAAGCTCAAAGCCAGAAGACTTACTTGTTAGTGTAGTGCGAACGTGTGAAGCAAGCAAGCAAGCAGCCACGCCACGGAGACGCCCTCCTGCTTCTTACAGCCAACTGAGCGAAATTGAAGTGAGTCAAACTGTGAACTGCCGAGCCCAACCGTGTCAGCACGAACCGTTCCGAACGAGTTATTAGCAGTGGGACCGCGGCCACGCAACCCTCTAGCGCGTCTTCAACTCGCGCCACAGCATCGACGTGCGCGGCTGCACTGGCCCTCTCAGGGGATCACTCCAAGGGTGGAGAGTGGCGCGCCGTGGTCTTCAGCGACGATGGCAGTTTCTGCCCGCGCACAGGTCATGGTCGTTTCTGCGTATGACGTAGACCTCGTAGAGTACATTCGTCTGAGACACAGTGGACCCAACCCAGGCCTTATGCTCTGGAGAGTAGTAAGCTACAATCCTCGTTCACCTTTGGTGTTTCTCGAGGAGACGCTAACCAGCGCCCGGTACATGCCGAATGTTGTTGGACTTGTTTTGCTGTTCTTGCAACATGAAGGTGATATGTTTTTCCAGCAGGATAACGCTCACCCACACACTGTCCGTGAAACTCAACATGCTCCGTAATACGATCGACTGGATGCCAGAGTCTTTACCTGCTTTGCCGCCCGTGCAGGCTCCACCACGTACTGATTTGAGAGTTTAAGCATGGGCCAATACTTGGTATCTGAGAACCGCTTGTGCTATTGCTCTGTAAATGTAATCATTTCATGTACGCCATATTTACTGTTGCATCAATAAATCATGAGTGAATTGGAAACCTCTAAAAGCGTGTACTAATTTTTTTTACGGCAGTGTAGCTACTTTATCCTTCTTTGGATTCATTATTGTCTTCTTGAAGCGCAGTGGCATTATGAAACCGTAATCACCACTCACGGGTTGGGCACTACGCCTGTTCCGTCTGGCCTACTGTTGCCCAGAAGGGAGTACGATAGTACGATCAAGTATGACCGTGAACTATGCTATCAACGTGTCGCCAAACCCTCCAGCCGTTCCTCCTGGTGAGCCTGCTGCTTCTTTATTCAAGCGGTTTCTCATTTGGCCTCACGAGGCTCTGTGGGACTCCGTCGCAGACCTCAACACCCCAGCAAAACGTCTGAGGATGTACCAGGAATCGAACCCAGATTCTGTGGACCGAGCGAGGTGGCACAGTGGTTAGCACACTGGACTCGCATTCGGGAGGACGACGCTTCAATCGCGCGTCCGGCCATCCTGAGTTAGGTTTTCCGTGATTTCCCTAAATCGCTCCAGGCAAATGCCGGGATGGTTCCTTTGAAAGGGCACGGCCGACTTCCTTCCCCATCCTTCCCTAATCCGATGAGACCGATGACCTCGCTGTTTGGTCTCTTGCCCTAAACAACCCCACCCAGATTCTGTAATACCAGGTGCATACATGTACAAGTGACCTCGGTACTGCTTTGCCCCTAAATATAATGGGGAACTGGATACACGCCCCTGTCGCCTCTCTCTATCCATCTTCTCCTCAGCCCTCTCCTTATCCTTCCAATCCTCCTCCGCGCCACCTATGTCCAAAACCTCCTACTTTATTCCATTTCCTCCTGCCTTTCTCTCTGTCCATCTCCTCCTTTTCCTCTCTCTGTCCATTTCCTCCCTCCCCCTCTTCTTTCTATCTCTTCCTCCATCCTCTCAGCCTTGTTACTGCATACGAAACCTTCATTGGGTGTGCGTTCTCGCTTCCCACGCCCGAGTTCCCGGGTTAGATTCCCGGCGGGGTCAGGGATTTTTGTGCCTCGTGATGACTGGGTGTTGTGTGCTGTCGTTAGGTTGGTTAGGTTTAAGTAGTTCTAAGTTCTAGGGGACATTGGGTGTTGGGTTCGCTTAAAATGAATGGGTAAATCAATGCGGGGTACGAGAGACACCTCTCCCGCTGCTGGATCTGTGAGGGTGGTGGGTTGATTGTCAGTAGTCTGCATGGTTTTAATGTCCGAACGTGTAGGGCTACAACGTTTCAGATAATTCACATTCCGTACTAGTATTCTAACCATAAACCAGTAAGCCATAGAAACTACTTTCCTATTTTCTGTTACAACCAACTGCGAGGAAGAAACCAAACAGTACGTCGTTGTCTATACAGTTTTTGTTTAAAATTACATACATGGAGGAAGAATATATTTGTCTGATGGTTTGACTGCCATACTATCGTAGTTAACACTGACTGCGAAAATGTTAACTAAACTGCACAGCAGAGCATTTTCTTTCTCGTAGTAAGTTTTAACAGAGAACATGGAAATTGTTGTTTAGAAAAATATATAGCGTATGTTAGTAGGAATATTCATTAGAGCACCATGTAAAAACTGGAAGTAAATTGGTCAAGCACTTTTCGAGACTTTTCGCTAAGAACGTTCCCACTTGATGTATGTTGTATTAAGAGATTAAAGAATGTATAGCGAATGTCTGCCCAACTGTTAGTTACAGTGTCACGAAAATATCTTAACTAAATTGGTCAAGAACACTTACAGATTTGTGCTGCTTTTACCCCTTTATAGATTATATTTATATTTATTCATATACTGTATATATGTTCAAATAATATGTTGCGTGTGTCCATCCGTTTATTAGAGTATCGTATAGATATTTGAAGTTCGTGGGTCACGAATTTTTCGAGAATTTTAATAACGAAGTTTGGCGGAAATATGTAGCCTATGTCTGTCCAAATGTTCATTAACGAATCATATAAAACTATGAAGAAATCGGTGAGGGAGTTTTCACATTTTTGCTAACGAAGTTTACCCTTTATATATGTGACAGTATATTACGATTTCTAAGATCATGTGCATGATTTCTCCGTTTCGGGGTTACTTTGACCACTGGTCATTGTTACCTCGGGATTACACGTGCACAATTTATTAAACACTGTTGACGCCAATGAAAGTGTGAAACTAAGGAATGTGTACATTACCGATTGGTGTATATGCTTTATGTAATAAACGGTATGTATGTATGTAATAAAATGTTTAAAATAGTTAACCTATGCAGCTCGGAACGTTTATTAGCGTATCTTGTAAAAATTTGAAGTAAATCACTCGAGAACTTTTCCGTATTTTTGGAAACAAAATTTAAATAACGACTTGTCTTTCTGTAGTAGTATAGATCATTGATTGAGACGTGTATCAGAGTCTGCGTATCTAGGCATGATGCTTTAAGTGTTTCACCTGTGATGTTACGAATAACAGCAGTCTTCTTCTATTGCATTATCGTTTAATGCTTTTCGAATTGTTCCCTTGTAAACGCCGTGGTGGTGCGATGTAGACTGCGTTAGAGGGAAACAGATTCAGCCATTGTCAGACGGCTGGGCTTCACCCCCGGCTTCCTGGAGCGGCGCTTCCCCCCTGCTGGGGTGCGCACCCCCTGCTCGCTGCACATCCCGCCGCTACCCCGTTGGCCACAGCGGTGTTAAATTGCAGTCTGCGTCAACCTGACCTGGGGCCGAGTACAAAGCACCCAGCGCCACGCACCGCCCCGTGTCGGCTTTGATGTCGGCCGGCGGGCCGTGAACAGCCGGGCGCTGCCTCTGCGGCAAACTCTGGCCGTCATTAGCGGAATACTGGGGAGGGGAGTGCGTCTTAGAAAGACCGCCGGCTCGCCGCCTCCCGGCTGTAAGCAAGACGCGGTGCAGTGCACTGTGGACAGGGAGGGGCGTCGGCAGAGACAGCCGCGCGCTTCTGTCCTGCGTGTCAGGCGGCTGGAGTGGGGTGGACAGCGGGGGCGTGCTGCGCTGTAGCAGGGTTCAGCGTCACGTGGGCGGTATTTAGATTTCCGTATATCCATAACTGAAACGGACGACTTGGGACGTCAGCTACTATAATATATGACGAAATTCCTCCAGCTGTATTAAGGTGTTTGTTTTATTGGCAACTAGTCTCGATGCTGTTACATCATCATCTTCAGGCCTATACTTGTTGACAGCAACCGTATGTGTCTAACACGAGTACTCAGTGGTGAGATCGGCGTGTTCCATGCGGAAGGACGATCCGTGCGTGTGCCAATGATAACACGGCGGCATCGGCAACTACAACTGAAATGGACACGTGACTGTCGGCACTGGACGTTGACGCAGTGGCAAAGCGTTACGCGGTTCGATGAATCCCGATGCTCTCTCCATCATGCCCGTGGGAGGCGCGAATCCGTCGTCTGCCAAGGGAACTGCTTGCTTCTTCACACCTGCACTCTGGGGAACATTCACGTGGGCATCCATGGGTGTAGCGACGGCCAAGGAGCGTCTTACACTGGTTGCGGGCCACGTACGCCCCTTCATGACGGCAGTGGCATTTTTCAACAAGATAATACGCCATGTCACAAGGCTATGAGTGTGCTGGAGCGGTTCGAGAAGCACAGTGGCTGGTTCCAGTCGATGTGCTGCCCCCCAACTGTCCAGATGTGAACCCGACCGGACACGTCTGGAATGTGATTAAACGTGGCGAGAGAGCTCATCGGCCCCCTCCCCGAATTTACGGGAATTATGTGACTCGTGTGTGCAGATGTGGTGGCAAGTCCCTCCAGCGACCTGCCAAGTCGTGATTGCTTCCATACTACGGCGCGTCGCCGCTCGTATCCGTGCCGAAGGAGAACATACCGGCTATTAGACGATTCGTGTATTCGTAGCAAGGAATATGAAATGAAATTATACCTGTTATAATACAGCAGTAGAAGAAAAATAAGTCAAAGAACGTAGTAAACATTATTGGTCGTGTCCCACATTGCATTCTGCATTTAAATGTAAGTACAGTTTCTGTTTTTAATCAATTAATTAACCGCTGACACAGATAAACCAACAAAATTTCGTCAAGTAATTACATCATCACACTTTTGCGGTCTCCTAGGGTGGCAGCATTCTGAAACAGAACATTCGACACGAAGTCTTTCGAATGGTGCCGACTATTAACGATGGGTTCTTCCATTATCTGCGGCCAACTTTTAGCGCTCTTACTGTGTGTAGTTTATCGGGGCTCATAAGATAGTAATTTATGTAGGTTACCTATTGATAATAAGATTGGTACATTTCCCTCTTGCAGCGTCAGTATTGACTGAGCAAAACGTTTGGCGACCACCATTGTACAGGGAGGCACGTAGCGCCATCTCAGTGTAGTAACTGCAACCGTTCACCCGGACATTCGAATTTGGGGACCTTCCGGCCAGTGGCTTTTAATTAGACGGCGACTAGGAGATGCGAAATCTACAACTTAAACACGACACTTTTAGGAGAGTCCGTGGAGCAACGCTTGCCATTTATGAGTGGAAAGCAATTTCCAGGTTTTGCTATTTGGGCGACAAAATAACCGATGAGACGATATAAAACGCAGAGTGACTGTAGCAAAATACCAGTATTTCTCAAAAAGATCAGTTTCGACTGTACCTTTATACTAAACTGGATGAAAAGTAGTTCAGAGACGAACAGAATAGAACATAAGAATGTTAAAGATGAGGTGAGTAACTAATGAGGTGGTAATGAATCGAACTGGCGAAAAAAAAAATTTATGACATCCTGACTAAAAGAATGGGTCGGTTGATCGGAGACATCCTGTGGCATTAAGCACTCGTCAGTCACACTGTGGAGGCAAGTGTGGTGTGTGAAAACTCCAGACGGAAACCAGGACTTCTCAAAGGGCGTAGGTTGCAGTGACAGGATGGGCGACCGTGGAGAGCTGCATCAAAGCTGTCTTCGGACTGAAGACCGCCTCGATCAGCACCACCACCACCACCACCACCACCACCATTACAATAACAACAACAAATACGACAACACATGGGCCGAAAATCATTCCAAATACGCAAAGTGGTGCGTTGAACGGTCAATGCAGCTTTATGAATGTTAGCAGTTCTGATAAAAACTTCACCAAGTACTACGAACTGTACGGAGAACCTTATTTTGCGTGTAGGTGTGGTTGTGCCAGTGTACCAACTTTGCTCGTAATATGAGGAAAGGACAGGGAAATACGAAACCATTAATTCGAATTTTTTTTTTTTTATACAGACTTTAAGATCGATGTGCCGCCGATTTTGTTTGAACTACCAATCCACACACACACACACACACACACACACACACATACATACAAGGACGCGCGCGCTATATTTGTTGTCTGCCATGGCAAGTGAGAGCGTAGTTAGCGGAATTCGTACCTATTTGAAAATTGTGGAAGATAATACATTGGAAAAGCGACAACAATTGTACGAGGGGCGCTCAGCAAGTAATAGAACACACTTTTTTTCTCGACCAATTTCTGTTGAGAAAGTGCGGAATCTGCTGTGGGACATCTTCATCTACGTCTACATCGTGGAATATTCCCGCTGCAGTCCATATAGTCTTATGAAAATCCGATAGGTGGAGGCGCTATACGTAGCCTTCAAAATGGCGTCTGTAACGCAGATGCGTTCCAAGCAGACAGCTGACATTGATTTTCCTTTGCCGGGAAAGAAGAGCATCGCAGATATTCGTAGGCGCTTGCAGAATATCGACGGAGGTCAGTGAACAAAAGCACGGCGAACCGTTGGGCGAGGTGTCTGTCATCATCGCAACAGGGTCGCGCAAACCTGTCGCATCTCCCGCGTAGAGCTGTGACTGCGGCAATGTTGGAACGTGCGGACACTCTTATTAGAGGTGACCGTCGGGTAACAATGAAACAGTCTCACTGCTCAAGTGGACGGAGTCTGTGCTGGTAGTGGTGACACACTCGTCCAGCAGTTGGGGTACTCACAGGTGTGTGTGTCTGCAGGGTTACTGGCCGTCTAAAAAAAAAGACCTTAAAGAGCAACGAAGGACCACGTGTTTGGTCCAGTGAAAGATGGGCACCACGGGAACCAGTACGTAGGGGAAGGGGACATCAATTGATGCAGCAAGACGTTGGCTCCGACGTCGACCAGCAGAGTGGTGGTGCTGTGCGGGCGTATGGGCGCACAGGGTAAGGTGGCGTGAGGCCTTCGCATTGAACCGAGACTGTGTTGGAAAATTGCTTTTTGTAGCCATGGTCCACTGGATTCCTGAATAAAACCAACTTGCTTTCAGAAGCAAAATATTTGGCATTACTTATTGAACACCCCTTATAAGATACATGACGTTCATAGTTCTCATTTCTAGGAGAGCAACGAAATTCAGTGTTGTGCGCATCTCCGCACTTGTCCGTGTCAACAAAGATTGCAATATTTTGCAAAACAATAAAATTGTATTTTTTATTACATCATTGCAAAATATCCGTAGTACAACAAAACCGTGCACAAAATGGTTAAACACTACTATGAAGAAACGCAGGCGAAATAAACAACTGTATGGTTTGCGTTTTTTAAGAGTGTCAATGGAACTTTAAAATTTAGGAGCCGATGTTTTCGACTGATTAGTGTGACCAGAATGTAGTTTGAAAACATGGTTCAAATGACTCTAAGCACTATTGAACATCTGAGGTCATCAGTCCCCTAGACTTAGCACTACTTAAACCTCGCTAACCTAAGGACATCACATATATCCATGCCCGAGGCAGGATTCGAACCTGCGACCGCAGTAGCAGCGCGGTTCCGGACTGAAGCGCCTAGAACCTCTCGGTCACAACGGCCGGCTGTAGTTTCATAGCCGGCCGGAGTGGCCGTGCGGTTCTAGGTGCTAAAGTCTGGAACTGAACGACCGCTACGGTCGCAGGTGCAAATCCTGCCTCGGGCATGGATGTGTGTGATGTCCGTAGGTTAGGTTTAAGTAGTTCTAAGTTCTAGGCGACGACCTCAGAAGTTAAGTCGCATAGTGCTCAGAGCCATTTGAACCATATTTTGTAGTTTCATAACGATTGTTTTTATTACGTTAGTGCATAAGTTCGTAGTTTTTGTTTTTAATGTTGTTATTCCGGCTGCTATGAGTTTATTTATCGATTGTCATTTTTTATTTGTTGTTCACTGTTATGTGACTACATTTTGTGATTTGAAGACAATGAGTGGACGCCAGAAAACGAAGTGCCAAATGGATAAACCGAAACATTTATGTCATATTCTTCTGTTTGAGTTCACTAGAGGGGTGACGGCAGTAGAGGCAGCAAGAAACATCTGCGCCGTGTGTGGGGAGCACGGCAAGAGATTGGTTTTCTCGTTTTATGTCCGCAGGTCGTGGTCTTGTGGTAGCGTTCTCGTTTCCCGCGCACGGGGTCCCGGGTTCGATTCCCGGCGGGGTCAGGGATTTTCTCTGCCTCGTGATGACTGGGTGTTGTGTGTCTTTCATCATCATTTCATCATTGACTCGCAAGTCGCCGAAGTGGCGTCAACTAAAAAGGACTTGCAATACGGCGGCCGAACTTCGCCGCATGAGGCCTCCTGGCCAACAATGCCATATGATCATTTCATTCTATTTCTCGTTTTATGGAGGATCGTTTCGACTTTAGTGACCACCACGTTCAGGAAGACATTCGGGCTCGATGAACATTGTGTAAATGTATTCATCCACAATTATTCCTTTCACTGTACTCGGGAACTGACAAATCTGATGAACTGTGATCATTTCACCATCCTCCGACATTCGCGTGCGATGGACAAGGTCCAAAGATCAGGCTTATGGGTACCGCATACTCTAAGCCAAAATCACAAAAATCAGCGGGTGTCGATGTTTGCACCTGATTTCCATCAGGTGTAATAAGGCCTCCCCGAGCTGCAACCATCACTGCTGACATTTATGGTCAACAACTGATGCAGACGCAGTTCAAGAACAACAGCCATGAATTAATGCTACTCCACGTTAACGGCCGCCCGCATTGTGCTAGACTGAAAAAAAAAGAACACCATACAGGCGTTGGGGTTGGGAAGTCATTGATGGTAGGCGTATTTCACCTGAACTTGCGTCCTCATATTTTCACCTCTTCCGCTTTCTATCGAATAACCGTCAAGAAAATTCCTCTCAGGGTGAAAATGTTCTCTGAACATGGCGCCTCACAACCTTACGATTTCCACAGTCGCGGAATCGGGAAGTTACCCCAGCGTTGGCGGATTGTTGCAAATACGGGGAGAGAATATGTCATTGATGACAAGTCTCTGCTGGGTGTATTTATTATGCTAATTAAACTCTAGAAAAAACGCTACGAACTTAGGCACCAGCGCGACACATAACGTGTTCTGAAGTAGAGCATGTTGTAGAAATTACGTAACACTCGTGTTTAGAGTGGCTGAATCAATTGAGAACGTGGACGGGTGCTGTGCGTTATATCTAAATGTCGCCTTCCTCCTTCGCTTTGTTTCTCGTTACGAACAAGTGGGCGGTCTTGACGGTCGGCCTCCGTTCTGTGGTTGGAAGTGCAGCAGTGACTGGCGAGGCGAGAGACGCGGGCGGAAGTCGCAACACGAACACTGAGCAGCGAGGAAGCAGCGCGCAGGCGGTGACACTACGCTGCGAATCTCATTCATCACGCGTATATAACCAGGACTCACGTGGAATATTCACATTGGTGTTTACAGACCAGTTAAAACATGACGCATTCAGCTGCCACTAATATACACTGACGTGCTCAAAGTCATGCCATTTCAATACGCACATACACAAATGGCGATAGTGTCGCGTGCGCAAGGTATGAAAGGGCAGTGCATTGACGGAGCTCTCATTTCTACTCGGGTGGTTCCTGTGAAAAAGTTTGCAACGCACCACGGGCACTGACAAACTTCGAAGGCGGAATAGACGCACGGGACACTCCGTTTCGCAAATCGTTACGGAATTCAACGTTCCGAGTTCCGCAGTGGCAACAATGGGCCGAGAATACCACGTTTCAGGCAATACAGCTAACCACGGAAAACGCACTGGTCGACGGCCTTCTCTTAACGACCGAGAGCAACGACTTTGCGCACAGTTGGTGATGCTAACAGATAAGCAAGACTGCTGGAAATAACCGCAGAAATCAATGTGGGACATACGACGAACGTACCCGCTTGGACAGTGCGGCGAAATCTGGCGCTAGTGGGCTATGCCGACGTGAGTGCCTTTGCTACCGCCAGTCACGATTACTTACTTGTTTCACTTCGATTTCTGTTCTCTTTTCCTTGTGTTTCCTTTCCTTTTTTAGTGCGTTTCTTCTCCTCTTGTTTTGCCTCTGTATGTGAGGATTTGGAGCTGCGTCAGCTCTGTGTCTTTTACCCGTTCTCCTTGTTCGCTGTCCGTCTTCGTCCCTTCACCGCATGTGTTCCTGTTTCTATGCGTTTGCGCGCTGATGACCATGCTGTTTAGCGCCCGAAAACCTCAAACCACACACACACACACACACACACACACACACACACACACACACCTTTGCTAACAGCACGACATCGCTTGCAGCGACTCTTCTGGGCTCGTGACCGTATCGGTTGTTCCCTAGTTGGACCCTAGATGAGTGCAATTGGTGAGACCTGACGGTAGGCTTCGACCCCACGAAGCCGTGGATCCAAGTTGCCAACGAGGCACTTTGGAAGCTGGTGTGGGCTCCAAAATGGTGTGGGCAGTGTTTACATAGAATGGGCTGGGTCCTCTGGTCTAACTGAACGGATCACTCACTGGAAATGGCTATGTTCTGCTACTTGGAGTCAATTTGCAGCCATTAATGGACTTCATGTTCCCAAACAACGTTGCAAATTCTAGGGGTGCAATGCGCCGTCTCACCAGGCCACAATTGTTCGATATTGGTTTGAGGAATGTTAGAGCGAATGATTTGGTCACAGAGATCGTCCCACATGAATCCCATCGAACATTAAGGGGAAGATAATAGAGATGTGAGGTCGTGCACAAAAGCCTGCACCGGCAACACTTTCGCAATTACGGACGCTTGTAGAGGGTGCATCGTTCAGTATTTCTGCAGGGGACTTCCAACGACTTGTTGAGTCGGTAGCACGTCGAGTTACTGTGCTACGCTGGGCGAAAAGGGACCCGACACGATATTCGAAGGTACCGCACGACTCTTGTAGCCTTAGTGTATGTATCAATACAGTGATACTCGAAGCGTTTTGAGTAGCGGCTGCTCTCTGGTAGCAAGGTGTTCTCCACGAACCAGCGAGCGCTGCGTCCCCAGCTCGTGGCCTAGTGGCAAGCGTTGCTTCCTGTGGATCACGGGGCCCCGGGTTCGATTCCCGGCCAGGTTGGGGGATTTCCTCTGACGAGGGACTGCGTGTTTGTGTTGACTTCATCATTCCATCATCATCATTCGTGACAGTGGCTAGATTGGTCAGTGTAAAAATTGGACTGTGTAAAAGTTGGGACTTTGTACGGGCGCTGATGACCGCGTAGTTGAGCGCCCCACAAAACCAAACATCAGACATCAGCAAACGCTGCAGCCATTCGGCTATCGCGTGTCGTCGGAATGAGGAGCCGAAAAAGACGCAGTCCATGTCCTCGTCTGCGCCTCAACCACATAGGGACGATACAGAGGTGCAGTCGGAATCGTCCCTAGTTAAAAGCGGGGGTGGAACACAGTAACTAGAAACTCTGTGGTACATACCAGAGGAAACTGGCGGACGTGTAGGGGTGTGTGGTGGTATAGCTGCATGACGCCTTCCCTTTCGTTGGTACAATAGGCGCCACTTTTGCTTCTGGACAAGCTTTCGATGTGCTGTCACACGTCTTCCAGTACGTCTGCCTAAGGAACATGTTGGCTCGACTTTGTCGTGTGGTGGTGGAGGCACTCTTAACGATAGCGTTACACAGTTCCATCGTCCCTGATACCGTGGTGCCCTTACATTCACAGCATGGTGATTTTCTTGTTACGACGCAGTAGTGCTGCAATGCAGCCTGTCATGTGGTACGGCAACTATTTGTGTGTGCGGTTGAGGAAATGAGCCAGTATGGGCATTAATGCTGACCGCCGAGTCCGACAGAAGAATGGTTGTATCTTTACCTGAGTCATCAGCATATTTAAGACGCTCTAGAATTGCAGTGAGCTCCGCTGTAAGTACGGAGGGAAACACTTGAATGAGCTGTCTGTAACCAAGAATAGGAGAGTTACTCTGAACTTCTTGTCGACTAGAATTGCCTGCCTCCTAGCCTATTTTGTTTTTTCTATCGTTTCTCGTATTAACACTTTGCCGTCCGCACGTCTCGTACAAATTTATTAGCTTGGCGCCGGCAGTGCTATTTCGTATTGCTTGGTCTGTCGCCGGCCGCTTGTCACCTTTCCGTTGACGGCAAGCTTCAAACACATTGACTTTTGCGCGCTTTAATTTTCCTGAAATCCTCTATTTCGCCGTATCGTTCCACAAACTCGAATTTTCTTTTCAAGTAACTTCTCTGAAAATTCTACACTGTTGTAATAATCATCCATGCAGAAGTGATGCCAACTTCCATCACAAGCTGCCAGTAGTTCCATCAGTGTTTTTCTAACGGCTGTCCAACGCCGGAATACATCTTGAATGAGGAAATGTATCCCGTACGCGAATCACACAGTATCCGAATGAGTATGCCGTATTTCGTAATTTTCGACGGATTGTTAACTTTAAAATTTAACCGTCCACGCCACGGTATCATTCCTTCAATTTGAGATGTTTTGACTTAGATGAAACGTTTCTTTAAACTTTTTGGAAAACTAATCAATCACAAATGGCACTTTTACAAGCCGGTCGACATTATCCGGTTTATTGTTGCTGTCGGATAAATGTAAAAATGATAATTATTGTCTGAATCGGTTGCGTGACATCGTTTTGCGAATATCGGTGTGTCTATCAACGGATTCGTTGACCAATAATCATCGATCCTTGTTTCTCTTACATTTACCATAAGGATAGCAAGCCCAAATCATTTTCTAGTTTCGGGTCCCGTAACGTCGAGAAATTTGGCATTTTTTTGATCCGGTTTCCTTCTATTCCAATTTTGATTGTAGTTCTTGTTGGTTTCGTTGCTAATATATTCAAATATATCGTTCCCAGTATATAATTCTACGATATCCTCGACGCTCTGTGTATCTTTGGGAAATATGTTTGGACCCTCGGAGCCTTCAGATTTAGTATTGGTCCTCGGTAAATCGAAGTCTGACCACTGTCCACTATCTTCTTCGTCTGATTCAGCCGAATCAGTTGGCAACCGTAGCTTCGCCGAATTCTTCTTGGACGTATTTCACTATCTTCCTACGATTCTGCTTCACTTTCGTTTTCTTGATATCCAGTGTCTTATTCCCAATCGGCCAAGTCGTCCGGAACGTCAGACAAGGCGTCCGCTCATTCATCGTAAATAATCCTGTTGTCTCTTTCGTCCGCCATGATGAAAGGGTACAACTACTTATAAAAACAAAAAAACTTGTTGTCGTGTGTAACTTATTGTTACTTAAACCAAACATTAACAGAATGCAAAAGTACTGAAGTGCTGGCCACTGAGCGATACCTCGCTCACGACACCACTGTGGTGCCGCTGGACGGCATGGTGTTAACATTAACAAGTAATTCTTGTTGGTTGTGGTATGTATCAGAAAACTGCAGCAGGTAAAAATGAAGGAAGTTCATAATAATTCATCTAGGACCACTTGCTTTCATAGGTGCTTATTTTTTCCATGATGGTATTTCAAGATGTCTGGGATCCCATCTCCAGATATTCAGACTTATTGACGCGTCGTGAACGCTGTTTCTCAACTAACGGCATTCCAGAATTTGCAACAGAACTTTCTTCAAGACAGTTATTGTAAAACGTCGTAAGTGAAGAAACAATGTACGCGACACGTACATGGATGTAAACATGTGAAGACGGGATGAACATAAAATCAGTGCACTTTCAAAACAGCGTGGTTTGAGGCATATCTTAGCATGGCGAGTCGGGAAAAATGTGTCATTCACATCAGTGCCTTTTACTCCGTAAACATTAACGTCACTGACTCTGCACTTCTGGCTTTATGCGCTAGAAGCGCTGCTGTCACGTCACTTGACGAGGCGGCCCGCGAGGTTAAGGGAGTGTGCGAATCTGGCCCGGGGGGTCACCAACTGATGGCGATCTTCTGGCGCACCGTATTGTTTCAGGGTTGCCCCCGTCGTCGCGTTTCGAGACTCTTTTCGGGACTTTCGTGAACTGGAGCATGTAGGCAGTGAGTGCGCATTATGGTTTGCATCGTTAGCAGAGCCCTGCAGTCGTGACATTTGGCGTGTCGCGTACGGGTTATGCGGAAAGCGTCGTGACAGCTCTGAAGATAGGGAGGTGCAGGGGAAAATCTGGCCACGTGGCGACACCACACACACACACACACACACACACACACACACACACACACACACACACACACACACAACGCGGAAGTGAGCCACTCAGTGCCTGGCAGTTAGGAACGCGCCGTGTCGCGTCGTTAGCTGCCAGCGCTGATGAGATCCCACCTTAATGCGGCCATCGCCCAGCCTCCGACGTCTCCATCATCCGGCCCCCAAACTGCCGAGCAGTTCGAGGCGTGATAAACTGGACCATCTCGTAAGAAGAGTGTCCCGTAACCACACACTGTATCCTCGGCGGTGCAACTTTTTTCAGGTAACGGCGGCTGCCGTCAGAATGCCTTGACTGCACGGACAGGTGTGACGGCCATCCTGCTCTTTTCTACCTCGTTTGACTGCCTCACAGAGCACAGGAGGAATAACGCGGAAGTGCTTTCCGTGTGACTGTCTCTGCAACGAACCCCAAATCTCGCGGAACCACAGACAACTTGCATGCCTTGTCGTGTGCCGTCCACTCAGGTCCGACGACTGGGTTATAAAGCGACACCGCACTCACTAGACCTTTTACAACCTCCTTATAGCACCTCCTTCATACGTAAAACGAGACAAGACTCTAAAGTTAAACGAAAGAAGAGCACACCCACAACGGTACAAATCGATTTTATCTTACACCGAAAACCCAAAGAATGTGGTGTAGGCATGCGTATTCAAGTATAGAGATATGTAAAAAGGCAGAATACGGCGCTGCGGTCGGCTACGCGTATATAAGACAAGTGTCTGACTCAGGTATTAGGTCGGTTACTGCTGCTACAATGGCAAATTATCAAGATTTAAGTCAACGTGGCGTTATAGTCGGCGCACAAGCAATGCGACACAGCATCTCCGAGGTAGCGATGAAGTGGGAGTTTTCCCGTAAGATCTTTTCAACAGTGTACCGTGAATATCAGGAATCCGGTAAAACATCAAATCTCCGACATCGCTGTGGTCGGAAAAAGATCCTACAAGAACGGAACTAACGACGACAAGACAATCGTTCAACGTGACAGAAGTGCAACCCTTCGGCAAATTGCTGCAGATTTCAGTGCTGGGCCATCAGGAAGTGTCAGCGTGCGAACCGCTCAACGAAACATCATCGATATTTGCTTTCGGAGCCGAAGGTCCACTCGTGTTCCTTTGATGAGTTCACGACACAAAGCTTTACGCCTCGCCTGGCCCCGTCCACACCGACGTTGCGCTGTTGATGACTGGAAACATGTTGCCTGGTCGGGCGAATCTCTTTTTTCAAATTGTATCGACCGGATAGACGTTTACGGGTACTGAGACAACCTCATGGATCCATGGACCCTGCATGTCAGCAAGGGACTGTTCAAGGTTCTGCAGGCTCCGTAATGGTGTGGGGCCTGTGCAGTTGCAGTGATATGGGGCCCCTTATACGTGTACAAACGTCTCTCACAGGTGACACATACGTAAACATCGTGTTTGATCTGCATCCATTCATAACCATTCTCCGACACACTTGGACAATTCCAGCAGAACAATGCGACACCCCACACGTCCAGAATTGCTACAGAGTGGCTCCAGGAACACTCTTCTGAATTTAAACACTTCCGCTGCCACCAAACTCCCCAGACATGAACTTTATTCAGCATATCTCGGATGCCTACCAACGTGCTGTTCAGAAAACATCCCCACCGCTTCGTAATGTTAGGAATTTATGGACAGCCCTGCAGGATTGATGGTATCAATTCCCTCCAGCACTACTTCAGACGTTAGTCGAGTCCATGCCACGTCGTGTTGCGGCACTTCTGCGAGCTCGCAGGGCCCCTACATGCTATTTGACAGGTCTGCCAGTTTCTTTGACTCGTAAGTTTATATAACAAGTCGCCAAAACGGCTTATTTGTTATCAAACACTTCACCTAACCGAAGTATCCACATTCTGATATGACACCACCGTCCACCTAGCAAATGCTCCCTCATTAAGTCGCTGCTTTACTCACAAAAACCGGGAGACTGTTCATGACAAACTGACTGTTGACTTCTGTCTCGGGATCTTCGGCCGACGTTCATCTAATGATTTTTCTGACGTTTCGCCAGCACGGGTGGCTAGCACTGTCAGAGCTTCGCCCTCCATTGCTTGTCGTGGACTGGAGCCGAGCTCGCGGGCGCAGACTGTATGTACCTGGCGCGCCAACGTCCGAGGGCTTCTCCGCGGTCATTTCCGGTGCGGTTCTCCTCTTGCTACCTGCGACGGTCGTCCGCTGCAGTACGGGAAGCCAGGATCCGTTTACCTTAAGGCTTTCCTCTTTCTTGTTCAAACTGTTCGCGTGTTTTTGTATTTCTACAGCTTCTCTGAACAAGCGCGTGTGATAGTGCTTCTCTACAGCCAGAACTTCCGTGTTGGCGAATTTTATCACGTGGTCGGTCTCATTCAGTGTGTGCTCTGCCACGACCGGTTTCTCCACCTGCCCCAACCTGCAATGTCGCTTATGTTCTTTGATGCTGGTGTTGATTGACCGTCCAGTCATTCCGACATAAACGGTATATTCCAGACATTGCAAGTGGGTCCCTTTTCTCCTTAGCCGATCTAAGACACTCTTTGAATTTCCTCGTCGGTTTGAAAATCGTCTTTACGCCGTGTTTGCGCAATATACGACCGATTCTGACTGTCACTCTGGGAATGTATGGCAGAAATGCCGTGCTGGACATTTCTTTTTCTGATGGTGCGCCAGGTACAAATAGTTTGCGGCCGCGAGCTCCGCTCCAGTTCACCACCGGCAATGGAGGATGAACTTTTGACAATGCCAGCCACTGGTGCAGGCGAAACGTCAGAAAAGTCATCAGACGAGAGTCGGCCGAAGAACCGGAGACAGAAGCCAAGAGGCCGTATGTCAACAAGTGGCTACGAAAGCTTTAACAATTTTTAACTTTGTTGATCACTGAGAATCGCTCACTCCATTAAGGCGGTGCTTGCTGGCGGGACTTTCAGCATATTTTTTCCGCTGCGGGTGCCCCAACACGTTCGTCATGGGAAATCATAAACGGTTTAGCCAGCCATACGGGATCCAGCGACAACTCATTTCGGAGGATTAAGGAAAGACGTGGCCATCACCTCCAGCTTGGGGAATACCGCCTTGTCCCTGGAGACTGGCCCTGTCTGACGCAGTACACATCTGACGACACTGTTCACCAGTACGTTACAACGAGCGAGCGTACACTACCTGTTCTCTTTATGGTTTTCATTTTGTAACCATGGCGTGTGGAGTTGTTGTTTCCCAACTGTCGTTGCTCACTTAGCTGGGCGTCGGGTAATTCGCCTTGATGCTCCTCGGAGGTAGTGTGTGGCCTGCCATAACAGGCTGCTCCTGTAACACATTTTCCACAAGCATTAGTACACACACACACACATACACCAATTTGCTGTTCGCTTCGCTGTCCAACAGTACTGCGCGTTAAGGAATTTACATCTCGACGGTTAAAACGAGCGCCGGCCGTCGCACCAGACTGCCAGGCCTCGCGTTTACTCGTACAGAATTTCAGTTGCTTCCGGCTGAAAAGCGCCGCAGCTCACTGATCTGCTCCCTTTCTTTTTCGGTCTGTTGGCTTTGGGCTCCCGTATTGTTTTTACCTCGGTGCTGCTTCATGCGTGCCTTCTGCGACACGGTTTTCTGTACAGACCTACAGTACTTTTCACTCGCGTTGACCGACATCCGTAGCCGACTTTATGTAGTGCCGAAATCATATTTATGGCTCCAGCTAATACTGAAATTTTCCGTCTCTCTAACAACGAAACGTCATCAAACCGACCTCACATTTGAAGGAGAAAGAGGCACACCTGCAAGATACATGCTCAAGAAGTCGAGCTCACGAGGCAGTTTCGGACATAATTCTCACAGTACGCAATTATGACCATCCGAAAGTACTGCCTTTAAAATTTGGGGCAGCGTTTCTCAGTCGTCTAAAGCCCGAGCGCGAAGTCCTGTGTTCAGTAACCATCCGTTCTGTTACCAGAGAGGACCAGGCGGCGGAGCTTCTGCAGTTCCTGCTCCTTGGATCCGTCTCCACACATCAGCTTTGCATATAGGTTTGTTTCATTTTTTATTATATTGTTTATATTTTATGTTTACGTCCCACTACATTTGTAGTATAGTAGAGTACGGTCTGAAGATGGTCCGCCTTTGGACTAAAACCGGTGACCAGTAAAGGTGATTTGTGCTGTCAGGACTGTTTTTCTAAGTACAATTAATCTGAACTACACGCTGTAAATGTAAATAACTTGGTGAAGCGATCGTAGTAAAATAATTGGTTTGTGTGCTCACGGTACCGGTGTGTGTGTGAGTGTGTGTGTGTGTGTGTGTGTGTGTGTGTGTGTAGAGAAGCGAAATGCCGGAGCGGATGCCTTTGATGCCCCCTACCGGCTGTGATGTGTGGTTGGGAGCATTTAGCCCCACCGTCCGTCGGTTTCCTTTTTTTTTCCCTCCCCTCTGGGTGGGGTGGTTATTGCGAGGGAGGGCTTTTCGAGGGCAGCCAAACGAACCCCTTCCTTCCGGACGCAGCCGCGGTGCCCGAAATTGCCAGGGGCGGAGGAAGGGGAGAGGTTAGGGGCGTTTCGTGTGTGAAACGGGTGTGCCCGGCGGTTTATCGAGCCGCGGCTGTTTACCCTGAGAGAGCGGCAGAGGGGCGGGAGGGGGGGGGGGGGGGGCATTGCGTGGGGGGCGGGAGTTCCAGCGAGTAGCGAGCAGCTCTGAACGGCGTCTCTCGCTGTGCGCCAGACGCTAACAGGGTCGCGTGTAAATAAATAAAAAAAAAAGTTAAGTCTGCATTATTCGTCGGGATGGCCCACATGGCATTCTTGAATTAAGGCGGAAGAATATCGGAAAGCATGTTATCGTGATACAGCTGTCGTATTCGGTCATATCTGCGGGTGCTTTCACGAAGTTCAGAAAAAAAGAAAGAAATCTCAACGGCACGGGGTGTTTCTCCTAAAATTTCTACCGTAAATATTGCGGAAATGAAAAGCGCTATTGACGTCCGATTTCCATAGAATGCATTGGTAGTCAGGGTTCGTATTGTCAGCTATTCAACATAATCTAATAATACTTGGAAGTGTACTTTTGTGCAAATACACACTTTTTTAAATGGAACTATGTCTGTTGACACTAACAAACTAAAAGTAGGGTAAATTATAAAATCAGTAGTGTTTGTTGCAAGAGTCTAGTTCAAAATGGCTCTGAGCACTATGGGACTTAACATCTGTGGTCATCAGTCGCCTAGAACTTAGAACTAATGAAACGTAACTAACCTAAGGACATCACACACATCCATGCCCGAGGCAGGATTCGAACCTGCGACCGTAGCGGTCGCTCGGCTCCAGACTGTAGCGCCTAGAACCGCACGGCCACTCCGGCCGGGCAATAGTCTAGTGCTAGTCGTTTACGAGAAACTTTATTTTGAAAAGTTCCCTCGCCAAAACTTGTACAGTGCGTGTGGTAGCACAGACTAAAGAACAACAAAACTACATACACTGGTTATGTGCATTCTGACCAGTAACAAGACAATTTACCATCGCAAAATGACCACCGACATTGATAACACGCCGGCTGGAGTGGCCGTGCGGTTCTAGGCGCTACAGCTGGAGCCGAGTGACCGCTACGGTCGCAGGCTCGAATCCTGCCTCGGGCATGTGGATGTGTGTGATGTCCTTAGGATAGTTAGGTTTAATTAGTTCTAAGTTCTAGGCGACTGATGACCTC
Source organism: Schistocerca americana (assembly GCF_021461395.2). Taxonomy (NCBI): domain Eukaryota; kingdom Metazoa; phylum Arthropoda; class Insecta; order Orthoptera; family Acrididae; genus Schistocerca; species Schistocerca americana. Next base: position 197,624,932 of record NC_060128.1, read on the forward strand.
AGAAGTTGTCGCGTAGTGATCAGAGCCATTTTTGAGTGATAACACACCCTTCCAGTCTGATGTGCAAGGACAGCTGCACATATGCTAGCATTTCAGTGGAGATGTCCGAGCAGGCTGCACTAATACGTCGTTGCGTATCATCCACTGTACTTGGTATGTCGTTGTCGATCGCGTCTTTCGGCTTTATGCACAGTCTTCAAACCCAGGGTACGGGCCGGCGAAGGTACAGGTCCTCTACGTCCAGTCCAACGATTTGGAAACAATTCCTGAAGACATAGCATACTATGTCGTGCACTATACGTTGTACGGCCAACATGTTTGTACTCGTACCACAGGTTCTTCCTATACTGCAGAGCATCGTCTTCTACCATCTGTGGAAGATGATCCGTTAGGAGATTGCGATACTAGTGCGCTTTCAGTGTTCCGTCTACGAAACTGGCCAACGAGCTGACTGATGGTTCACTGTCCCACACCACACGTGTGCACTCCGTGGACGTTGGCTTCCCTCCTGACGGAACCAACGGGGATTGTCAACAGACGAACAGCGCATCTTTCGGCGGTTTGCCTGGCCTTGATTGGTAAATGTGGCTTCATCACTACATAAATGATACATGTGGAATATCCTGTCTTAAAGTCCATGTACAGAAGTTAATAGGGGTGGAACTGTCTTGGTGGACAATCCGTAGGACACCTGCCTGACCCACGCCACTTCATCGTGCAACTGCGCGGGAGCTGACTTGCGGATCAACTGTAACAGCAGCAGCAACAACATTAGCTTACCCCTCTTCTGTCGTCACTTTTTACCTTCTGTTACGTTGTGTAGATGCTGAACTACCACTTTCACCTAAGTGGTTGAAGAGGTTGTCGATAAACAGTTGCCGAGACGATTGACATCTATTGGGATGTCTTGCCGCATGTACTGTTCAAGAATGAACGGCATTCTTGCTACAGTCTCCTTACGGCATGAGCATAGCATGTCAACTTTCTCTGCGCTGCTAAATACTACCGTCCACAAACGACCTACTGCCCGGACTCTCACACACTACCTGTCTAGCAAATAGCAATGCTTTCAAGTAACACACGGGAACGCTGTGAGCAAAATCGTACACTGGCTGAAAATGACTTAAAAGTTCGTGGCGCCCTCCATTGGTAATTCTGGAATTCAGTATGGTGTTGGCCCACCCTTAGCCTTGATGACAGCTTCCACTCTCGCAGGTACACGTTCAATCAGGTGTTGGAAGGTTTCTTCGGGAATGGCAGCCCATTCTTCACGGAGTGTTGCACTGAGGAGAGATATCGAGGTCGGTCGGCGACACGAAGTCGGCGTTCCAAAACATCACAAAGGTGTTCTATAGAACTCACATCAGGACTCTGTGCAGGCGAGCCCATTAAAGCGATGTTATTGTCCTGCAACCACTCCGCCACCACAAGCCGTGCATTATGAACAGGTGCTCGATAGTGTTGAAAGATGCAACCGACATCCCTGAATTCCTCTTCAATAGTGGGAAGCAAGAAGGTGCTTAAAACATCAAATGGTTCAAATGGCTCTGAGCACTATGGGAGTTAACTGCTATGGTCATCAGTCCCCTAGAACTTAGAACTACTTACACCTAACTAACCCAAGGACATCATCGACACCCATGCCCGAGGCAGGATTCGAACCTGCGACCGTAGCGGTCGCGCGGTTCCAGACTGTAGCGCCTAGAACCGCTCGTCCACCCCGGCTGGCCATTTGGAGATGTCCGGGTACTTTTGATCATATAGTGTACCTAGCAATTATGCAGGTATGACTGGCACAAATAAGTGTCGGTGCAGAAACTTTTCAAAATACCAGACTTCGTAAAGGATTGGCGTCAGACTTCTGCAACAGAAACCACTGACATTTTAATTTACTCTGCTTTTAGCTTGTTAGTCTCAATAGGCGTTGTTCCATTTAAGAAGTGTGTTTGCACAAGAAATAAACTTTCTAAGTATTTTTACAATATGTTCATTGACTAACAATACGAGCCCTTGACTACCAGTACGTTCTCTGAAAACAGCACGTCAATAGCACTGTCCATTTGCGCAATATTTGCGGTGCAAGTATTAGGTGGTTCACCCCCTATAACATGTATTACTTTCCACTACATTAGCTTCCTGGAAGTTTACCCACTTTTCCTAGCGATGTTGTCATACGCTGCGACTGTAAAAGTATTCCGTTTGCCCCAGCACAACGTTTCCACGTCGCAGTAACCACGAGTTCAGCACCACGTGATCGTTTAGTCGGTACTGGAGCGTTACGTTAATGGTCAACAAACTTCAGTAGATATGTGCTACACGGACATTTGCGAATCACGCGCTATTGGTAAATGGAACATGGAATGGGGAAGTGAGTTTGTTAGCACATAGTGGTACCAGCAGTACGGTAAGGTGGCTTCCAGAGTTATCAGTGGCACCTAGTTGTCGTTATCTGTTCGGAACAGGAATTTATGGCTGGGTGACAGACGCGGAGAATCGGGCGCTGCCATCATATTTCTTACCGTGGCTTGCGTCAGTGTCGTCATGAAATATCTGCGTCCATTGTAATCAACATCAAATGAAGCTTAAGAATTGGGACGGTAACCTGTACGGCGACTACAAATTTACATTACCAGTGTCGGCTCATTTGCTCCATGCCTCGCCACAGCTGGTCAACAATTTTGCTGGCACCTCTGCACAGTACTGGTCCGCCCTTCGTTGCGTAGTCGGTGAGTGTAACTCGTTGTCGTCAATCACAAGACAGTCTTCCCGTAAGAGCACTAGCTGTTAGTCATCTTTGATGCAACGGATCCGTGTCTTCTGTTGCTTGCTCCTCTCCTGCGTTTCTGGGTCCTTACGGGGAACCCAGCATCTGACTGTTGTGATGACGCCGCTGAGAAACTTGTAATCCTCGCCCTCGACATTTCCGTCGCAGATGTCGTGCTCTGCTCCCTCTGTATGGGAGTTGACAGATGAGGGTTCCATCCAGTCTCCACTATTGCGAAAATGACTACTTTTGAATAATTTTGCATGACATGTATTTTGAAACGATACTCTGCAAGATAAAAATGGAAAAAAAAGTTCAGCGACAGGATTTGAAACTAGACCACTAGCATGATAGGTCCAAACGTTAGTCGCAGCGCTACGCTTGCTGGTCGAACTGTCGGTGAAAATACAGGTGCAGTAGGTACGCATTAAACTTCAACATCGATTTTCTCGGAAACTAGGGGCCGTTGCATGAAAAGCCGCTACCCAGGTACTCTGGACATACCTAAGACTCATCAAAATGCGTAATTAACAGGTCTAATGGTCCCCTTGTAACCCCACGTACGTTTGCAGATACGCTGGTGGCGCAGAACTTTTCCTGTGGAGTTCGTTACGTACTGAATCAAGTTCTTAAACACAGTATGCGGATGTGTGTACCTTCTGAGATGTAGGTGGATGGATTTTACCGTTCACTGAGGCAAAGAAAATAGACGCACAGAACGGTCGTGTCAGAAGAATTGGTTCGCTCGAGTAAGGCCACCCCACGCCAGGTGAGTCTTGTCGCAGCGAGTAGCCTTGCGAAAGGGAGATGGTGGTGAGGGGTGTGGGGGGAGTGGCAGTTGAGTGAGATGGCGGACCTACCTGTAAGGTGGGTGGTGGGACGCTAAGTGTGGGCTCTCCGCAGTAATCTTGGAGTGTCGGCTCTCCACCTCTATACAGACAGGACGGCAGGCACTCACGTCGGCTAACATGAGCTGCGGCGTCGAGTGGAGGTTTCAGGTCTACGCCCTGTATGTGCAGGGCCCTGCGCCTTCCCCGCCACTCAACAAGCAAGCGTCTCTGCTGCGAAGCCTGAGGTGTTGGTTACCGAACCACGTGGGAGGACATGCTCTCTCTTGAGCATATGGCGATTCTCCGATTTCATTCGCGCAGTATTCCCAATCTTTTGACTCCCACTGCATTTGTTAACATAGGTCTACAGGCAGCATAAAAATTGGCTGCAAAAGTAAAGCCGGAATCAGTTCCAAGACTGTTTTGAGCACCATAGTGCTCTACTGGGCATCATGTGCCGTTGCCTTCCTCCAATCTTTGAAGTGATTTCGTTGTTGTGGTCTTCAGTCCAGAGACTGGTTTGATGCAGCTCTCCATGGTACTGTATCTTGTGGAAGCCTCTTCATCTCCGAGTAGCTACTGCAACCTACATCCCTCTGAATCTGATTAGTGTGTTCATCTCTTGCTCTCTCTCTATGATTTTTACCCTCCACGCTCCCCTATATTACCAAACTGGCGATCACTTGTTGCCTCAGAATGTCTCCTACCAACCGATCACTTCTCCTAGTCAAGTTCTGCCCCAAATTTCTACTCTCTCCTATTCAGTACCTCATCATTAATCCTCATCTAATCCTAAAGACTCTTCTGTATCACCACATTTAGAAAGCTTGTATTCTATTCTTATCTAAATTGTTTGTCGTCCATGTTTCACTTCCTTACATTCCTAGGCTCCATACAACTTTCACAAAGTTCCTCACACTTATATCTATACTCTATATTAACAAATTCCTCTTCTTCAGAAATGCTTTTCTTCCCATGCCCACTCAGCATTTTATATCCTCCCCACTTCAACCAACATCAGTTATTTTGCTGCCCGAATAGCAAAACTCATCTGCTCCTTTTAAGTTTTTCGTTTTCTAATCCAATTTACTCGACATCGCCGGATTTAATTCGACTTCATTCCATTATTCTCGTTTTGCTTTTGTTGATGTTCATCTCATGGCCTCCTTTCAAGACACTGTACATTCCGTTGAACTGTTCTTCCAAGTCCTTTGCTGTCTCTCACAGAGTTACAATGTCCTCGGCAAACCTCAAAGTTTATGTACAGATTGCATAACATCGGGGATAGGCTACAAGTCTGTCTTACTCCCTTCTCAATCACTGCTTCCCTTATATGCCCCTCGACTCTTATAACTGGTCTGGTTTTGTGTACATATTGTAAATAGCCTTTCACTCCCTCTATTTGACCTCTGCCAAGTTTAAAATTTGAAAGTGAGTATTCTAGTCAACATTGTTAAAAGTTTTCTCTAAGTCTACAAATGCTGTAAACCTAGGTTTAGCCACGCGGGATTAGCCGAGCGGTCTAAGGCGGTGCAGTCATGGGCTGTGCGGCTGGTCCCGGCGGAGGTTCGAGTCCTCCCTCGGGCATGGGTGTGTGTGTTTGTCCTTAGGATAATTTAGGTTAAGTAGTGTGCAAGCTTAGGGACTGATGATCTTAGCACTTAAGTCCCATAAGATTTCACACACGTTTGAACATTTGAAACCTAGGTTTGCCTTTCCTTAACCAATCTTCTATGATAAGTCGTAGGGTCAGTATTACCTCGTGTGTTCCAATATTTCTCCGGAATCCAAACTGATCTTCCCCAAGGTCGGCTTCTACAAGTTTTTCCATTCGTCTGTAAAGAATTCATGTTAGTATTCTGCAACCGTTACTTACTGAGCTGACAGTTCGGTAATTTTCACACCTGTCAACACCTGCTTTCTTTGGGATTGGAATTATTATATTCTTCTTGAAGTCTGAGGGTATTTCGCCTGTCTCATACATCTTGCTCAGCAGATGGAAGAGTTTTGTCATGGGTGGGTCACCCAAGGCTATCAGTTCTAATGTTGTCTACTCCTGGGGTCTTGTTTCGACTTAGGTCTTTCAGTGCTCTGTCAAATTCTTCAGGCATTATCATATCTCTTATTTCAGCTCCATCTACGTCCTCTTCCATTTCCATGATGTTGCCCTGAAGTGCATCGCCCTTCTGTAGACCCTCTACATACTCCTTCCAGCTCTCCCTTCTTTGCTTAGGACTGGTCTTAGATCGGAGCTCTTTATGAATATCAAGGTGGTTCTCTATTCTCCAAAGGTCTCTTTAATTTTCCTGCAGGCAGTATCCATCTTACCCCCTAACCATACATGTATGTATGGAGCTGGGGACCTAGATAAGATGGAGAGGTTTCGTCCCTTTCATAGCCCTCAGTGGTTCACAACCCCACAACAGGCTACAGCAGTCCACTCACCCCATCGCCACCCACACTGAACCCAGGGTTATTGTGCGGTTCGGCCGCCAGTGACCCCCCCCCCCCCCCTTTCCGGCGACAGTGTTTACGCAGCAATTGCCGACATAGTGTAACTGAGGCGGAATAAGGGGAACGAGCTCGCATTCGCCGAGGCAGTTGGAAAACCGCCTAAAAACAATCCACAAGCTGACCGGCACACCGAACCTCGACAGTAATCTGCCGGCCGGATTCGTGCCGGGGACCGGCACGCCTTCCCGCTCGGGAAGCAGCGCGTTAGACCGCGCGGCTAGCCGGGCGGGCTATTAGTGATACATACTTCTACATCCTTATATTTGCCTTCTAGGTCGGATTGACTATGAAGCTTAAAATTTTTACACGTTCAATTTCAAGTTGATGCGTCTACTTGTTCCCGAGAAAAAGGTTTTATTAACAGTGGAACATACATCCAGAAAGACACACGGATAACAAAGTGATCCTATCAGGTTTCCGTTTTTAGCGGTAGAGGTAAGGAACCCTACAAAATAACATTTTTGCGCGGATTGAGCGAGACTGGAGCCTTTTGCCTTAGCGTGGTTTCCAGAAAGTTCAACGGCAGGAGTACAGAACAGTAATGCAAGAGTAGTGGCGTCGAATCAATTTTTACTTACTTTTTATTTTCAGTTTTTACACCTACACTGCATATGAACGGAGGTAATGCTCAATACGTTGCATTTACTAACGTATTTATAAAAAGTCTGGAAAGGAAACAATTTGCAAATAAATTCCCGGCAAAGGATGCACGATGATTCTGGACATAAGTTATAAGAAGGCATTGTAATGAAAGCGCACAGGACTTCGTACTCCGTTAGTTTAATTTTGACCTTGGGGCAGGCCTCGGCATTTGCAAATGGCTCTGAGCACTATGGGACTCAACTGCTGAGGTCATTAGTCCCCTAGAACTTAGAACTAGTTGAACCTAACTAACCTAAAGACATCACAAACATCCATGCCCGAGGCAGGATTCGAACCTGCGACCGTAGCGGTCTTGCGGTTCCAGACTGTAGCGCCTTTAACCGCACGGCCACTTCGGCCGGCCTCAGCATTTGCAGGCGGAACAATGGGTTCCCGGTGCACGTACAATCGGCCCATCGCTCGTTAGGGACAATTACAGCTGTGGTTACGGAGCTTTTCCGCTCGCTAGCTCTTAGATCTAGTAACGATAATTTTTTGAGAAAATCGTGAGAAAGCGGTGAGGCTATTGTTTTTCTAAAGGATCGTTAAGGCAACCATGTAATTGTGAAACTTCGACAAGGTGCCGAGAAGATGAGTGCTTCCTATGTTTTTCCGATGAATATCACCCTAGAACATAGAAATGATTAACTGTAAGACAATAAAAGCATGTAATTTCATATACTAAATTCTTGTGTACGCAATACAAACCCTTCCAAGAAATTTATTTGCAATACCAAATTTTCCTTTGAGTTTCCTTTCATGAAAATAAAAACGAATACAGTATATCGAGCATTATTTCGGTTTATTTGCAGTGTAAGTAATGTAAAAATTGAAAATTAAAAAAAAACTCCTTCGCATAGGGACTCGACCCCAGGACTCTTGCAGTACTGCTTCCGCTGCCTGGCGCGGCCAGCGGCAAAAATTATTTTTATTCGCCTGACAGCTTGACAGTCTGAGACTCCCGTTTCTGTCAGTTCTGTTTGTCGCCACGCAATGCGTAAGCGATAAATCTGGACCAAGTGCGTGATGATGAGTAGGCGCGATGCCCTTGTCAGTTCCCGTGTTGCGTATTTAATAGTGGAAGAAAGCGTTCAGTGGGGCGCGAGGCGGGTTGGATTGCTTCGGCTTCAACTTTGCCGATTGGAATGTTACGCCCTTCGTTACTGTCGTGTGTCAAGATTTGTAATTTCTCGTAGACGTTCAGTATGTGGTCATTGTTTGCCCATGCTTGCCTGTTCGCCTGTTCATTCTGTACGGTTTCGTTGTAGTGTTACACGTAGGGTATGGCACGTCTCTTTTTACCGGAGTATCACAAAACGAGGCTCAGTGACTGATGACAGTGCCACTAAAGCAGAGGTATTAAACACGGTTGTCCGAAACTTCTTCAGCAAAGAAAACAAAGTAAATATTCCTGAATTCGAATCAAGAACAACTGCCAAGATGAGAAACATAAAAGTAGATATCCTCGGTGTCGCAAAGCAGCTTAGATCACTTAATAAAAGCAAGGCTTCCGGTCCTGATATCATGCCAGTCAGGTTCCTCTGAGAGTATGCTGGTACAATAGCTCCACATTTAGCAATTATATACAACCGCTCGCTCACAGAAAGATCCGTACCTAAAGACTGGAAAATTGCGCTAGTCACACCATTACCCAAAAAGGGAAGTAGGAGTAATCCGTTTAATTACAGGCCCATATCACTAAAATCGATTTGCAGTAGGGTTTTGGAACGTATACTGTATTCGATGTACCTCGAAGAAAACTATTTATTGTCACGTAGTCAGCACGGATTCAGAAAATATCGTTCTTGCGAAACACAACTAGCTCTTTATACGGATGAAGTAATAAGTGCTGTAGACAGGGGATGTCAGATTGATTCCATATTTTTAGATTTCCAGAAGGCCTTCGCCACCGTTCCTCACAAGTGTCTTCTAACCAAACTGCGTGCCTGCGGAGTATCGCTTCAGTTGTGCGACTGGATTCGTGATTTCCCGTCAGAAAGGTCACAGTTCATAGTAATAGACGGAAAGTCATCGAGTAAAACAGAAGTAGGATCCGGCGTTCCCCAAGGAAGTGTTATAGGCCCTCTATTGTTCCTGATCTATACTAACGACATAGGAGACAATCTGAGTAGCCGTCTTAGATTGTTTGCAGATGATGCTGTCATTTACCATCTTGTAAAGTCATCAGATGACCAAAACGACTTGCAAAATGATTTAGATAAGATATCTGTATGGTGCGAAAAGTGGCAATTGACCCCGAATAAAGAAAAATGTGAAGTTGTGCACATGAGTACTAAAAGAAATCAGCTAAATTTCGATTACGCGATAAGTCACACAGATCTGAGGGCTATAAATTCAACTAAATACTTCGGGATTACAATTACAAATAACCTAAATTGGAACGATCACATAGGTAATATTGTGGGTACAGCAAACCAAAGACTGCGATTCATTGGCAGAACACTTAGAAGGTGCAACAGGTCTACCAAAGAGACTGCTTACACCACGCTAGTCCGCCCTGTTCTGGGGTACTGCTGTGCGGTGTGGGATCCGCATCAGGTGGGACTGGCGGATGACACTGAAAAAGTTCAAAGAAGGGCGGCTCGTTTTGTATTATCGCCAAGTATGGGAGATAGTGCCACAGACATGATACGTGAATAGGAGTGGCAATCATCAAAACAAATGCGTTTTTTAATGCGACGAGATCTTCTCTTGAAATTCAATCGCCAGTTCTCTCCTCCAATTGCGAGAAAAATTATGTTGCCACCCACCTACACAGGGAGAAACGATCATCACGATAAAATGAGAGAAATCAGCGCGCGTACAGAAAAATTTAAGTGCTAGTTTTTCCCGGGCGACGTTAGAGAGTGGAACGGTAGAGGGACAGCTTGAAGGTGGTTCATTGAACCCCCTGCCAGGCACTTTATTGTGGATAGCAGAGTGATCACGTAGACGTAGATGTCAGTAAAATATATATTTATTTTGGACCATTGTAGGTCGGAAAATGGTGTATATTATTTGTCGTTTCCTTTTTCCTTTCGGCGTATTTCTGGCGTGCTAAATTATTTCGATAAGAACGGTTGTGTCTACAACCTCACCCTCTTTGGAGTAATACTAGCTATTCTCATTTATAACCATGATCAGCTTAGCTGTGATATGTGTTTTCTGTAGTAAGCAGAACCATCTCTGAAAGTCGAGATCCTTTGCACGTAAGAACCTGAAGATGTCTATTATACTGCAACTCCAAATAAAGCATGGTTTTGGAAGTCTAATTTCTGTAACTCAGTGTGTTCGAGCGAAATATGGTAGCAGTTACAAAAATGGTTCAAACGGCTCTAAGCACTATGGGACTTAATATCTGAGGTCATTAGTCCCCTAATTAAACCTAACTAACTTAAGGACATCACACACATCAATGTCCCAGGCAGGATTCGAACCTGCGGCCGCAGCAGCAGCGCGGTTCCGAACTGAAGCGCCTAGAACCGCTCGGCAACATGGGCCAGCGTAGCAGTTACATCAATTTCATTTTTTTTTCCCAAGATGTGTATAGCGGGTTCACTGAATTCGTTGTAAGTGGCCAAAATACTTCATTCGTTTTTCATATTATGTTAAGGTAAGCAGTACACGTATGGAAGAAGCAGCTCTTCTTTCATACTGAGTTTTCCTCGCTCTACGTTGCATATCACCAGAATGTGGTGTGTTTTTTAATATCCACTGAACCACTTTTTCATCGTGTTTCCGTGAGTGTGTGCCGTAAATTGAGAAAGCCTATACGCCGATAAATGGCCTCAAGTCGTTAACACACGTTTGCATATACTTGTCAGCAACGAAGTTTTTCTCCTCTTCCAAAATATTTGCTTAGTGTGGAAATGCCTGATCAAATATACAATCTTGTTGTAAAATACTTGCGGCTCCCGAATGAGTAACCTTTTACAGAATTTGCAATGGGAGGCATCTGCCGATTCCACTGCGTCATAAACACGTCGACTTTTCCTCTGCTGAACTTGGGCTCTGTTTCGTGGCTGGTTTATATTCCCCAGTTGTTAATGTCTTCTCAATCTCCTTTGCTTTGTTCATTTTGCTGCCCACACCGTTAAGATACACAATGTGATCAAAAGCATACTTTTTCATATTAGGTGCATTGTGCTGCCACCTACCGCCGGGTATTCCATATCAGCGACCTCAGTAGTCATTCGACATCGTGAGAGAGCAGAATTGGGCGCTTTACTGAACTCACGGACTTCGAATGTGGTCAGGTGATTGGGTGTCTCTTGTGTCATACGCCTGTACGCGAGATTTCCACACTCCTAAACATCCCTAGGTCCACTGTTTACGATGTGACAGTGAAGTGGAAACGTGAAGGGCCACGTACAGCACAAAATCGTAAAGGCCGACTTTGTCTGTTGATTAACAGAGACCGCGGCCAGTTGAAGAGGGTCGTAGTGTGTAATAGGCAGATATCTATCCAGACCATCACGCAGGAATTCCAAACTGCATCAGGATCCATTGCAAGTACTAAAAGAGTTAGGCGGGAGATGAGAAGACTCGGATTTCATGGTCGAGCATCTGCTCATAAGCCACACATCACGCCGGTAAATGCCAAACGACGCCTCGCTTGGTGTAAGGAGCGTAAACACTGGACGATTGAACAGTGGAAAAAACGTTGTGTGGAGTGACGTATCTCGGTAAACAATGAGGCGATCCGAGGGCAGGGTGTGGGTATGATGAATGCACTGTGAACGTAATTTGCCAGCGTGTGTAGTGCCAACAGTAAAATTCGGAGGCGGTAGTATTACGGTGCGTTCGTGTTTTTCATGGAGGGGGCTTGCACCCCTTGTTGTTTTGCGTAGCACTATCACAGCACAGGCCTACACTGATGTTTTAAGCAATTCTTACATCCCACTGTTGAAGAGCAATTTTCAGATGGGGACTGCATATTTCAACGAGATGGATCGCCTGTTCATAATGCACGGCCAGTGGCGGAGTGGTTACACGACAATAAAATCCCTGTAGTGGACTGGCCTGCACAGAGTCCTGACGTGCATCCGATAGAAAACCTTTGGGATGCTTTGGAACGCTGATTTCGTGCCAGGCCTCATCGACCGATATGGACACCTCTCCTCCGTGCAGCACTCCGTGAAGAATGGGCTGTCATTCCCCAAGAAACCTTGCAGGACCTGATTGAACGTATGCCTGCGAGAGTGGAAGCTGTCATCAAGGCTAAGGGTGGGCGAACGCCACATTGAATTCCAGAATTACTGCCGGCCGGGGTGCGAGCGGTTCTAGGCGCTACGGTCTTGAACCGCGCGGCTGCTACGGTCGCAGGTTCGAATCCTGACACGAGCATGGATGTGGGTGATGTCCTTAGGCTAGTTAGGTTTAAGTAGTTCTAAGTTCTAGGGGACTGATGATCTCCGAAGTTGAGTCCCATAGTGCTCAGAACCATTTTAATTTATCCAGTATTACCGGTGGAGGGCACCACGAACTTTTAAGTCATTTTCAGCCAGGTTTCCCGATACTTTTGATCACATAGTGTAACTGAGCTAAAGTGAAACTCCGTACACAGACATATACCTGTCTATTGTGTAGTCACGTTGGATTGATAGCCCAAACTGTTGTCAGGTGTAGCAGGGTGAGTTTGTCGCAAGAAGTTCGCGGAAAACCCAAGCTTGCCTGCTTTGACCACTGTGTCCGTTGCGGCAGTTTGAGCTGCTTTAATGATTGCGGCAGAGATAGGAGCGGGGAGACGGGATGGAGAATTTGTACAGCTATGGTGGGGCTACTGCAGACCCGTGTTGTTTGGTTAAGATGTGCCCCAGAAGTGTCAGTTTATATTTGAACTGGGCACCGATTCCAGTCAGTCGTGCCGATGACGGAACCGCTAAATTTATCGCCGTTTAGCTATCCGGCTACACAGTTTATTGCTGATGGTGAAAGCTGTTCTTTTATTGTCGGACGTATATACGTTGGCGAGTTTTTCTGGGATGATCGGTGTCGGCAGGCCGTAGACGCTACAAAATATAGCGCGTAGGCGTGGCCGGTTTTAAAACAGTGACACGCGTTTACAGAATCTCGTTAGTGCTTACACAGTTTGAAAATTACTGGCCGAATTCCACAAGTGCGTCGTTCCGAACTGTGCGCATCGCTTTCGATAAATGCAGATTGCCGGTGCTGTTTTCGCCGCTGATCCGTAAATATCGGCTCGCGTATCGTGCTGGAAATATTGGAGCAGTATTTTATTTAATGAGCGTGTCGTACGCGGAATTTATCGGGGCTGATCGGCGCGGCGGTGCGCCGTGTGAATTATATGTGGCCAGTTGCAGCTGGCGCGCACAAACTGGCCACTGCGTGTGCGTGTATGTGCGTGCGCTCGCCACTACATAACGGGGAACGACGCGCGTAATCAGCTTACGCGGCGGGGGCGCAGTTAATCGTGGCCGCGCCTCATCTGCATCGCTGTGCGGTGCTGCCCTGTTCCACGCTAAACTCACCGCCCACGCCATTTAGAGTTAACACGACAGCAGCTCGCTACGTGCTTACTGGCTAACTATGTTGTGGTAACAGCCCCGCAGCGCGAAACGGAATTATTCCTCCTGTGTTTAGATTTGCCCGTCGCACAGCGTCGGCGCTGCCGGATGGGGGTGTTAAAATACGGCGACGTTTCGGAGAGTCTCAAACCCATACTCGTGGTGTGGGAGCGTGGGAGACAAGCGGTGGACGAGTTGCTGTATCACGTTAAGAGCATACACCGAAACATTCCGTTCACTGTGGAGACTGAAGAGAATGGCTGTCTCCCTTTGCACTACGTACTAATAACGAAGGCAGATTTAACTCTCGGCCACGCAGTGTATAGGAAGTAGGTGCACACGGACTAGGGACGGCGGTTATCGCTTGATCTACCGCTTTTCGGTCATATCGTGGTTTTTTTGCCAGCACCAGTTTATGTGGTGGTCGGAAGACAGTTACTTGTGTTCTATTTTTGAAGCACGCCGCGTAAAAAAGGAAGGTGAGTCTCTTGTGCCTCCTCTTCTCCGTTCTCTGCATGCTCTCTCTTCTTGAACGCCGTACTGATCAGTGCTTTACTGGACCCAGTTTTACGGAACACTTGCTTCAGGTGGCAGTTGTCCCTCAATAACGAAAAGTGTGAGGTCATCCACATGAGTGCTAAAAGGAACTCGTTAAACTTCGGTTACACGATAAATCAGTCTAATCTAAAAGCCGTAAATTCAACTAAATACCTAGGTATTACAATTACGAACAAGTTGAAATGGAAGGAAAACGCAGAAAATGTTGTGGGGAAGGCTAACCAAAGACTGCGTTTTATTGGCAAGACACTTGGAAAACGTAACAGTGCTACTATGGAGACTGCCTAAACTACGCTTGTCCGTCCTCTTTTAGAATACTGCTGTGCGGTGTGGGATCCTTACCAGATAGGACTGACGGAGTACATCGAGAAAGTTCAAAGAAAGGCAGCACGTTTTGTATTATTGCGAAATGATACTGGATTTGGGCTGGACATCATTAAAAGAAAGGCGTTTTTCGTTGCGACGGAATTTCCTCACGAAATTCCAATCATCAACTTTCTCCTCCGAATGCGAAAATATTTTGTTGACACCGACCTGCCTAGGGAGAAACGATAACCACGATAAAATAAGGGAAATCAGAGCTCGTACGGAAAGATATAGGTGTTCATTCTTTCCGTGCGCTATACGAGATTGGAATAATAGAGAATTGTGATAGTGGTTCGACGAACCCTCTGCCAGGCACTTAAATGTGATTTGCAGAGTTTCTTTGTAGATGTAGATGAAGGTATTGGGTAGTTCCGCTGGGAGACTTTCCTTGTCGCTAATGTGCAATCACTGACTTAGGCATGGGAAAAGCCTACAGCTTAGAAGTGATGTTGGTGTTTCAGTCCTGAATAACCGGTATTTTTTCCGTATTTTATGCTCTCGGTTATAACAGCGTTTTTATATTTCTTACTAATAACCTGGCAAAAAAACTAAATTTTTACTTTTTAAATAAATCGTTTTTAAAAACGAATAATTTTGTTCGTAATATTTCCATTGCTTCGACATATTCCCTTACTACAGAAAATGTGAAAAGCGATCAGTGTTATTTTACTGACAATGCCGGTAGAAGCGAACAACAAACACGTGGCATAAGAACGGGTACATAATTGCTGAGACTTTTTAGTCGTGCTCGAAGTTGTTGACTGGTTCACCTGAAGTCACGAAGTAGGCAGAGTGCTTCTGTGTTCGGCTGTACGTGGACGTCTGTTCGAGGATGCTGCTCAGCTGAGAGAGGGACGTGTCTTCTTCAGCCACTCCCGTTCGTCACTGCACAATACAGCGAGACAGCGCTCGTGTCTCTGGTATCGATGTGCATTGCCAACTTCGATGAGCTGCTGCAATCTGTAAGGGGTGATACTACACATAGAAATGACAATCTGCCACTCACAGCACTGGTAAGTTCCAGCTCACGAGAATGCTAGGCTGCTGCCTGTGAGACTGCTGTGATTGGCTGTATACAGAGACTAGCTAAAAGCTAAGGTCCAGATCTACGGCTGTAATATTGCTGTTACTTTAATAGAGATGAGCTTACTGAATCACGAAATGTATTGGGAAGCTGTGTTAGCAAAGTAAGTTGATTGTGGTACATTTCAAGTTCAATGCACTACTGCCGGCCGGAGTGGCCGAGCGGTTCTAGGAGCTTCAGTCTGGAACCGCGAGACTGCTACGGTCGCAGGTTCGAATCCTGCCTCGGGCATGGATGTGTGTGATGTCCTTAGGTTAGTTTGAAAAAGGCTGACATCCTGTGGCTCGAACGAGGCACACGTGCATGCAGCAGCATGTGGTCGTGCAGTGTCTTGCTGAAAAATGGCGCCTGTGGTGTTGTGCAGTAAGGGTACGGCCACGCTCCTCAGGATGTCATTAACGCAGGTGACACTGGCCACAGCGCCCTGGACACGCACCAACTGTGCTTTGTGGCTGTACCCGGCAGCACCCCACATCACGAGGCCTCGGGTTGCCACTGTGTGGCCATTGCGAATGCAGTCGCTGTGATGCCGCTCCCCCTGTCTGCGGCGAACCAAAATGCGGCCGTGGTTTTCAAACAAACAGAAGCTGGATTCGTCCGAAAACACTATCTGGTGCCATTCCTGTCCCCAATGACGTCATTCCATACACCATTGCAGTCTAGTATGTTTGTGCACATTCGTCAAAGGGCTCTGAGCACTATGGGACTTAACATCTGTGGTCATCAGTCCCCTAAGAACTTAGAACTACTTAAACCTAACTAACCTAAGGACATCACACACATCTATGCCCGAGGCAGGATTCGAACCTGCGACCGTAGCAGTCGCGCGGTTCCGGACTGCGCGCCTAGAACCGCTAGACAACCGCGGCCGGCATTCGTCAAAGGTAGGCGGAGAAGTGGACGACGCGCGCGTAAGTTGTGCCGTAATAAACTGCGACGGACTGCCACCGCTGACAGTGTACGATGTGATCCACTGGACCACTGTTAGCCCAGAGCCGAGGGGACGCAGATGTGTCCTGCAGTGCCATACGGATGAGATGTCCACGTTCTCTTGGAGGAGAGGGGGGGGGGGGGGGGGGGTGCGATCTGACCCTTCCATCAACCATCCGTTGCACCTTCGAAACTTTTCGTCCCACACGAGCAGCAGTTTCCCGGATGGATAGATCGCATTTTCTCACGCCAGTATTACGCCCTCTTTCGAAGTCACTGATTTGACACTTCAGTTTATAGCAGTCGCATTTCACCGGTAGCTGGTCTTGCGCCGCGATATCGCGGTTGACCTTGACCCCGCGGACCGATACGGTTCAGATTCTAATCATTTGTGCAGACCATACTAATGTACAAGCCCTGTGAATATGAGCGTGGTATTTATAGTCGTTCAAGACCTTTCTTTATGAATATGAGTGTATTAAAATACATTTAGAGCAGTCTTTGGAAAAGTTTTATCTACACTCATGCTCATAAATTAAGGCTAACGCTGATGCATGGTGAAACAACGCTCTGGTAGGCGGTTTGCGAGTTTAAATCACCTCGGGGTATGACCATGCGGTGCATTTGACCTGCGGTCGTCGCACGGTGGCGCTGGCAGCTGTCCACATACGCAGACGTGGGTTGGTGCATGTCAGAGTACGGTGCAGCGAGTAAGTGTGCAGACGTTTTCGGACGTGCTAATGGTGACAGCATGTTGAAAATGGCTCAAAGAACACATGTTGATGACGTTATGAGGGGTAAAATACTAGGGCGACTGGGGGCTGGTAAAAAACACCCGGTCGTAGTACGAGCCCTCTGTGTGCCACAAAGTGTGATCTCACAATTATGGCAACGATTCTAGCAGACGGGAAACGTGTACAGGCGCTACAATACGGGACGTCCACAGTGTACAACACCACAAGAAGCCCGCAGACGGCCCCGGAGTACTGTAGGTAGCCTTCTTCGGGACCTTACCGCAGCCACTGGAACAGTTGTCTCCAGACACACAGTCTACAGACGACTGAACAGACATGGTTTATTCGCCCGGAGACCTGCGAGGTGCATTCCTCTGAACCCTGGTCACACGAGAGCCTGTAAAGCCTGGTTTCAAGAACAGAGTACATGGTCATTGGAGCAGTGGTCCCAGATTATGTTCACGGACGAGTCCAGGTATAGTCTGAACAGTTATTCTCGCCGGGGTTTCGCCTAGCGTGAACCAGGATCCAGATACCAACGCCTTAATGTCCTTGAAAGGGACCTGTATGGAGATCGTCGTTTGATGGTTTGGGGTGGGATTATGATTGGCGCACGTATACTCGTGCATGCCTTTTACAGAGGAACTGTAACAGGTCAGGTGTATCGAGACGTCATTTTGCAGCAGTATGTCCGCCTTACGAGGGGTGCAGTGGACTCCACCTTCCTCCAGATGGATGATAACGCACGGCCTCACCGAGCTGCCGTCGTGGAGTACCTTGAAACAGAAGATATCAGGCGAATTGAGTGGCCTGCCTGTTCTACAGACATAAACGCCATCGAGCATGTCTGGGTTTCTCTCGGTCGACGTATCGCTGCACGTCTTCAAACCCCTAGGACACTTCAGGAGCTCCGACAGGCACTGGTGCAAGAATGGGAGGCTGTACCGCAGCAGCTGCTCGACCACCTGATCCAGAGTATACCAACCCAATCTGCGGCCTGTGTACGTGTGCATGGTGATCATATCCCATACTGATGTCGGGGTACATGCGCAGGAAACAGTGGTGTTTTGTAGCACATGTGTTTCCGGACGGTTTTCTCAACTTATCACCAATACCGTGGACTTACAGATCTGTGTCGTGTGTGTTCCCTATGTGCCTATGCTATTAGCGCCAGTTTTGTGTAGTGCCACGTTGTTGGCACCACATTCTGCAATTATCCTTAATGTATGAGGATGAGTGTTTGTAAACGTATATATAAACTATGTAAACAGAATAATATACACCTGCTAACTTTGGGTCGTTACACTGGTGTGCAACTTGGTCGTGTCGTTTAGGCAGATTGCACGCACGTTTCGTGACATTTCATCTTGCACTCGAGAATGGCTGTAAAGACGAAATCGAGATTGTGTGAAATAAGTGAGTAGTAATTTACAGTCCAATGGAAATTTGTTTCAAATCTGCAGCGTATGCAGCCGGATTACGGCGAGTCCGCCTGTTACAGTTTACTCGTCCTGCCTTCTGAGCGAGCCGGATCCACTTGTGTCCGACAACAGAGCACAGCCAGGTGCGAGAGGGCTCGGGCGGAGACTAGCGAATCGATTGTACGGGCACACGGGGACGTGCGGGTTCGGCAGTGACGTCACAGCGAGCATACGGACCTCATTTTTGTTCTCTGCTACGTACGTTTGTGTCTGGAGAGTATTTACTTGTGACGTCAGCTTGCAGTCCGTAGCTGCGTGACGTGTGGCACAGAGCGGTGCAAGCAGCCACTAAACACACACACACACACACACACACACACACACACACGAGGCCGGGTCGCGTTGCGTAGAGGTGGCCAGCAGCAGCTACTGTAGGGCTTCCTATGCTCTGTGTGTGTGTGTGTGTGTGTGTGTGTGTGTGTGTGTGAGGGACAGACGAGCTCCCACGGGGATGCCACTACCTGTGCGACCGTCATACACAACCAACGTCACGGCCCGACTCTCCCGCCACGGTCGCTCTGCCCCAGCCGGTGTCGCCGTCCGCAACAGCGACACACCGCGGCCCTGCATTTCTTTCGATTCGTAGAACAACGCAGACTGAACATGACAACGCCATAGACTGGCCCTGACTCGACCCAAGTACCAGCAGATGACAGCTAAGACCGGAGACACCAGCACGACGATGCGGCTTTCCAGTACGTATTCACCTTTCGACGTATGGGACAACCTTCACTTGAGACGATGACTTGTCCCCAGCCGAAGCAGCAGGATTTTGGAAAAGGCGACATTCCGTCGACGGAGGTTAGTGACTGATGTGCTGTGAACTTCCATTTAGTTCAGACTCAGTTACGAGGGAACGCCGAAAAGTAGGGCCTCCCAATATGAAATCTCTTCAAGCTTTTTGAATAAAACAAAAGTTATTAACATCCTGCATCTTTACTCTCGACGTCAGCATACTCGCGGCCCCTCTGGCGCTACAGGGCTCCGGACTGTGTAGCGTGTTCGAGTAAATTAACTTGTCTGGAGACTAGAAATCTACTCTGTAGGAATCAGCATGGGTTTCGAAAAAGACGGTCTTGTGAAACCCAGCTCGCGCTATTCGTCCACGAGACGCAGAGGGCCATAGACACGGGTTCCCAGGTAGATGCCGTATTTATTGACTTCCTCAAGGCGTTCGATACGGTTCCCCACAGTCGTTTCATGAACAAAGTAAGAGCATATGGACTATCAGACCAATTGTGTGATTGGATTGAGGAGTTCCTAGATAACAGAACGCAGCATGTCATTCTCAATGGAGAGAAGTCTTCCGAAGTAAGAGTGATTTCAGGTGTGCCGCAGGGAAGTGTCGTAGGACCGTTGCTATTCACAATATACATAAATGACTTTGTGGATAACATCGGAAGTTCACTGAGGCTTTTTGCGGATGATGATGTAGTACATCGAGAGGTTGTAACAATGGAAAATTCTACTGAAATGCAGGAGGATCTGGAACGAATTGACGCATGGTGCAGGGAATCGCAATTGAATCTCAATGTAGACAAGTGTAACGTGCTGCGAATACATAGAAAGATAGATCCCTTATCATTTAGCTACAATATAGCGGGTCAGCAACTGGAAGCAGTTAATTCCATAAATTATCTGGGAGTACGCATTAGGAGTGATTTAAAATGGAATGATCATATAATGTTGATCGTCGGTAAAGCAGATGCCACACTGAGATTCATTGGAAGAATCCTAAGGAAATGCAGTCCGAAAACAAGGGAAGTAGGTTACAGTACACTTGTTCGCCCACTGCTTGAATACTGCTCAGCAGTGTGGGATCCGTACCAGATATGGTTGATAGAAGAGATAGAGAAGATCCAACGGAGAGCAGCGCACTCCGTTACAGGATGATGTAGTTATCGCGAAAGCGTTACGGAGATGACAGATAAACTCCAGTGGAAGACTCTGCAGGAGAGACGCTCAGTAGCTCGGTACGGGCTTTTGTTAAAGTTTCGAGAACATACCTTCACCGAGGACTCAAGCAGTAGGCCTATATTGCTCCCTCCTACGTATATCTCGCGAAGAGACCGTGAGGATAAAATCAGAGAGATTAGAGCCCACACAGAGGCATACCGAAAATTCTTCCACGAACAATACGAGACTGGAATTGAAGGGAGAACCGATAGAGGTAGTCAAGGTACCCTCCGCCACACACCGTCAGGTGGCTTGCGGAGTATGGATGTAGATGTAATATGGCGGTGTGTAACGCAACTATGTCGGTGCGTGAGAAACATCGTGTAGTTATCGACTTTCGAATTGGATCAGTTTGTCCAGACGTGGGACACCCTCTCCTTCAGCATGACTCTGGCAGACCACACACGGGCGCTGCGACATCTCCAACAATCCGACGCCTTGGGTTCACTGTCATCGATCACCGTGCACACAGTCCCGACTTGGCCCCATCCGATTTTCGTCTTTTCCCAAAACTTAACAGAACACCTTCGAGGACTTCACTTTGGTAGTGATGAAACGGTGCAAGCAGTGGCGAGGTTGTGGCTCCGTCAACAACGTCAAACATTCTACAGCTGCAGCATCAACAAGCTGGTCTCTTGTTAGGAGATCTGTTCGTCGCCAGGGTGACTGTGTTGAGAAATAATACATACACATGAAGAACAAAGATGTAGAATCCAGAAGGAGATTTTCACTCTGCAGCGGAGTGTGCGCTGATACGAAACTTCCTGGCAAATTAAAACTGACTGCCGGACCGAGACTCGAACTCGGGACGTTTGGCTTTCGCGGGCAAGTGCCAGACGAGGTACTGGCAGAAGTAAAGCTGTGAGGACGGGGCGTGAGTCGTGTTTGGGTAGCTCAGTTGGTAGAGCACTTGCCCGCGAAAGGCAAAGGTCCCGATTTCGAGTCTCGGTCCGGCACACAGTTTTAATCTGCCAGCAAGTTTCAAAGATGTAGAATGTTAGTAAAGTTTGTTTCATTTAAAAGACTTTAGCAGTTTTCATACAAAAATTTGGTCTCATTACTTTTTAGCACGCCTTCGTACATTCTATAACACAATGCAGTATGCATCATTATTCCGACGTAAATTTGTGCAACTTTTGCTGGAATACATCGTCTTCGTTGTCGTGACTGTAATGGTCTTGGACAAAGATATTAAGTCGCTGTCGCGAATTTGCCTCACAGCGCTTTTTTTTGCGACCAGATCTTGTGAAGACTGTCTCTTGTCTGGTCACACATATTGTATTCTTTATATCTGGTTGGAATGGCGACTTAGGGCCTGCGTATCATAACTACTGCACGAAGAAGAATAGATTGCTAATAAGTAAGGTAAATACTCAAATCGAACATACTTCCAGTGCACCATGTACTGTACAAGTCACTGTTGCTCACACATTCTCTGTTTAACTCTTCTATAGTAGAAACTAGTTGAGTACCCGGCATTGCCCAGGTATGTATTTATTACAGTCTCCTCCTTCACCTTTTTTCTGCCTCTCCGCCCCTTCACCGCTCTTTTTCCATTTCCTCCATCGACTCTCTCTGCACTCCGGCTCCATCCCTCTTCTGCTGCTCCTTTCGCCTCCCCCCCCCTCTCTCTCCACCTCCTCCTCCCCCCATCTCTCCCCTTCTCCTCCACCCCTACTCTCTTTACATCCCCTCCCCCTTCTCTGTCTCGGTCCATCTGCTCCTTTACCTTTTAGCTGTTCTCACTCTGTCCCATCTCTTCCTTCCCCCTCACTCTCTTTCCATATCTGCTTCCCCTCTTCTCTCTCGACGTTATGACGCACACCCCTGCTGGAGGCTGGTCGTTATTACCACCCTCCTCCCCCCCCCCCCCCAACCACCCCAATTTTTCCTCCGACATCGTAACTAATATCTCTACCAAATTTTATTGAAACCGTTTCTGAGGTTTAAGACGATCTTTTTAACTGTGGCTTTGCCCGCTTACGCATATGTCAGATATATTTAACATATTTCACACATATTCGTCCACATATCTTACTTGTACCTCTAGTGAAAGTCGCTCTGCACTTTCATCTCCACGCAGCTCAATGTTCGTGGCGTCTTATCTCCTGAACTATGAGTCGTACAGTTTTTAAGTACATTCAGCGGCATGCAAAATGTGTCACGAATACAGATAGTACTAAAGAAATAATAAATTAAAACGTCATGCTTCATACGGCACTTTTACTGCGGGAACAGCGAAAATATAGTACGTGATTAACTTTTCTGATTTCATCATTTTGTGGGGGTTGTCAGCGAGAAAAAATTTCGTAACGGTATGAAATGATGTGTAAAGTTCGTTGCAAGTGACCAAGTGCTCTTCTTCTCAAATACTGGATGACTCAAGTAAGGGTATGCGCGTGTCGTGGACGACACGGCTTTGTCACCCCTTTGGTACGCAGGTGGTTCTTATCCCCGCTGTGATGATTTTCAGGCAGTAAATGATATGTATACCGAATTTTGTCGTATGCATATACTGACGCTTACAACACATGCGGGTTTTAAGACGTAGCGTCCAGTATGAGTGAGGACTTGAGCTGCTACGAGAGAGGTATTGTATGGTTAAGGAGTCCCAGCGTACGTAAGAAAGAGCGGACCTTCAGTCTGTTTAATAAAACTGAAGCTAACTAATGAAAAACACTGGAAACCACTTGGAGTCGGAGGAGTCATTACCGGTTTTGGCCTGCATTGGCCAAATTATGTACATTTAGCTATTAATGGATTTAGTTGATAATAGTGAAATTGTTTCAACTCAACTCTGATGTAAACGGTCATAATACAAGGCACAGAAATAATTTTCATATCGACTTTGCCCGTTTGTCCAGGGTTCGAAGAGGAGTTACCTACTACAGTGCAAAAAGTATTCAACGAGGTTTCGTTTAAGGTAAACTAAGCTACTGGAAATCCCACCCTATCCAGAAGAAAACTGAAAACTCAGTTCAGTCTCAGAGAGAGAGCAACGCATGACTACAGTAAGCAGGTGCAGTGGATGTAGGTATCAGTAATTTATTCAGGGGTGCAGAGTCAGACTGGCGTCTAGACAGCTGCGTGAAAGTAGACTGGAAACCACATCATGGTAACTCCTCCTACACATTATCTAACCACTATTGAAAGGTCAGCCGGCCGCGAAGTTGAATAAAAAGTAAATCTGACAAAACGTGAGAACAGCGGAGTCCGGAACTAGACGGGTTAAGTGGTTACGAGTAGAAGGAAAAGGAAGCCTCGAGGTGGGTTGGACCCCAACAAATTCTCTCTCGGAAACAAAGTCTTGATCAATCTGCGTAAGCGCTGCGTGGTGCACCGACTCAAAATCATACTCCTACTACCGTAAAATAAACTTATTTCACACAGTAGCACTTTCAGAACTGCTGCAACACAAAACTCCGTCTGGCTCACAAATCAATATCAAATGCTACACACATTTTTAAACTTCAGAAGTGAAATTCTTGAAAATAACAGACCGAAATCTTGAGAATGAATATAGTTTGTTGCATACATTGTAGTGCTGTTACAGAAGAAATTACAATGGGTGACTCACGTTAAATCAACTAAAATTACACAACCGTACTTTGATTGCGGAAAACGTAAATTACGTCTACAAATTGTAACAAAAACTGAGTTTTTATCCCTGATCGAAATTCCTACATACAGCTGAACAAAGATGAATTTTCTGGTACGGATAAAATTGATGGGAGACAATTAAACTGTCTTCTCTGAATCTCAACTTTTTCATCTCTGAATTCAATGCATGATCGCACTCATGTCCTCTCTCTCTCTCTCTCTCTCTCTCTCTCTCTCTCTCTCTCTCTCTCTCTCTCTCTCCTCTCTCTCTCTAAATGGCTCTGAGCACTATGGGACTTAACTGCTGTGGTCATCAGTCCCCCTAGAACTTAGAACTACTTAAACCTAACTAACCTAAGGACATCACACACATCCATGCCCGAGGCAGGATTCGAACCTGTGACCGTAGCAGCAGCGCGGTTCCAGACTGTAGTGCCTAGAACCGCTCGGCCACAGCGGCCGGCTCTCTCTCTCTCTCTCTCTCTCTCTCTCTCTCTCTCTCTCTCTCTCTCTCTCTCTCTCTCTCTGTGTGTGTGTGTGTGTGTGTGTGTGTGTGTGTGTTTTCTATCATTAAGGTACAGCAGTAATTTCTTTAGTGCCATGAAAAGAAAGAAAAAGGAATAACTAACTTCGACTCCCCTAATTCCTACTGGGTTATAAAATAAAGACATTTAAACGGTGATTCTTTTGTGTGCTGAGAAGATACGTGCGTCTCTTAAGGGGGAAAAAAACATTGACGTGACAAAAGTGAGGGAACACCTTCTGATGTGTCGGGCCTCCTCTTGCCCGGTCTAGCGCAGCAACTCCACGTGGCAATGACTCAAAAAATCGTTGCAAGTCCTCTGCAGAAATCTTGAGCCATTTTGCGTCTATAGCCGTCCATAATTCCGGAAGTGTTGGCGGTGCAGGATTTCGTGCACGAACTTGACTCTCGAGTATGTCCCGTAAATGTTTGATGGGATTCGTGTCGGGCGATCCGGGTAGCAAAACCATTCGCTCGAATTGCCCAGAGTGTTCTTCAAACGAGCCACTAACAGTTGTGTCGTCCGCAAAACTCCGCCGTTTTTTCGCAATGTGAAGTCCACGAATGGCTGCAGATGGTCTCCAGGTAGCCGGACATAACCATTTCCAGCCAACGATCGGTTGAGTTGTGGCAGAGTTGTGGCACTGCGTATAACATTATGAAGTCAGAATCAGGTTGCAAAAAAAAAAAAAAAGGTTCAAATGGCTCTGAGCACTATGGGACTTAACTTCTGAGGTCATCAGTCCCCTAGAACTTAGAACTACTTAATCGTAACTAACGTAAGGACATCACACACATCCATGCCCGAGGCAGGATTCGAACCTGCGACCGTAGCAGCAGCGCGGTTCCAGACTGTAGCGCCTAGAACCGCTCGGCCTCCCCGGCCGGCACCAGGTTGCACAGTGCCTTGGAGTCTATGACTTTGTAGGGTCTGAGCCACACTCGAACCCCACCATCAGCTCTTACCAACTGAAATCGGGACTCAAGTGACCAGGACAAGGTTATCTATTCGTGTAGGTCCGACCGATGCGATCACGAGGCCAGGAGAGGCGCTGCAGGCGATGTGCTGCTAGCGTCGGTCGCACTGTCGTAACGTCCCACACTGATTTCTGCGGTTATGTCACGCAGTGTTGCTTGTCTGTCAGCACTGACAACTCTACGCGAACGCCGCTGCTGTCGGTCTTTAAGTGAAGGCCGTCAGCCACTGCGTTGCCCGTGTTCAGAGGTTATGCTGGGAATGTGGTGTTCTCGGCCAATTCTCGGCCACACTCTTGGCACTGTGGATCTCGAAATATGGAGGCTGCAATCTGAACTGGCAAGTACTCGCTGCAAATAAAAAGCCACACGTAAAAGTGTTATCTTACAACAGCAGGAAGTAATGTAGTGTACAGGTTACGTTTCTGTGTGTTAAGTTTTATTACTATATACATTGAGTCGTTCCATATCGCTGAGCTTTCCCTTTCTTGATAAGATTTACGGTTCACGATGAATGAATGAATGTTGGCGAAGCACTACGGACATTTCGTCTCAGATTGTTCGGAGTTACTGTATAGTCTTACTGAATGGTCCTGCAGGGTTTACTTACCGGTTATCGGTGTTCACATTAATGTGTCAGTGTTGTTGTTCTTGGAGAGACGCCGTAAGACGGAGCGGACGGCCTCATTCTTTGACGTAATTTGGTGCGGAGGAGAGCGGCAAAGGCGCCGAAAGCACGGAAGATAATGGCCGCCGGCTAAAAGCTCGGCAGGTGTTTGTGTCTGCGTGGCTTTTACGGCGCATCCACTCTGCCGCCGCCAAGGAGTCGCCAGCGGCGTCTTGCCTTCCGTGCCTCAGCACAGCACACCACGTAGGCAGCTAGCCGATACTCTCACCCGGCTAGCTAGCAACCGCGTCCCACGTCCCACCACTATATGGCGCTCTTCAAACGTCAGATTCCTAGAGCTTGACAATTTGTCATATGTTACAGCTTGAACAGTGGCAGCTTAAAAATCAGCCCAGCAGTCTGTTTACGTCGGGCGTTTAAAGAAACAGCTCCTTTTTCGTGTTTCTGCAAGTAGCTGGTTCCATATGGGCCGTCTCGAGTTCCTCTGCTGTGAAAACCTCTTCATGTTAGACTGGCATCTTCACCATACGTCATCAGTTATTTGTTGGACGTATTCCAATCGCTGTCGTCCTCTACAGTTTTTTTTCTTCTACAATCTCACTAATATCATTGAAGGTATTCCGTGATGCATTGCCGTCCGCTGTAGCCGAGCGGTTCTAGGCGCTCCAGTCCGGAACCGCGCTGCTGCTACGGTCGCAGGTTCGAATCCTGCCTCGGGCATGGATGTGTGTGATGTCCTTAGGTTAGTTAGGTTTAGCTAGTTCTAAGTTCTAGGGGACTAATGACCTCAGATGTTAAGTCCCATAGTGCTCAGAGCCATTTGCTTAAAGCCATTTGAAGCATTTGAGCCGTGATGTCTAAACAGATGTCTTACCAATCTGTCTCGTCTTCTTATCAATATTTTCTACATGTTTCTCTCCTCGGGGATTCTGCGGAGTATCTCCTCATTCCGTCCGCAACGTATTTCAAATGCTTGGATTCTCTTCTGTTCCTGATTTCCCACAGTCGATGTTTCACTACCATACAATCCTCTCCAGAAACAGTACATTCTTAGAAATTTCTTCCTCAAATTAAGGACTGTTTGATACTTGGCCAGGAATTCCCTTTTTGCAGTGCTGGTCTGCTTCCGATGTCCTCCGTCTGTCATTGGCTATTTTGTGTCCAAGGTAACAGAATTGATTCAGTTGGTGTACTAAGCCGTACCGTAATTCGATGTGATGTTTGCCGGAAGTCTCGTTCATGCTGGCTGTCACTCTGGTGCTACTTCGCTTTACTCTCACAAGGGGACCTCACGCACCCCATACTACGTGGGTTCTCAAGGTCACTGCCCAGACGTCAGCTTTCAAAACTAGTGTGACGGTTTTGTCGAAAGCATCCGGAAAGACTCACCTTACAAGGTTTGTGGGAGTTCTTAACTGAAAAACATAGGCAATTTATTGACGCATTCGCTGGCAGCTTAGATCATAGTGTATGACTTCGATGCTTGCTAATAACAAAATTTTTTACTTCTGTTTAAATTGTGTATTTGCTACGAAGTTTAAATGTTAATTAACAAATATTTAATGATAATTTATTACTAAAAATAACTTAATTTTATTTTTCGTTACAAATACTATGAAGATAGTTCGAAATTTAATATACATGCTAATTCCTTCGTTGTTAAGAGAAAAAAATTTTGCATTCATAGTACTTTTCAGCCTCCAGAGATAAAAAGCACGCGATTTTCTATTTCGTTTTTAGTTTTTCTGTATTAAATTTTAATTTGTTGTGAATACTTGGATTTACAATGTTACTTACAATCCGTCTTGATTGCATAAAATGTTTATTTACATGACCGGTTTCGGCTCCTCTAGAACCATCTTCAGATATGCAATTTCGGTTACTAGAGTAACCCGTCCACACACAGCAACCTTCAGCACCATGTGAAGGTTGCTGTGTGTGGACGGGTTACTCCAGTAACCGAAATTGCATATCTGAAGATGGTTCTAGAGGAGCCGAAACCGGTCACGTGAATAAACATTTTATGCAATCAAGGCGGATATAAGTAACGTCGTAAAACCACTGATTGCGATGATCCCATCAGACATTATGTCTGTTTTTGCAAAGTACTTGGATTGTCATAACCGTCATGATTAAAAATAAGACGCTGTTCTTAACAAAAAAATCATCGTTCAGTATTTATTACGTAAAAGTAAAAAATGATTTGTACACTTGGGTGCGAAACAAAAGGACGAAAGTAACTTCCGCAAGATGTCTCACTGCCGAGGATCATAACTCGATGAAACTTGGAACGTACATAGAAACAACTGCTACATTACAGTACAGAAGGTAACAAAGAAATACGCGATGAGACGAAGAAAAATGACAATAAGTTCAGCGAAGTCACTGCGATTCGTGATGGTCCCCTGCAACGTGCTCCCGTGCTGGGTACGAATCTGGTGCGGAGTCCTCGTGGTAGGGCCGATGGCGGCTGCTGGAAGGTCGTCGGTGTGTGTGTGGACGTCTTCCCAACACACCTCACACCTGCTGCACGGGGCTTAAGTCGGTCCACAAGCCTGATGTCCTGTCGTTGCCAGATCTCCAGCAGTGGGGAAGGAGTACAGTGTGACAGTAACCTGTGTGCTCGCCGTGTTCAAAGATCTGGAGGCCAGTACGCCCACGCAACATTACGTCTCCGTACAACACAGCGTATGGACCACCAAAACGGTCGTGTTCAGCGCTGTTGCCGAGTGCACGGTCCGAATTCTGGCCGTACGAGCGTCGTTGAGAATCAGTACTGCGACTGGATCTGCTCTCGTCCAAGAAGAGTACTCGGCGCCACTGCAGTCGCTGTGCTGTTGGCGCCATCGCGAAAGGTGCCGCTGGAGTGCAGCTGCCACCGGGTTCAATCAACACCACCGAGGCTACAAGCCAGCGCGCACGCTTGTGACGTCACATACTGATGGCCGGGTCCGCATCGGAACGCTCCTGTTAAGCACTCTGCAGGTATACCAACTTTACGAGTTTTAGAGCTGAGACCGCATAGACATTCTCGTGCTTTCCTCTTCCACATGTCCTTGTAATTAAAGTACGGAAATTGATATCAGTGCTTAAAGTAACTGAGCAAAACTGCCCTATGTTATTTCAAGATGTAAAATTATTTTGACCATTTGCCTTAAATACGCGTTTCTAGGCTTGAATACAAACTGTAATTTTAAATTCTGCCTTCTACCTCAGGAGGTACGCTTTCTTGTAGTAAAAAAATCGGCAATATGCAACAACAATCAGACGTTTTCGGTTTTAAATAAAGCATCTGCAGCTCCTACAGAATTTAAGAATTTGTTTCCCCGGTTATTTTCGTAAATTTTCCTCTCTACTTCAAAATTTGCTGATCTCACACGAAACTCAGATCATTCGACGAAATGGAGCACCTCCTTTCATAAGTTTAATAAATCAAAAAACCCGAAAAAATATTTTATTTCCCTGTTTCTACAGAACTTTAGAACCTTAAACATGAAAAGATTGTTTCTCCTATATCACTGATTGAAATTCGTGTCACAGAGTGCTGTTAATTTAATCATAATGCACCTACCTCGAAATTCTGCTTTCTATACTGCTTAATCTGTCGAACACTGAATTCATTAAAGCAATTTTATAAGGTAGTTTACTCAAATTGAAATTATTTGCAGATAGCTGTATATGTAAAACTGAACAAAATCATTCTGTAGCTCCTCCAAATAAAATTACTGGAAACTCAATAATCTGGTAGGAATGATGAAGAATACTAAACATTTTCGAGTCACACTAATTAATATGACTATTCTGTGTGACAGTAGTTGCAAATATGAGACACATTTCACAGCCAGCTTCGTATTAACCTCGCAGCAATGGTTCAGAATTAAGAAAGAAATGATACTGGTACATGATACAAAACTGCTTTTAAAAACAATTGGCAGATGTGGTGCAATGGAAACAAATAACACACTACAAATTTTTTGTTATTTACTTACCCTCGAATGGCGCGTAGACACAAATTCTTGTCTGGGAATAGCTGCAATCCAGCGATTTCTCAACTTCACACATTTGCGAAATCGAAACATGTGCACTTTCATGCCTTTTTGCGACTTATAATTTCCCTGGCAAAAGGGAACGCAGCACTTGTATCCCATACTTCGAAGAACTGTAGGCGAATACTGTATGAAATACACTCCTGGAAATGGAAAAAAGAACACATTGACACCGGTGTGTCAGACCCACCATACTTGCTCCAGACACTGCGAGAGGGCTGTACAAGCAATGATCACATGCACGGCACAGCGGACACACCAGGAACCGCGGTATTGGCCGTCGAATGGCGCTAGCTGCGCAGCATTTGTGCACCGCCGCCGTCAGTGTCAGCCAGTTTGCCGTGGCATACGGAGCTCCATCGCAGTCTTTAACACTGGTAGCATGCCGCGACAGCGTGGACGTGAACCGTATGTGCAGTTGACGGACTTTGAGCGAGGGCGTATAGTGGGCATGCGGGAGGCCGGGTGGACGTACCGCCGAATTGCTCAACACGTGGGGCGTGAGGTCTCCACAGTACATCGATGTTGTCGCCAGTGGTCGGCGGAAGGTGCACGTGCCCGTCGACCTGGGACCGGACCGCAGCGACGCACGGATGCACGCCAAGACCGTAGGATCCTACGCAGTGCCGTAGGGGACCGCACCGCCACTTCCCAGCAAATTAGGGACACTGTTGCTCCTGGGGTATCGGCGAGGACCATTCGCAACCGTCTCCATGAAGCTGGGCTACGGTCCCGCACACCGTTAGGCCGTCTTCCGCTCACGCCCCAACATCGTGCAGCCCGCCTCCAGTGGTGTCGCGACAGGTGTGAATGGAGGGACGAATGGAGACGTGTCGTCTTCAGCGATGAGAGTCGCTTCTGCCTTGGTGCCAATGATGGTCGTATGCGTGTTTGGCGCCGTGCAGGTGAGCGCCACAATCAGGACTGCATACGACCGAGGCACACAGGGCCAACACCCGGCATCATGGTGTGGGGAGCGATCTCCTACACTGGCCGTACACCACTGGTGATCGTCGAGGGGACACTGAATAGTGCACGGTACATCCAAACCGTCATCGAACCCATCGTTCTACCATTCCGAGACCGGCAAGGGAACTTGCTGTTCCAACAGGACAATGCACGTCCGCATGTATCCCGTGCCACCCAACGTGCTCTAGAAGGTGTAAGTCAACTACCCTGGCCAGCAAGATCTCCGGATCTGTCCCCCATTGAGCATGTTTGGGACTGGATGAAGCGTCGTCTCACGCGGTCTGCACGTCCAGCACGAACGCTGGTCCAACTGAGGCGCCAGGTGGAAATGGCATGGCAAGCCGTTCCACAGGACTACATCCAGCATCTCTACGATCGTCTCCATGGGAGAATAGCAGCCTGCATTGCTGCGAAAGGTGGATATACACTGTACTGGTGCCGACATTGTGCATGCTCTGTTGCCTGTGTCTATGTGCCTGTGGTTCTGTCAGTGTGATCATGTGATGTATCTGACCCCAGGAATGTGTCAATTAAGTTTCCGCTTCCTGGGACAATGAATTCACGGTGTTCTTATTTCTATTTCCAGGAGTGTATATATCACATTCGCGTGTCAGACACTTTCAACACGACATACACACCAACAGGACTGCCGACTGAAGATAAGATGGCCAACAGTTTGTGATGCCACGTGCCAATATGGCCGCTGTGCGTAGGCCTTGTATCTAGAAGGCTTTGGTTCAGTGCACTGGCCGCTAGGCAAAGACGCTACACCCGTGCGGTCGCCTTACCACGGTGCAGGGCGACTATTTGCGTGGCTGCCGTTGCACCCGCTGTGTGCCCAGGTTTCCTTGTTGTAACAAGTCATGTGCTGCTGTAATTAACCACAGTCGACCACCACCTCTGCTTCCGGCAGCAGTGGCTGCAGTTCAGAACCCTCCCATTGCTGTGAGCAGCACCGTTGGGCTGGGCTCACCTCACCGCGTCCTTCTCCCCCTTTCCCGATGATTCCTTCCCGTGTGGAGTCACCCACATGTTTAACTGCGTAGGCTTCCGCGGCCAAAGCCAGTCGACATAAAAGTTTTCTCGCTGTGGTACCGCGTCATAATGTAAAAAACTACTGCTGCTGGAGAAAAACAGGAGAACGGAGGGCACACTGGGGCACAGAGTATATCGCAAACCTACACATACAGACAGGTATCTGCACGCCCAATCCTACCACCACCCAGCGCAGAACAGCTGTCATCCGTTCTTTGGTAATCCGTGCGCAGCGCCTAAGTGATGCTCCAAACATCACACCTGAGCTGAAAAGGCTACGCACAACGTTTCTAGCCAATGGCTACAGCCATAAGTCGATAGACACAGCCTTGCCGACGAACACAAACAAGGAAGATAAGCAACAAACAGACAAACTGCAGCCAACAGTGCGCTTACCTTATGTGAAAAATGTTACTGACCGAATAGGCAAACACCTTCGTCGCGTTGGGGTGCAGCCTGTCTTCTATAGTGGTCGTAGGATCCAGGGCGTGCTGGGCTCCACTAAGGACAAGGTGGATGCATTACACACTGCAGGCGTTTACAAGGTGGAATGCGAATGTGGAGAGGCATACATCGGCGGGACTGATAGGCCAATAGCTACGCGCATTCGGGAACACGAGCGTTATATTCGTCTAGGGCAACACAACAAATCCGCAGTGGCAGAACATCCGGCAACACTGCAGAAAAGAAATCAAATTCAGCGAAGCGTGTGTGTTGGCCAAGCAGCCAATTATCACGAAACGCAAAATCATAGAGGCCATCGAAACACTTAAACACCCTAACAACACGAACACGGAGGATGGACTCAGGCTTGCCCCTCCTTGGCTGCCAGCAATCAGAGCCCAACAGACCGCACTGTCAACACGTGGTGCGAGCACTACCGGCGAGGAACTGCCGACGTCCAGCAGTTGGTAAACAGCAGCCGACTTCTCATTCGACAATGGCCACCAATCATGGTACACAACACAAGAGCCAATGGACAACAGAGGTCGCGTTCTCCCTCCACCGCAACAGCCTATTAAAATAAAGTTCCCTCTGCTTCTTCCTTAAGTGACGAATGAAACTAACGTAATGGCATGCGCCGTGAACAGTAACAACAACAAAATAAAGGACACTGCATAGCTAGAACGCACCATTAGACCCAGAAGAAGGCCGCTGCAACCATGACCGAAACGTTGGTTTCTCTCCAGCAGCAGCAGTTTTTACATTGTGACGCGGTACCACACCCAGAAAACTTTTATGTCGACTGTCCACGCAGATGTTGTCTCCGGGCCATGACCACCACAGGGTACCTTAACTGCTCGCTGATTGACACACAGTGCCTTTCTCCAGTTCCTTTATTTGTCTCGTAGCACCAGCACCATTTGGCGCCATGGTCACGCTTACCTCACACATATGACATCCAGCCTTCTGCGCACAGCTCGGAGACTTCTTACAGCACGCTCCCACCACTTTGATTCATTTCCACCGAGTAGTTAATACATTTCAACTAGGTATCCCTAAAGTTTTGGGGAGTAGGGTACCGGCGTGAATCGAACCAGAAACTTGACGATACTCTGCATACTGAGATACTGTCGAATCTGTCAGTGAGGTGACACAGAAATTTTTATACTTGGTAACGCTCGAAAATCTCCAGATCTTCGAAGCAGACTTTTCCGAGGTTTTCTTTTTTTTTTTTAAGGAGTGCCTCCTTCAGATTTAGGGAACTGATACGCGGGCTCTGGCCTTCAAGCCTTATAACTGTCTACAGAATGGGGCAGAACAGAGCAGTCCACGAAGTAGCGCTCCATCGTCAGTCCGTGTTGCAAACCGCACTCTGTGTTGGCCTGAGCTGCTGCCTCTACAAAATTCTCAGAACGAGCTGCCCACCTTCTGTCCTCCCATTAATGCTCGACCCGAGAAGAGGCTGGCACCACATCTCCAGTCTTCACGTCTTTCTGACTCCTTATGCATTTCTGTGTACTAACTACAGCTCACTTCTTTCGTGTGTGTGATGATTTATTATGTCACGGCCGCGAAAGGCTACCTACCGTACGTACAGGAAGCACATTGCAGTTACTCGTATAAGAGTCGAAGGGAATGAAAGGGAAGCAGAGGTTCAGAAGGCGCTGACACAAGATTGTACCATATCTGCTGCGTTGTTCAGTCTGTACATTGAGCAAGGAGTAAACGAGAGGCATATTTGGACGGAATAAAAATTCAGGGGAAAGAAATAAAAACTTTGAGGTTAGCTTTTGACGTTTTAATTGTGTCCGAAACGGTACGGGACTTGCAAGAACAGTTGAGCGGAGTGCATAGTGTGTTGAAAAGATGTTGCGAGGTGAGCGCCAACGAAAGCGAAGGGAGGGCAGTGGAGTGTAGTTGAATTATGACGGCCGATGTTGAGCCAACTGGATTAGCAAACGTGTCATTGTAAGCAGTAGACGAATTTCGCCATTTGGACTGCA